>NC_037539.1:8214229-8254201 GCF_001531365.2 Cynara cardunculus var. scolymus
ATATATATATATATATATATATATATATATATATATATACATATATAATATGGTAATATGGAGATGTTTGTGTGTGTATATATGTATAATTTTTTACAACTTTAAAATTTGTGAGATATTCTATCTTAAGGTTTTGTTTTATATGATTTTTTACATTTAAGTATAATACTTAGCGTATTGATTAATATATATTTGTTTTACAGTATGTTTGTTTCATATGTATTTAGTTCACAATATGAAACTCTTTTATGCAGGGTATTTATTTAAACCGCCCAAAACTAACTGCAAAACACGGTTTAGAACTTCCATGGTGTGGTTTGAGGTTTGCATTTTTATCAAATCGCACTATGCGGTGCAGTTTACGATTTTGAGTTATCAAACAACGATTAAAACTGCACTGCACATTATATATATGTATATATATTTTATTTTACCTATATAACACACACACACACACACATATATGGAGGTGAGTTATTATACAACCTTTTACATTTGTACAACCAATACAACTTAATCTCAACCCTCCATTTCATTTGATGAATATAAGTTTTGATTGTTTCTTAATATAAAGTATTGATCATAATTAATGAACTCTATTATCTTTCATAAATATTCAAATAATAATAAATGAACTCCCATCATTTCTATAAATATCTCAATTAATTGGGTTGCATTGGTTGTACAAAAGAAAATGGTTGCATTTGAAATATACCCTATATATATATATATATATATATATATAGAATAAATGATAAATTTGTAAAATATTTTTAATCTATTATCTCCATGGTCTATTTATAACTCCAAAGTTTTGGACTTCGATTAATAATTTTAATAAATTATAGCCCAGTAATCCATTAGGTTCTTTTAGGCTTTAATCAACATTCACGACATGATTTCACCATTTTTTTTCAATTTTGTGCTGATATGCGACTTCTGCATTTTGCCTTAAGTTACTTTCAAGTCTCAACGATTTAGTTTAATTAGTTTTTTTATTTCTTACATTATTTTCTAATTTATGTAATATATAATCGGAAATTGGAAATATTGGAACTTTATATTTTATTTAGACTACAATCACGTTATAATTGATTTTATAATATTGGATTATAAACGTAAAATGCGTTAGATAGAAACTGCATTGCAACGCATTTTGTTGTTGGAGGTGTATGCGGTGCTGGTTCGGTTCGGGAAAATGCTCAAACCGCATACACGGTGCGGTTTGCGGTTTTGCCTCAAACCACACCATGAACACCTCTACATTCACGTGTATTTTTTGTTTTACAAACACGTCAAATAAGTTCATATTTATAAGTACATGTGAAACAAACACATTGTAAACAAATCCATGTTAATCACTACATTAAATTCTACCCATAGATGAAAAAGATCATATGAAATAACACATGATGCATTGATTCTCATAGATCTCACAATTTAAAGAGTTCTCTAAAGAAGGTCTCCTTTGTATGTATGTATAACTATAAATTCACGTAATTACTACACCTCGTAAATCTAAAAAAAGATTAAATCTTATTTTTTCTAGTTATTAAAGTCTACATAGGGTTGTTTGGTTGATTTTTCATTAAGTTCTATATGGATAAAGCTGATTGTGTGTATTAACATCTCTGTATGAATTGAGAGGGTTTTCTCATAGATGGAAATAACATGTGTGGGAAAAAAACATTGACTTTATGCATAAAACTCTCTATAAAAACTTACAAAGTAAGTCGTGTTCTATATCATTAGGTCACTACAGAGTAGCTGATCACAAATAAAATGTAAGTCTCATTAAATTGTCAATAAACAGACTCTTATCTATGCTATATTATAAAGTATTTGACAAAAACTCTTAAAAATCATTTTTTAGGTATGAAGTACTATATATTGATGTATATTACTTAAAATTCACGATTACAAGTAAATTATGTATAAGTACAACTTATTGAAGCTCCATGTTTGACGTGTAACTAACTGCGGATAAACATAATCAAATAGAGGATAAACATCTCATTTTAAAATATAAAAAATCTAAATATAATTAGGATAATTATTGAGTTCTAACAGAATAATTAATTATTATCTTTACAAGAAAATTATATTATCAAACCAAATATAAGTTATTTCGTTATTGAATTTAAATTAAATTATAATAAAAAATTGAATTAAAAAATTACACAAAAAATATGAATTTTAAATAGTTAATTTGATATTAACATCGATATATTTTTGTCAAATTTTTATGATATATTCAAATTTATATTTTATTCAAAAATAAAAATATCATTTCTTTTTCAAAATCACATAAAACCATACTATAATATCGACTAAAATACATAATAAAATAAAATATCAAAATCAAGATATATCTCGTTGTATTACGCAAGTATCTTTCTAGTTCTCTTTAAAACAATTTAGTCATTGTGATTCTATTTTTGTGTTTATAAACAAATAGATTAGATATTTAACAAGTAATCAAAATATACATATCAACCAATGTATGTCAATTTTTTAGTAAATTACAAGTTTGGTCCCTAAACTATTTCTTAATATGCAAATTCAACTTAAATTTTCAATTGCTTCATTCTTATAGTCCAAAATAGTCAAATTATAATCCTTTATTTCTCTTTTAGAACTTTTAATTACCTTTCTTTCTAGTCTCATCATGAATTATGCACATGTCTTTTTTCAAGAGCTTCATTGTACCCAGGTGAGAGGATGATAGATACATACGGGCGTTGCAAATATGGACCCGTAAACATGCGTATTCGTTCATATTCATTTGCATAAAAAGGATATTCACAGCGATCGCTTATATCAGCGTACACTTAAACATAAACAAATATATGTAAGATGAAAACAAAAGGAAAAAGAAGAAAATATTCATCATAATAAGATTCTAGAAACACAGGTTATAAAAGTATATCATCATAAGCTTATCAAAACCATGCACATGATATGCTTATTAGAAAGTTCCAGTTAAAAAAGGAAACACGATAACATGATCTTCAAATTTTTGACTCGTCGACAATCTAGTAACTTCATCTTCAGGTAGTTTATTCACATGGTGTGGTAGTGGTTGACTTTGTTATTTTGATCGAGGGTGTAAGCAGTCACAAGTACAAGCATTATTTATATTTAGGCTATGGCTGTCATTCCAGGTTGGCCATTTTTTGGGTGCAATGGTTTAGGATGACTTACATTCCATAACCTCTATCCAAGAGGCAATGGTCCTCGTCTAGGCGGATATCGATGACGAGGTTGGGGTCTTTATGCCATGGTGAACGTCTTTGTGACAAATTTCAAAGGATGAACAGTGGTGGAAATCATCCACATTTAATCCAACCTTAAGCCTTTGCTTCGTAACACAAACGTGTCTGATCGCGGTCATTGTGTATTACTTTCTCGTTCCTTACACTTACTGGGATTAATTAAGTTTGACCAAAAATCTAGGATTGAAGTTTTAGTTTTTAGTGAAAATCAAAGTAATAAAAAGGAAAAAAAAATGTCACATTTTTAACATGTGATTTGTTCTGATAGAATTTCCTTAGTTTTTAACGACTGGACCAAATCGTTAGAATTTAGCTGTTTCAAAACAGAAACTGAAACAAACAAAACTTTTAGACTAACCTTGAAAGAGGCACTAAGGACAGTGTGTAATGGTAAGGCCATAGGCTCATACCAGGTCCTGATTAAGGTGTGGATTTGTTTGGGGAAGTTGAGTAGGTAATGGTTGACAAAGCTCTTTAACATATCCCTTAGGACTATCAAATACTAAAGAGCGGAGACTCAACGTTATTATGCTATTATATAAGAGCAAAGGCGGCACATAAAACTATGCCAACTATTTAGTATAAAACTACTTAGCCATACCATGAAATTATGGGAATGTGTGATTAATTCTACAATGCGACACAAAACAAATGTGTTGTAAAAGCCAATTTTGTTATTTGGCTTCATGTCAGTTAGGTCCGGATTTAAGCAACTCACGTCCTCAAACGCATCATGGAGAAGTATAAAGAATCATGGTAAAAAAAGTTCAGAAATGAGAATACTCAGGTGGGCTTGTGGTTGGACCATGTTGGAAATGATAATCAACGAGATTTTTGGGTAGGGTTGAGAGTTGCATCTATCACAAATAAATTGAGAGATGGTAAATTACAGTGGTTCAAATATGTGCACTAGAGACATAAGATAATATCAATGAGGATGATAGAAACTATAACGATTGAGGAGGGTGAGGTAGAGGGGCAGACAAAAAAGAACATGAGAGAAGCAACTGAATTTATGTGCCCGCCTTAAACATTTCTAAGGACATGACCTATGGGAACACTTACAGACATAAGGATTATTATAACAAGGGAGCTTGGAAAAAGATAGAGGGTGGGTTAAAGGGGGATCAAGTGGAGATGTAATACTTATGGACCGTTTGGTTGACGGAATTCGAAGGAATTGGAATGACAAATTCCTTTGACCAAATTCTAATTTTTTTGTTTGGTTCATTTCTTGAAAATGGATGTAATCCTACAAATTCTATTGAATTCCACAAATTAATGAATTCATCATTCCTTGGCATAATGGAGGGAATTGAATTCCATCACCACCCACCACGACCATGTTACTATTGTTCGTCATGCCCCACTCCTAACCCCCACCAAAACCACACCACTATTGTTGCCGCCACCCATCCCCACCTACCCTACCCCACCACTAACCACCATGCCACTAATATTATCATCATACCCACCCACCCCCGATTACTCATTGAACATCCCTGCTATGACCATGCTACTACCGTTACTGTTACGCCCCTAACCTAACCCCCACCACCACACTATTATTGTTGCTGTTACAACCACCACTGCACACATTTCCCTACAAATTTTCTCATATGTATCCTTGTATTTTTTTACAAGTCAAGAGTCTTCACATAAATAGATTCTCTACCCATTGGGACCGAGACAACATCTGTTTAAGAGATACTCAGGGCTTTCAACTTTGTACCAAACACTTATCCGGGTATGTGCTTACCAAGTCACGTTACCTTACCAAATGAATATGACAAGGACAAATTATCTTACTCCATAAGAGCGAAACAATGACCGAAAGTCTTACTCGGTAAGTGAGGGCGACGAGCCGACGACTCTTACCATAATTAGCGGTTATCGGTAAGTAGAATATGATGCCGTATTGGTAGACTAAAATCTTAGCCGATAAATAAGCGATATAGTTGAATTTAACCAGTAAACGCTTAACGGGTAAGTGATTAGGTAAACAACCTGTATGTTTGTTTGGTTAGGCCAACCTTGTGTATTAAGAAATAGTTGAAGGGATGAAATGGAGTCATTTTAGACAGAAGCATAATAGTGGAGGGGGAAATTTGTAATTAAGTCTATGGTCTAACACACATATCCCATTTTTGTTTGCAACCAAGAAAGAGAGCACTCCCTCCTCTCTCTCTATCTGCCAAAACGTTCCCTTTCCAAAATTATTTTATCTTCGAAATTATCTGAGATCATCAGCGATCAATCGAAGGCAAACTCGATTGAAACCCTAAAAATGTTGTGTCCTCGTCTCTCAGGATTCGGTTGATTCTTCTAATTTTTCATTTCTCCGATCCAGTTTATTGTTTAAACAAAACCCTAGCGATCTCGGAGCCTTTCGATTCTAGATTACGAAACAAAAACAAAGAATAAAGCACAAAACCCTAGATTTTGGATTTATGTATTGAAGAGTGATGTTTTAGATGAATGCGTTTTGGGGGAGTTGTATAATTTGTTCATGGAGTATGAAGGGATGAGTTAGTCTGCGTTTGCTTGCGTTCGGTAAGTGATGGTCGAGGTTGATCTAATGAAAACGAGTAGTTTGTGAAGATCGATGGCGGTTTAAGGGAGGATTTACCAGTTTTGGATGGGTTTGATCGGGGTAGAATAGGACTATCTTCAAACCAGGCCGTGAAGGCTGTAGATGTAACTCAGTTTTGAATTTTATAGCAGGTTGTTGCTTCCATTAATCGTAGTTGGCTTACTGATTGGGGTATAGAGGTGGGTTAGTCGTTGTAGAGTATTCGGCGGGTTTGATTGGGGGCCGTTAGATTTTCAATAGTACTGCAAAATGAGCTTGGAAAACGAAGATGGCAGCTCGGCTGTGGCGGCCTCTGAATCGGTTGATGAACCTCAAAAGTAATAAACATTTTTTTTGTTGATATACCTTGATTGAAGTTCTCTTTTGGTTTGATGTTAATTTGGGTTGAAAATTTGTGTTTTCTGTTGGATGTTTCAGGAAACCAAGAATTTCGTATACCAGAGATTTTCTCCTTTCATTAAGTGAGTTGGAAATCTGCAAGACGCTGCCGAGTGGCTTCGACCGATCACTTCTGAGGTAGATTCTCCTATAATTTCATTAAGATTTATGTAATCTATCTGCCAATCATGTGAACTCTTCTATTGTATCATGTGCTTCTATTAATATGGATTCACTAAAACCAGTGAATTTGAAGATAATAGCAACCAAGAACGGCAAAGAAGTCATGGTAGTTTACCATTGCAAAGTTTCCGTCGTAATGATTACAGCTCTTCACCACCCACTAGGGGTGATTCAAGTAATTTCTCCAGGGGAGTCTATGGAAGATGGGACAATCGTTCTTCCGGATGGAGTGATAAAGATGGGGATTCACAATCTGATTTGGATCCAGGTCGGTTTTTGAGTGCATATCATACTCTAATAAATAAATAATTATGGACATCGTTCATTCATCTTTACGGTTGTGGTTTGGAAGCAACAAAGTCACTCCAGTGGTGAATTTGTATGTTTTATCTATATAATACACATTTTATTTTGCAAATACTATGATCCTAATATCTGGGAATGTGAGTAGTTGATTCATGGTTGAAAACCTTAAAAGCATCATAGAGAGTTGATCCATGCATATTCCATGGTCTTTACCATTTATTGCATAACGTGTGAGTTTAAATCTTATTATTTGATGTTCATAAACGGGTAGGCTCTAGGGAATTAGATCCCCAAGGATGACCAGATGAGGGCTGATTGATTTTTCTGAAGCATCTTCTAGTTTATTAACTTGCTTTAAAGTAGCATGCAACTCAGAGCATTATTAGAGACAGACCGTGTTCGTTTTTTGTTTAAACCACAGTCCATATATAGGTGAAAGTGGAGGTCCTAAGACCAATTTTAAATCTAATGTTGGAAATCTAGAGGAATTATTTTTTCTCTTTCTAATAGATGAAATGAATCTCTTACTAGATTAGTCAGCTTCTTTATTCTCTAGATACATCCGATGAATATTCTACCCTAAACCTGCCGGTTGAGGTGTCACTCTCTGGTTAAGTTTTGCTTTCAATGAGAAGGTACTGAAAGCATACCTAACTTGTGGTTGCTTATTTCTGTTGCCGATTCACGCATCGGATTTCTGTTGTATGTAATTCTAATTTTTTTTCCCACTTGTTTGTTGATAGATATCGCAGTGTTATTTCCAGAATAGTTCCTTATTACTCCATTAGATGGCAGACCTTATGTTTACAGCGTGTAAGATGGCAGACCTTATGTTTACAGCATGTGGTTTTGGAAGTTAAAAAGAAAACTTATTTTCCTCGGTGCATGCATATGACTGCATTGATTGATGATATATTGAAATAATAATTGTCATCTTTCTCGGTAAACCGGCCTCCTAGATGTCTTTGCTTCTTATCAGCTAGTAGATGCTTAGTGAGAATTAATTAGAGCCTTATTGCATTGTTCTCATCCTCTTATTCAAAGTGTGCTTTTGCTGATATGGTTAATAGGGTTTACTAATAGCCATTATGAAATATTTTTTTGTTCATAATCATTGTTTTACTTTTTACTTTGTTCTGTTTACCAAATAGTCTACTTGATTAAAAACTGACCACCGTTAACTACTTTAAAGATGGTTCTTCTTTCCATTTGACTTCATCAACACACTTTACTTTTGATTACTGTGGTCTTAGGTTGGGGATCAAATGGTTGGTGAGAAATATTATGTTTTGTTGTTAGCAGTCTATTAGATTCCTTAGTACGTGTAGCCATGAAAGAGGATAAGTATTATAGAATGGTGGCAGAAATTTCATTTCAATCGCAATACATTTTTGTCAGTGGTATGCTTATGGGTGTGCAGTAGGTGAGTTAGCGAATACATGGTTCATTGGGGTAGTCTCATGTGGTACATTATTTGCTTACATGGTAAGTTTAGTACTTTAGATTATATTTGTATATTTTGTAGAATTCATTTTCAAATATAATAAATATAGAAGCTAGATTCTTTGGACTTTATAAAGGAGAAACCAATTTTGATTGATTATTTCTTTATATAATAGGGTCCCACCAGTACTAAGATGAATAAAAATGTAAATGAACAAAAGCGGTAATTGGATTTGCCCAATCTTGGTCCTTATTAACCAAGTTGAAAGCAATTACAGATCTAAACCCCATTATTAGACTATATATATAAATAATTTTGACCTATTTCGTCATAAGGAGAAGAAAGAGGCACGCCGCCCTCTCTCATTTCTGTCTCTCTCTTTCGAGATCATCTACCCCTTTCTCTTCCCTTGTGATGAAGAGGAACTTGAAGACAATGAGGACCAAAATTGAATTGGAGTGCGAAGAATATCACTCAATGGGTAAGCATAATGATGTAAACCCTAATTTTGCTGTTTATTCTTTTTATGTCGAGAGTTTTATATGCTCTGTTCGAGATAAGATTGGCCCTGATGGGTGTTGGTGGTGAACGAATGCACCCTTATTTGCATAGGAGCTAGCATGAACTGGATCGTGTTGTGTAAAGGGGTCAGGACTAATTGGATAACACTGGGTGGGAGCAATAACTCTAAATCTTGGTTAATTATTTGACTCATCGAGTAGTTCATATTTCGGGTTGGTTGTTTTCCATTTGGGTTAAGACTATCTATCAGGAAATCTAACACCATCTGGGTGTCTTACAACAATTCAGAAATTTCATTTTGAAATTCTGCCACATGAACTGGGGTTCTTGTTCTGATATCAGTCGGTCCTTGATTTGAAATCAATTGGCTCCTACAATGATATCTATCAGCCCCAAGGCATTGAAAAATTAGGATTTCCATGTTGATAATGTAGTATGTGTTACTTGTTGTGTTATAATTGGTAATTTTTGTAGTTTATTGAGTTGGCGATTTATTCTGTTGCTTTGTTAGAAAGAGTTGTGAGCTGTTATTTGATTGCAAAAGTAGTATGTCGTAGATGAAACCTAAATTCTTACCCACTTTTGGAAGTCAAATGTAGAACTAGCATTAATTCTTTTACCAGGCACTTGGATAACCACCACAACTAACTTGGTTGTATGTAATTGTCATGGACTCATCGTCAAGTCAATCAGCTTAGCATTGTCAGTGTTTTGGCTTGTTATATAGTCAATTTGTGGATTTCCTTGTGTTGACCAATAATTAGGTCAAAGGACTCCTAATTCTAACCTTTGTATGAGATTGTCCATGGCTGGAACTTGATTAGTAACTGATAAATGGACTTGGTAGAACCCACTCCAAAAGTTAGGTCAAAGGAGGAGAGTGGCTAAACCGCATACATGATACATATATATATATCTTGACAACCTGGCAATGTTGGTCAAACACTACACCGGTAGTGTGTTACGGATCACACATATAATTGTCTTATTTTCTTATGCTAGCACCAATATGAATGACTTTATCTTAGGCCCTTGGTCTGTTTGATTTACATATATATAAGCATTTCGATTAATAATAGTTTTCTTCAGATAATGGAAGGCGCAGTTATGGCAATCAATCTCGGCGACCATGGCAGAACTCTGAGCATGATGGACTTCTTGGAAGTGGCTCTTTTCCAAGACCCTCTGGAATTGCATCTGGGACCTCTGCTCCAAAGGGCCAGACAAACGAGCCCTTCCATCTCAATAGGAGTAACGAGGCATATCAGCCCCCACGCCCTTTCAAGGTTAGTGACGTTAAATTTGGCTTTTTTCATGTTTGTGGTTTGGATTAGTACAAATAGTCTTCCAAATAAACCTCTGTGTAAAGATAATCAAAATCATTGGAATCTATAAAGACAACCTACATCCCCTGCATCATATATATATACATATATATATATATATATTCATACTTACTGTTTTCTTCAGGCTGTGCCGCATACCCGAACTAACACCCAGGACTCGTTCAATGACGAAACATTTGGTTCCAGTGAGTTTACGAGTCAGGATAGAGCAGAAGAGGAAAGAAAGAGAAGAGGTAACATGTCTTTGTCTCACATGGCTGAACCCTTATTTTTATTCTATTGGTGATTGATGACCTGCAAAGTTCACTTATGCATTCTAATTTTCTGGCAGCTTCTTTTGAGTTGATGAGGAAGGAACAACAGAAAGTGCTACAAGAAAAGCAGAAATCAAATGCCAATAAGCATAAAAGCGATGGATTTACGGACCTTATCTTGGAGGAGACCAAGGAAGAAGGAGTGTTAGAGGCCAGCGGTGAATTGAATTCTGCAGTTCAATCTGTTCCAAATGATGATTCTTTAAAATCTTCTATCCTGTTGCAGTCTTCCAAATCCCGACCACTTGTACCACCAGGATTTAGAAGCACAATTCTGGAGAAGGGTTCAACCACAAAACCTATCTCTTCTACCAACAAAGAGGTAAGTGTTTATATGTACGTATGTATGTACGTATATTGTGCATTTGTGTTTATGTCTATTTAATGTGTTCGCTCATCCCTATTGATAGTATGTGTGTATTCATGGTTTTTGACTTCTGGTGCAATGAGCAATAAGGGCTTGAATCGGTACAATGAATTGAACATTCTTTTCCTGAAAAAGGTCAACTCGAATAAAAATGACCATCTTATTATCTCTTTTACTGACATATATATTGTTCATATATTGTTTAGCAGAATCCTAAACCTGGAATAGAGGAAATTCATTTGCTTGCCAAGGGCAACCACACTCAAAATGGAACTCAAGATAACCAGGGGAACATACAGCCAATTCATAAGTTAGATATGACAGACCAGTACCTTGAAGATAAAAACATCTGTGGGATTAAGCAGGGTGAAGCCATAATGACTTCATTGTCAGGGTCTGCAGTTGAAACTGAGAAGCGTGGAATTGGTGATCATAATTTACATGGAATCTCTGGTTTTCCAGAAGTGCACGAAGCTGTTGATGGTGAAGTTTTTGAACTTATGACGAATAATGTTATGGGAAATAAAATTCTTAGCAATTCGAGTCAGGAAAGCACGACGTCCATCCTCGGAAAATTCTTTGGCAGCGGTCCAACAGTTAAAGATGGTGGCTCCACAGGTTTTCTTGAGGTACATGATTATAAAAACTTCTGCGCCAGTTTGGTGTTGCTTAACCTGAACAATAAAATGCATTATCTGAGCTGTTGACACATGAATCAGACATTCTTGAAGAATATGTTGGGAAACTAGTTCGAAAACCTCTGCTCTCACAAATTCTCTCTGTTGGCTTTGCTTAGAGTGACTTTCATTTTTATCCGAATTCCAGAGTAGAGATTTCAATTGCTCATTGCATTTGTGTATAGGAACTGTCACAACTAACAAGGTAAAGCACTTGAGGGTTTTCACATCCACAGTGACAAAAGAACGAAAAAAACGATATTTTGGGAAGGCATCATAAAGTTAGTTCACCCTATGCATGTGAGCAATTGCATCAGGCGGTTTTGCTGTCTTGGTCTCCTTCCCAAAATGTAGGGATTTTTGCCCTAAACCCATCTGAACTCTCAACCTATCACGTCTGGTAGACATGTCGTTTTGTCTTATTCTTGTGAGATTTTGGCCATGGGAAGTACTCAATTGTATTTGTACAATGATACATCTATTATTACATTTTTAGTGTCCACTATTAGCATTTCATATATGTTCTAAATATGGTATTCCATATTATTATTGTTATTATGTTTGTGTTTAATACACACCCAAATATCAAAAGGGTAAAAAACTAGTTTGTAGATGAAAAACTTAGGACCTTTAGCAACACAAAGGTTGGAAGATATATGCAGGTTTATGGTAATATAAATCGACTATATTCTCTTGTCTAACATTTCCATCCACATTTCACAACCTGGAAAGATCGCTAGTATATATATTTTTATTCTATCAGAATGATAGGATTCTGAATAATTTGATTCAACTAGTTTACCTTGGTGAAAGTGACATGCTTACAGAGGCCTGATAGTAATATGCTTTTGGCTAACCATATGGTGCCTCTCCTGTTTTGTTAGTCTATTTTTCTGAAGAAAAAATATAAAATCTAGGCAGTCATGTGTTGCTTACTTTAAGGTAATGAATTTATTTTCGCTCAGCAGCAGCAGAAGAGTGAGGCAGATGATCATCCGAGTCCCCACAATGTGCAATCTTCCAGATTTGCTCAGTGGTTCAATGAAGACGGTATATCACTCCCTCTCTCTCTCTCTCTCCCCCACTCTCACTATATAATTTTGTATGAGTATAATATCAGAGCTAATAATTTGGATTTATTTGGCTTCATGTCTCATAATTACTGCATCATATCCTCTTAGCTGTTCCATTTTCTATTTTCGTTAATCTTTTTGCAGAAAAGAAACCTGTGGATGATGTCTCATCCAATAGACCGAATGACTTGCTTTCACTGATTGTTGGTAGTGACAAAACTGGGTCTCAAGTTCCCAATGTCATATCTAGTGAGCCCAGTGCACCAGATTTATCCTACAAGGGTTTTGGGGTTACCAAAACACCGTCAGACTCCAAGCATTTGTACAACGATTATAGACAGGACTCTGCACCTCCAGTTGCTGCAGTCCTAACGTGTGAAGACCTTGAACAGACTATAATGTCAGAATATAGCGAGAAAAGTACAACTTTGCAGCCACCCATTCCTGATTGGAGTGTTTCTGGCCAAGAAAACATGGATGCTATACCAGTTGACAATCGTGCAACTCATCACTTGCTTTCATTGTTACAGAAAGGAACTACCATTGACGATATGAAATCCTCTAATACAGACAGTGGATCGTTGGAAAACCGTCCTACTTCTGAAGTGGGAGGTATTAAGATGTTTGAAAAGCCAAAAGATGCTAATCAGGAAGCTGGACATACTTCGGCTCAGAACCTTTCACTTGAAGCGCTTTTCGGGACTGCTTTCATGAAGGAGCTGCAGTCGGCTCAAGCACCTGTTTCTGTCCAGAGGGGATCTGCTGGGTCTGCCAGAATCAATATAGCGCCTCGTGAACTATCTGCCCCTGTGATGAATGGTCCTCTATCTTCTAGTGTTGATGGAATCGGATCCAACATGACAAGTTATGAAAGCAATACCTTGTCCTCCAAAGAGAAACAGCCTGTCAAATCAGATGATGCTGAAAGCTGGTTAAATTTCAATGGTCCTCAGGTAGATGTTGACCCGTTAGAGTTCCATAGGGGAGTGCCAAAATTGGCTAAGCAAGCCAGTGGGGCAGTCGAAATCCAGCTGCCTGAAGAGGAGAGCTTGATTACAGTTGGCGATCCTGCAAACACCCATAACCCAATGTCTAAAAGTACAACTATAGGGAAATTGTTACCTTCTGATGCGGCATTTGATATATCAGAGAAGCTTGCGGCCCTTAATTCTGGTTTTAGAGGCGAGCGTTCTATTGCAGCTCAGGAAGCCAATCGTTTTGTTCGTGGGCCCTATGACATGTTGGAGCCTGAGAGACAATTTAACAATCTTCATGCCCAAGCTTCATCTCCTCAAATGCATGCAGGGCAAATGAATCATAATCGGCTGCCAATGTTTCACCCGTTAGATCCTAACCTGCCACATATGAATTCCCATATGAGATTTCCCGAGCATCTTATGCAACGTGACTCTCCTCTGAATCACCAATTTCCAGCTAATATGGCCCGTCCTTTTCATCACCCTGATGCTAGAGTAACAGGTTTCGATGTTCCTGCTCATCCTCAAATGATGCCTCAAATGCGGATGCAAGGCAACTTCCCTCCTCACCTGCTACGTGATCTTCCAAGGCCTTCAATGGTGCATCCTCATCCTGGCAATCAAGCATCCAATTTTATGCCAGATAGGGAAGCACTGCATGGATTCCCGTTTGCTCATCAACAGGCCAACATTGGTGGGCTTGGTATGCCATTACCTGGTAAGATCTCGATAACTTTCTTTATGCAATGAATTTGTTTTTTGCAGAAACTGTTGTCCACTTCCGTAAGTTGAGTTTTTACTGTGTTCATATACGTTTTTCTAGTCCAACCATTAAAAACAAAAAACAAACAATCTTTTGATCTTGAATCCAAGTTCAAGTACTTGTAAACTCATTTGTTATGACATTGATCTACACTAATGTCGTCCCAACCTAGTCCAGCTGATTGAACACTCACCTGGTAACAAAATTGATCCTGGAAAAGACCAGATCTTAGAAACCTGTTCAGGTTTCCAGATCTCTCAACCTGGTGATCCTGCGGGTTGTCCAGCAAGTCACCCAATTTAATGTATATCGATTTCTAGAAATGAAATGTTTGGTTGAACCTCTAACCTTCTAAGGTATTTATATTATTACTTGTATCCAAGATGCTGAACTTATGTGTGGGTTGGTGCAACTTAACTAGCATTTTACCATATTATAGACTGTAGATCATGCGCCACACAAGCTCTTTATATATTTCCGGCTTCAATTCCTTTTGGTCCAAACAGCGTGGGTACAGGATTGGATGGGCATGAGTGAGATAGGAGGATGAAATAATTGTGGAAGGTTTTAGGGTTTTAATTTGACACGGGTAGTTTAGTAATTTACCAATTCAATAGGACTAAAAAGTGCATTTTTTGTCTACGTCAAATGGCGGGGACAACCAGTTTTTGTTTTGTCCTGTCCCACATACCAAATGCCTGGTCAAAACATTCGAACTCATGACAGAAAAACCGAATTGACGGGAAAAGGATCACAATGCGAGCTTACTTAAGGTAGATAGTTTGATGATGATTAATTAAGGGTTGTTTCTTGACTAATAATAATAATAATGGTGCATTTTTTAGTCGGTGATGGTGGTCCGGAAGCGTTGCAGAGGATGATGGAGATGGAAGTGAGGGCCCAGTCGAAGCAGGTTCGTCCAGTGAATAGCCAAGGGGGGATGTATGAGCTAGATATGGGTTTCCGATACAGATAGGTAATAGTTGTCCATGCTCATGTATATGATGAATGTGAAATCCATATCTTTAGCTGCTGCTTCCGCTTCTGCTTCTGCTTTGAAACCGTGAGAAAACAGAGATGTTTCTAGCCGTGTTTTTCGTATTTTTTTTTAAAGTTTTTCTAGTGGAGTCTGCGTTCGTTTTCAATACCGGGATTGGGGATATGTAGATTTGGTTATGTTGTAATGCACATTTACAGGTTTAGTTTTCTTTGTTGGTTGCTGCATTTGCATTTCATCACATATGCTAATAATTACCCGAAGGAGCTTCGCCAATGCAATTTAATTTTAGGACCCGTATACCAAACGCTTACCAAGTAAGCGTTTACCTTATCTGTTAATGTTCTCGAACATTAAAATGGATTATTGGTAAGCGCTTACCTTATGCCCTCTTACTGGGTAAAGATTCTCGATCTTTGCCATGCACACTTGATGGATAAGTGAGAGTGTGACACCCGGTTAGTGATGACCATTTTGTACCAGCCCCGTAACCACATTGATGAAAAAGATGTTGAATAATCTCATGTTAATAATTTTATATGACAATTAATTTGATTAAAATGGAATGGTGTATTTATGCGATTTAAAAAATGGGGCAAATGTATCACCAACCCCCAGGTAACTATTGTCGTAGTCACATCTACCACCGCAAATATATGTATTTCTCAAGATTTTATGAAACCAAACAAGGACAAGATGCAATTTAATCAAGTAACCAACATCCACCACCTACCATCAGGCTACTGCTATCGTCATCACAGTTGCCACCCCTGCCCTCCAAACAAATATGGAGATTCCGATTCTTTTGAAAGATTTCATTCCAATTCTTTAAACCAAAAGCACGGTCAAATTCCACCAAATTTCATTCTACGAACCAGACGCCACTTATTGTGTTCAAAGAAAATTGCTATTCAAAAGTAAAATACAATCCACCCACTTGAGAAACAGACTTTTTTAGACCCCCAAAAAATGTTGCAAGTTTAACCATAGGATGACAAGGCAAAACACCTTCATATTTATTCATTAACCAACCAACACCACTCTTGTTGATCACACAACAATTAACATTACTTGTTCATAAAACCATCATCCTATTCCCAAAACCACATCATCATCATCATCATCATCATCATCATCATCATCATCATGAACAGATGATGATGATGAATATGAATTGCCACATGTTTTACCTTATATACAACAACCACCTACACACTATATACCTACAAGTAACTCATTTTTGTACATATGCTTTCTGAACACTCGCATACACTTCACTTCACTTCACCTTCAAAACTCTCATGATGATGGGATTGCACGACCACTGCTGGATACAACTTTCCCACTCCCCACATCGTATGAAGAAAATAATCTCCTCTGTATGTAATGTAAACATGCCATCGTGTTAAATGTGACATAAAAGAAGCAACCCGGATCATAACGTTCAACTATTGGTCGATTATAGAAAAAGAGGATCAACATACTAAACTTTGTACACAACTCGATACCACCTGGCTATTAATCCAAAACAGACTTCAAAATTTATCATAAAAACGGTGGCTGAATCTTCCATGAGACAAGGACTGGAATAAAGAGGATGAAATCTCTGCCAAATACCCTTGGAAACCTTTGTTGTCCCATGAAAATTGCATCCTTTCGACTCAAAAACACCCACAGTTTTATGTTATAATGGTCGACTTCTTCAATCAAAACAAATCTAGGAATCTTGCCACGATGTCACAAATGATTTGCAGCCATGGCTAGTTTGAAACTTGTTATATTCACAAAGAAAAAAGAAAATTTGCAATTTTATGGGTGAAGGAAGATCATCTTCAGTGTTTCATTCGTAAAAATAGGATCAGATAAAGATGGTGAAGGCGATACTGGAAGAGTACTTACATAGTCCTCGAATTGTGGGCTTTTCAAATTAGCACACAGATTTTTCATCAACAAAATCACCTGAACAAAATCAAAAGACAAACGTGAAGATACTTGCACATATATGCTGAAAAAAGCATAAATCTTTACCAACTTGTAATCTTTTTTTTCTTTCTAATACCTACGTAATTATTTATCATATACTAGTTAACAAATTTGTGGTAGTAGCATGGCATGCATATTCTTCAAAAACGCATCCAAGTTGAAATGCAGAGTTGCAAACATAACAAGTACTCGTACCGTCTCAACATCCACTGAATCCATCATCTTCAACTTCTGCAAGTGATTGCTTTCATTCGGATCAAAGATGCCGCCAATGAATCTGTAGACTTTTGGGAAGTCCGGCATCACTGCATTTCATAGAAAAATAAATATGAGTGGTCATAGTTGGAACGACAATAACTCACATCTCTTAACACTACTTGATCTATTGCGAATAGAAAATACCAACAGACATGCTGTAATTGCTCATATATTTTATTGGATAAGTTAAGAACTAACCTCTCCCTGCCACTCTCTGTTTTACTTCTTGTTGATTGTTTGTTTCACCAGTTGGCCATATCCCTGGACCGCTATCAATGCTGCTGCTACAACAATTGTGTGAAATAGCAGCCCCCGATGATCTGACATCATCTACAATGCCCAAAGAGGAAAAAGAAATTGTTGGAAAATCTAATCCAGTGTTTTCTTCCAGGGAACAAGAACCAATGAATGAGAGGGGGCTCAGACCTTTTGTGGGCAAATCTGGTGGGGCTATTGTATTGTACATCCAGGAAGCCAAACCTGCAGTGCTGCATGCGTTTGTAGGCCACAGATATGAATCTGTGTGTTCAATTAAATCAGCAGTCGGCTGCAAAATTCCTTCTACTTTGGGTACACCTGAGACCAGAAAGTGTGTAGAATGTTAGCAAGGTTTCTTTAGATCCCATTTAAAGTTTCCTGAAAGAGACATGAACCGTAAATAATAATCTGACCGTTTTTAGGGGCCTTGTGAGGGTATGGGTGAGCTGCTTTCCTCTTTGGCCGAGGGGGCGGGACATGCTCTTTTGTGCCACTTTTCTGAACCTTCAGAAAGTACTTCTGTGCATGGCTCCGTATCTGCAAAGACAAAATCTTCAATAACACATGTATAGAGATAAAGCTGTAGATGATGAACTACGGATAAAATTATTATAGATGCTACATAGCAGTTATGATGTTATATTAATTGCCCAGAATTTGACCAAGTTAACAAGCCAGCTTCATCAAATGTCCGAAAAGATGGGATCATATACATGACTTCTTTATTTCCGTTGCATAACAAGGATAAATACACAAGAAATAATATTAATTTTGCTAACCTTTGCAAAAATTCAAAATCACCAAGAAATCGATGATGTGGTGGGTCTAACGTAATTTTTCAAGCACATATTTTTATCCATCTCTTACCAAATTCGGTTTATTTGCAAAACTCAGTCACACAATGCAATTTCTGTCTTCTACAAAATTAAGAAGAAACTACTTACCGTGAATAAATACCCATTTCGTAGATTACCTGAATAGCAGTCTTGGACCCAACAAAAGCTTCAATCTTTTTCCAGTCACGATCAAAGCTGGAAATCGTCAAACAACAATAAGAATCAGAATTTCACTATAGTTATGAAAATCTAAGCATATTTATCGTATGCTAACTCAATTTTGATCATCATTTATGTGCATGATCTAGCCTCTTGATGAGGCTACTGGACAGTAACAGCTTAAACTAGTTTCATAATAGAAAGGGGTTCCACTAACAGTAGCTCCTCCATATCGCTTCTCTGAAATTACATACACCAGTTCACAAAATTCTGATCTATCTCACATGCATAAAAACATCCCAATGATTAATATTTTATAATGCCTATCCACTACTAATCAAAACTAGCAAGCTTATGTAGCACCCATCCTACGTAAATTGCAACAATTCCCAATTAGGGAAGAGTTTCTCTTCTTTGGTTCTTGCCATTGGTTTCAAGATCACCATGTTTTCTTTTTCCTGAAATTGACATTGTGTGTATGATCAATGAGTAGTTATTCCTTCACAACTTTGATTTCTCCCATTTGAAAATCATTGCAAACCCATCCAAAAGATCAGGGACTAATCAACAGCAATCACATTCATAGCAGATTCATCATTACACAAGCAGCAAAGAATCAAACTTCCCAACTCCTAACAGTTCATACCTCTATTGCATCCTTGACAAACAGATTCAACAAATAAACTTCAATCAAGAGATAAATATAGCATCACAAATCCTATTTTCAGTTTATCGTTTTCTCTTATCTTTGATTCAACAAGAATTGCATATGTTAAATTAGACAGATAGACAGACATACATACATATATACATACACAGAGAGAGAGGGAGAGAGAGAGACATACAGATGAAGAGCTTCGAGAAACTTATCGTGTTCAATGTCAGTCCAGTTCTGTCTAGACTTGGTAATAGTATACGGCTTCCGAATCTTCTTACTGGGATCATCCAACAAGGAATTCGAAAAATCAACGGTGGCAAGAGAATTATCAGTACTCACCGGCGCCGGCAGCAGAGAATCAAAACCCATCAACAGCTTGTTCTAATCTTGAGCGGGTGGTTTGTTCAGGTAGCAAATTAGGGTTCGGTTAACAGATTCAAAGTAAACTGTTTAAACGTTTATAATAGTGATACAGAGAAAGGGAGAGAAAGAGAGAGAGGGGATAGCTATGGGAAATGGGTGGCCAGACACGTGGCGGAAGTTTAATAAAATAGGTTATATTTGGCAGGCACCACCGCCGTCTTCCAATCAAAAAATACGGTAAATGATTATTTATTGTATTTGTTAAGTTTTTAAAAAACTACGACAAATTTGGTCCCCTTTTTACAGTAAATTACATGATTGGTCCCTGTACTTTACATAAAATCACATGGTAGAGAAGGATGATTTCAATCACAAGGTATGGGTCTATTTCCAACATGAGAAAAGTGAGACCTTTGCGGCTTTCAAAAACAGCAAAATCATGGTATAAAAGGAGTGTGGTTATCTAATATGTGGATTAAGAACTGACAGGGGTGGGGAGTTTAATTTCAAGAAATTTTCAGATTATACTTCACAAGGGATAAAGAGACAGTTAACTACACCATTTAAGTTAACTATTCCTCTCCTAGGGATAGCGCAAGTCCCTTGCCATCCGGTAGAAGGGAAAAAAGAGCTCCAGCTTACCTTCAAGATTACACCAGTGGAGAAGACATCTCAGACGAGGAGGTATAAAACTTTCTTATGTTTATTTCAGCTGACAATCCAACTTGCTATGAAGATGCAATAAAGTCACAACATTGGAGAGATATTAAGAACATGGAGATTGATGCCATAGAAAGGAATAATACCTGGGAACTGGTTCAACCACCAGATGAAGTCAAAATGATAGGTGTGAAGTGGGTATACCAAACAAAGCTAAACGAAGAAGGTGAAGTAGACAAACGCAAGGCTCGACTAGTCGTAAAAGGCTATGCACAAGAAAAAGGTATCGACTATATTGAGGTCTTCGCTCCTATTGCTCGATGGGATATGATTCGGATGGTGATGGCGTTAGCTGCAAGAAACAGCTGTAAGCTTTACAACTGGACGTAAAAAGTGTGTTCTTACACGAAAATCTTGAGGAAGATGTCTATGTCGCTCAACCGGTGGGATACGTGGTCAAGGGTGAAGAACACAAGGTTTATAAAAAGAGAAAAACTTTGTATGATTTGAAGCAGGCTCCACGAGCCTGGTTTAGCAGAATTAAAGGCTACTTCACTAAGGAGGGATTTGAGAAGAGCTACCATGACCACACTTTGTTCATCAAAAAGAAAGAAAACAAGATCCTGATTGTAAGTCTTTACGTAGATGATCTTATCTTTACTAGTAATGATTTTCCTATGATGCAAGCATTTAAAAATTATGTGAAGGAGGAATTCAAAATGATAGACTTGGGTGAAATGAAGTATTTCATGGGGTTTGAGGTTCGTCAAACAGAAAAGGGCATTCACATCAGTCAAAAGAAGTATGCCAGGGAAGTTCTTGAACGTTTCAATTTAGGCGATTGCAATGGGGTCAAAAGTCCTATGGTTACTGGAAGCAAATTTTTCAAAGGAAGATGGAGGGAAGTCATGTGATGAAACTTTGTTTTAAGCAGATGATAGGAAGCTTAATGTACATGATTACCACCAGATCTAACTTAATGTATTGTGTTTGTCTCATAAGTAGATACATGTCAGATCCAAAGGAGGCACACATGTTGGCGGCAAAAAGAATTCTCAGGTACCTTAAAAGGTACCATCAACCTGGGTATATTCTATAAAAGAGGGTGTAAAGCTGAATTATTTGCCTATACTGATAGTGACTAATTAGACCACCCACATGGGGCTTGCAAATGGAATTGCAAATAAACTTTTGTCAGAATACTTGCTGCCATGTAGGAAAACAATTGCAAAATTTGCAATTGACATTGAAAGCCACGTGGCCACCAACCTCCTCTCCAATTTCTTTTTTTTTTCTGATTATTTAAATAAATTAATTTTTATAATATTAATATATTTATTAATTACATTAATTATTCTTATATGAAAATATTCTATGCATGTATATATGTTATTTAAAAAAATATAAATATAATATAACTAAATTAATTTAAACATTAAATTTTATAATTACATAAATTACAATTAACCAATATATAAAATTACATATAATAATATATCACGCATAATTAATAAAAAACACAAATAAAATTACATGTTTATTCGTCTAAAAGTTGACGGATTTTTTTTATCGTACAATTTTCGTTGTTGGTCTGTCATAGTTGACGGATCCATTTCCATCAATCTGATTGTCAATTCTTCTTTTTTTAAGTTGATCTTTCATCTTCTCCCGTTCTTCTTTCTTTCTCTCTCGTTCTTTTATAGCTTCCGTATATTGGTTGAAGAGATTTGGTTGAAGAGATTTGGAGCCAATTTCAAGGAGAAGAAAACAATGATTAATGTAACGTTTTATTTCTATCTATATGTAATATTTTTAATTCTTTAAATGTTGTGTTTTGATATGATTTAATAAATTAATGTTTCAAATTTAAAACAATAAATTATATAATTATTATATTATATTATATCATATATTAATCGTTTTAATTAACATTGAATTAAAATAAAACATGTTATTAATTAAAAAATAATTATAATGTATATATAAATAATTTATAAAATAGTTAATAAATGTTGTAGTGGGGACCACTTTTGAAAGTGTAGGTGAATTGCAGGTGTGTAGATGGTAATTGCAAAAGCTGACGTGACACAGTTGAAAGTGTTGTAGGTGAATTGCAGGTGTGTGGAAGATAATTGCAAAAGCTGATGTGGCACAATTGAAAGTGTAAATGGATTGCAGGGATGTGGATGGTCTAAGAGGGTGATGAGCGGTGTAGCAGTAGCCTGGGCCTCCAAGAAACAACCGATGGCGACCCTCTCGACCATATAAGCAAAGTACATGGTTGCTGCTTTCTATGTAGGTCAGAGTATTTGGATGCAACAGGTTCTTAAACAGATTGATGGTAACATGTCCAAGTGTGTTAAAGTTCTTTGTGATAATTATGGAGATGAAATATGTAATATATAATTCAAAATATATTGAATTATGTATTAAATAATAAACATAAATATTTAAAAAATAATATCTATATATATATATATATATATATATAATGAAACGTGTAAATATATATTATAATAATATTTTATTATTAATTCTATTTAAAAGGTTTTAATGTTTTATTCAAATTAGCTAGTCAGTATGAATTTTTATGAAATGTGACTACTAACTTTTGTGACCAGCGACTTATGAGAATCACAATGAAACTTTCATATTCAAAAATCAATTAAGTTTTATTTATAGGATTGATTCGATATTAAATATATCGTTTTTATTAGTTAAAGTGCTCAAATGGATTTAAAAGTTATACAACGTATATATATTTGGACCCAGCAACTCACGTGGATCATAATGACACTATCAGATTCAAAAAAGGATAAAGTTTTTATTTTAGGGTCATTTAAACTGGACTATAAATATAGGTTTTTTTATGGATTATAGAAATATCAAATTAATACCGAATTTTATATTTATATACGTTGCAAAAATATAGATGATATAAAAGGTCAAAATATGACTACGGAAGGTAAAACAATTGCATTCCTACGGATAGCTAAAATCGAGTAGGTCCCAATATGTGTTTATATTGTACTGAGTTTTAGAAAATTATATTGCCTTAAAATAACTAACATATATCTAAACTCAAATCAGATTACTCCGCTAATTGCTTATCCTGGTCGATATGGTCATATAGGATGGTGTCTAGAAAGGTTGAAACGACTGAGTTGTGGACTTCCAAAAGGTTGCAAATTATATTTGCTCCGAACAGATCCTGGCTCCCCACAATACCGGTCCCGCTATTTCACATTGGTAGTCAGATGGATTAGTAAAAAATGGTGATTTGAATAAAATAAAAACATCTATGGAGGATGTCATCATACAACTTTTTCGATAGGCGAAGGAAAGGTGGAGGTCGAGGTCAAAACCGAGGTAGAAGCCAAGGTACTAAAATAGTAACCACAAGGGTGGTGCCTGATTGGTTTGAGATTGGCTCCAAAGGTCAAAAGTACCAGAAGGTCCCAGGTTCAAATCCAATGAGAAATAAAAATCCCTTTGTGGCCACGGAGATTCAAATGCGGTGACTCCGGGCTCAAACCAATCAGGCACCACCCTTGTGGTTCACTTAGGTACCGTTTACCAAACGCTTACCCGAGTAAACGCTTACCAGGTCACATTACTTTACCGGATGAATATGTCAAGGACTAAGAATCTTACCCGGTAAGAACGAAGTCAATAATCGAGTCTTACCCGGTAAGTGACTCTTACCATGGTTAGTGCTTACCGGGATAAATTGTTGTATACGATGCGTTTTGATGAATAAAATCTTACTCGGTAAGTAAAAAATAGTTTTGAATTTTAGCAGTAAGCGCTTACCGGGTAAGTGTTCAGGTAAGCAGATGCTTATTCTAGTTCAGATTCCGTTTGTATAAATTAAAATTACAAACTACAGTTATATAAAAAAACGACGACCATGTAATAAACGAACCACCACACTGCCTTTGCCTGGATAAAAGAACATTAAAGCCTTACGAGTTAAAAAAACATCCACGTTCAACAACATACATAAAAGAAAAAAATACATTAACTTACAAACTAAAAACCATATTCTTCATCTTCATGCATTGAAAAAAAAAAAGGTTTCACAAGCCTCACGAAAACAGGCTGGTCTCACGTAATCTCAAATATATATGTATATGTATATAGGAGCCTAATCAAATGAGAACTGATTAGTTTGTGGTAACTGTGAGGTCCAATCTCAACCACAAATCAACGGATAAATTAGGAAATTAATAATTATGGTAGTTTGAGTTAAAATTATAATTAGAAGGCATATTAGGTATTTATAAAAAACTCCCCTCACCTCACCTCTCTTCTCTCTCATCTCTCCGACCTCCAATCTCCGGTGAACATTAATCCGGCAGGTATCACAGTATATCACATTGTGTATATTTATTTTTAAAGTTTGAGTTGGTACCACAATGGTATCACAGTATATCACAATGGGTATCACATTGTGTATCTTTGTGATTATTTGGTACCCGCCGGATTAATGTTCACCGGAGGCCGGAGATTGGAGGTCGGAGAGATGAGAGAGGAGAGAAGAGTTTTTTAAAAATACCTAAAATGCCCTCTAATTATAATTTTAACTCAAACTACCATAATTATTAATTTCCTAATTTATCCGTTGATTTATGGTTGAGATTGGATGTCACAGTTACCACAAACTAATCAGTTCTCCCTTGAATGGGCCCCTATATATATATATATATATATATATATGTGTGTGTGTGTGTGTGTGTGTGTGTGTGATCAAACACCACAATCATGCATTCATACCTCAACTGTAAGATCGTAACTCAATCGCATCCTGCAAAAACCGCAATCACCAAGAGAATAAGTTAACAGGAACAACTAAATATCTAAATGATACCACAACTAACCTTGCTTCTGAAAACAACAAGAAACTGTGCTTCTGAAAAACACACACCCCCTCCAGCTCTTTGCCTGGAACATGAAATGCAGGTCGACCTCGTGTATGCAAAGAAATAACACAATCATCTTTTAAAAGCTCAAGGGATTTTATCGAGGCCAACGGGTGTTCTTCAAATTTCATGAATTTTATCGAGGCCAACGGGTGTTCCCCAAAATTTATATGTGTAAAGGACACATGTAGTTTTGAGCAGTAAACTAAAAGACCATGTGTTATTTTATATCAAATGGTAGTATAAGAGTTGCATTCACTTTTGGCTGCCTGTGTCGATGATAAACCAAACAGAGAATTGCCGTCCCTTCCATATAGGTGACGATTATCTACGTCCATTATTCTATATAATAATAAGTTCCTTCTTTTCATTAAATTATATATTTTCAAGAAAAAGGGAGAAACAATATGCAAGTCCTCAATTCCAATTCCTCCTCTTTTCTCAGGAGAATGGACACTCTCAATGATTTACTTGCTTTTTGTGACCTCATCTCACTCCACTGTGATCTAATAGATGATATAGTTCAAATTCCTAATGCTGATTGCTTTCAACATATACGGGGTTGTTTCTTTACCTCTTAATAGTTTCATTAAGAGGCAACCTATGAATCGTTAAGAGGTGAATCTTGTTTGGCAAAAAAAAGTTCTGTCTCTTAATGGTTCTAAAATCATCTTAATGATTTTGTATCCTAGGCCTCCCTTAACCATTCAGCACCCTAATTCCATTGTAAACAATTATTGAACAATCTATTTCATTTTGTACTATATCATGAGAGCCTCTTAATCATTATGACCATTTAATCATTCTGCACCAAACCATTTACTTGTTTTTTTGTCTCTTGTGTTAATAGATTTGATATCATGGGAAAAATGTTACAAGGTATGAAGAGACAAAAACAAATAACATTTTCAACATATAGAGTGTGGTACGCTTGTAACATTTTCTTAATGATATCAAATCTAATAACAAAGGAGACAAAAACAAGTACCACGCTCTATATGTTGAAAGCAATCAGCATTAAGAATTTGAACAGTATCATCTGTTAGATCAGAGTGGAGTGAGATGAGGTCACAAAAAGCAAGTAGATCATTGAGAGTGTCCATGAGGAGGAATTGGAACTAAGGACCTGCATATTATTTCTCCTTTTTTCTTGAAAATATATAATTCAATGAAAAGAAGAAACTTCTTACGATATGGAATCATGGATGTATATAATCGTCACCTAGATAGAAGGGAAGACAATTCCCTGTTTGGTTTATCATCGACACAGGCAGCCAAAAATGAAGGCAACTCCTATACTACCATTTGGTAAAAAATAACACATGGTCTTCAAGTTAACTGCTCAAAACTACATGTGTCCTTTACATATAAATTTTGAGGTAAAATTTAGTATGGTCGACTCTCGAAACATAAAACTGGACAGATTACTTCCCTGGATGAATGGAGTAACTAATAGATAATCTTTGAATTATAATAGAATGTTTGAAGTCCACCAGACTGTAATGCCTAAGCACAAGAAATCTTGATTCTAATTCAACTAAACTGTTTAGCTTTGAACTTATAAAATCCAATAGTTAAGAAGATTCAAGACAGCCAAAGTTGCCAACTTTGAAGCACTAAACCTTGAACCGTTACAGAATTCGATCTCCCCACTCTCTAGACCAAAGAAACTAGAACTATACCTCGCAATTGCTTAGAATTCGGTTCTCACATAATGGACAAGATTACAAAAAAGAAATCATTGATCATTCTTTCCATAAATAAAGCAATCCTCAATCATCTATATGGACTATAAAGAATATGTTCTGATCCACAAATTCACAGGCAAAAAGTTAGTCAATTAGTTACCATTCCTCTGTAATCTAGTTTTATCGAGCATTTATATTTAAAGGAAAGAAAAATTACGAGAACAAAATGTCCTGCTAAGGACTTGACCTTCCGCACTTTAAGTTATAGGGAACATCTAATATGCACAAACCAGATGGTCTCCATTTAATCTACAAAATGATATACAAAATAGCATGAGCAATCGCTTCCGAGTTGCAATCTCTTCTCCATTTCCCATCACAAGGAACTTTCCGGAACCAAATCAGCCACAATTCCCCCATAGAGGAAGTATCAAAATAGTGTTGTCAGGCAGTATTTCTATCAGCTCAGTTAAATCAGTCTACCTAATTATACCAATCATGCAATCACAAAATTCACTTAAGTAACCAACTAAATGTCTAAATTTACCAAATCAGAGAGCTTTCCACACAAACAACACGTCAATAACTACAGCCAACAAGTATGAACATAAGAATTGGAAGCTAATGCAGTAAGGATACACCTCACTACCATGAATTGCATTTGATAAATGACAGAATTTTTTAGCAGTAAATACAAATATAAGGATGAAGTTACAAAATGTTTCAAATTTAAAAGCAGAAGCTGACCTGCCAATTACCCCTAACGGCATCTCCGCATTCCATGACATAGAGGCTGCACGGAGCCGAGCCATCCAGAAGCAGAAAGAGTATGACGTGAGAGCAGGTGCATGTGCCGTACAAGTCCAAGAAACAACGTCATCACGGTATCAGCAATCTCCTCAGCTCGCAACACGTGCATATGGACAAACCGACAGATCCCTAGGTCGGCGACAAGTGCAGAATCGACTGAACGACCGGATGAGCCGAGGCAGAGACGAACCGCCACAGGCGGTTCCGCCACTAGTCGACAGGGGAAGGCCAGAGAGTAAGGATCTAAAACGCAAGATATATACAGACCTGACTTCTAACCCAAAAAAATAGAACGGCTGTTCCGTGAAGAACACGGCTTACCCAAAAGCAAGACAAACCAAACTAGCTCGGTGTACCTCACCCAGAGGTAGGGTCTAGGAGGTAAGATGTATGCAGACTTGGCTTCTACCTCAAAGGATAATGTATCTGTTTTCATGAAGACCACATCTTGTAATAAACCCAAAAACAAAACAAACAAAACGAGCTTAGTATATAGCCAGCCGGAACTACTAGGGTCTAAAATGTACGCAGACTTGGCCCCTGTCCCAAAGAACAGAGCCGCCCACTAATGAAGAACTCAAAAGCATCAAACATTCCAAGAACCCAAACACCCAAAAGATGTACAAGTGCATTATTACTTGAGATTCCATGAAAGAACTTATTACAAGAAATAAGAAGCATTGCCAAACAAAGGCTATGCTGCCACAGGGAGGGAGATTACATGAAACATACAGATAAAAAACCAAACCTCAGAATGACTTTAAGCCGTGAAACCAAAACCTATCTACAAAAACAACTTTCAGACCAAACCCATCCATCGTGCTATCACTTCCATTCCCTTTATGTAACAACTCCGATTGATGCTACTGGCATGATGGGTGGTTTTGCCCTATAAGAACTGGATATTTGTATCCACAGTATGTTACTTTGCCATTTTTGAAGATGTAGAAAGTGAGAAACGGTAGGCTCAAAAGAATCTCCTCCTGAAATTGCGGGTGGTTGCTTGATACGAGCGCATCAGCAGTCCAACACCAATGCCAATACCAAGACACATCCCGAGCCCCAGGCCAACACCAACTCTTACACCAGCATTGAACCATGTAAGTTGACCATCCTCATCATAATACATCTCCTCTGAATAGTAGCTTGGTCCAACTTTACCTTCGTACTCATCGGCTTCTTCCCCTGCATTCTGGAAAAATTAAGAATATAATGTCAACAAATCCAGGATATGTACAATTGTCACTGCATGAGGTACCACTTCATACTGGGAACTAGTTCAAGAAACATGTATTGTACATAGCCATACTGGACCGAAAGCTAGCATCTTCACACTCAAAAAAATGGGAACAAGATTGCAGTCTCTATGTTCCAGAAACAGGCTGTCAAAAGATCCACAGGCTCTACTAATACCCTCTTTTAAGTGAGAGCTGGAAATGAGATATAAATTGTACCAGAAAGTAAAATATGAAAAAAGTAAACTTGCATTCAAAATTGCTGAAAAGTCAAGTACATGGAGTTGAAAGGCATTGACAGAAATAGAAAGATACATATAAACTAATATTTGCAGAGAGTTGAAAGGAGTTAGCATGGTCCTTCATTTGCTAGTGTTATCCTAACACTGTGATAAGCAAAGGATGAGTAGGAGCACTGGAGTTGATTCTCCTGTTATAACCTGAAACTAAATGACCAGTAATGGAACTTGCTAGTGACAGGAACATTGATGGTGAAAACCTAGACAAGCAACAGTTGGCACTTTTCAAGCTACACCTACAGATACTAGCTGTCAGCAAGATGATTGTTCTTTCAGGGTGCGTTTGGTACAGAACAGGGCAGAACAAAAACTTGTTGTCTCATGTTTGGCGCAACAAAAGAGATTCTATCAACCCAAACTAGTAAACTGAGACATCCACCATGAATACTATATCTCAACATTCTGCATTCTCCACATTAAAGAATCTGACAAAGAGACGGCAAGTATCATTCCACAAATTTTCAGCTTGTAAAACACTTTTCTCATAGGACAATTGTTATATGCACGGTTGGGGTCTCGATGCCAAAAATTTGTACAAATTGTAACAACCATTCTACTCCACTATAAATTTTGATAACCACCACAAGGTACTTATGTCTTTTAGCAAAACAAGGGCAGATGTAGAAAATAAGATGTTTGTGCATGTCATCATCATCCTCCTAATTCAAAATATACATATATCCTCTTATGTTATCGTAATTAATCACATTTTCTCTAAGTAAGCACTATTCAAGGCAATGTTACAGCTTTAAAACACAACTTCAAGGATAGCATAAAATTCATGTTCTCAACTTCAGAAGGCAGTGCCACAAAGCAATTTCCCAGAAGACATTCACACATAAATCACTAGTGCCTGTTCATATACCTAATTTGTCCATTTGGGAGGGCCCGTTTCCATTTCTCATCAAGCAAATGGGTTCCATAGTCATATACTAATATATACGTTCTTATTCACACCATTTAGATGAGACCATAGAATGAAAAAGTTAAATGCTATTAGGGGCCTGATTGGTAATGTGAATATCCTTTTAAGCATTGGCCTAGCTAACTAAATATTCCATAACTAAGCTTCGCTCAAGGAACTATTTAGCTCTAATAGACAACCATTTTGCAAAAACTAAACAATCACTCAACTTGAGAGGGCAGTACCTAATGACGGCAATTTCGCAAAAGACCTTCAAACATAAATTCACTGAGATTCCATTTGTTTATAATCCTTCCTTCCCAAAATAAGTAGATCCTTCCTGGGTTGGCCCAAAATAATTACAACATTCTCTATAAGCCTTAGGGTAATGTTTCGGTCAAAATTTACGTTTTTACAGTAATTGCTATATGTAACAACGATTATGGTCCATAAGACTGCTTTTTGTCATCATTGTCAAACTGTAAATCAAGTGTTGCATTTATATTTGGGATGAAAGAAGTATAGTTTTCTTCTCCATTTATCAAAAAGCGAGATCTGCACATCCCGCACATTTATATAAGATACCGAAAATGAAAATGTTAAATGGTCAAAACTAATAAAGCCTACAAGGGGATAGTCACCTCTAACATGATTTCTAGATGTAAACTCGATTCAAACATCAGTGGAAAGTTTCTCCATAATAACTGCCATGAGAATTTCATTTGTTTGTGTACATAATACATTTCATGTATTTGTGGTTCATATCTCAACCTTAAATAGTTGGCACCCATAGCGTCCTAGTGTCATCCAACACATTCTCTAGTTGTATCTTCAATAGAAATACCAGTAGAAAGTTTCTTTTTTTCCAAATGACTGGTCATTGCAATCTCCAAAAGCCATAAAATGTGGCAGAAACTACCATATACGATATGTCATATGGTAAGTTAGTAATAACCATAAGGAGAATACAAGTTGAGAAAGAAAACTTATGATGGACAATGAATTCCTCAATGAGGGCATGGTGGTTGAGAAGAAACAGTTAGTTACCGGCAATTTCCGCTGCCGAACAACTCCATTGTCCCTCATTGGTTCCTTATCGACTTCTTCATCCTCTGGGATAGCATCGAGCATTCCATGCCGTGAACCTCGTCTCCTTGGACTAACTTGAATAGTTTTAGTCAAAATCACCGGCACCGAGGAGCAACACCCTGCAATGTAAACTTCGATCGACGGCGAAGAAGTCCCAAACTTTGACAAATTTGCAGCGTAGAAATCCATACTCCAACCCGTTTTTGATCCGTTGTTATTGTGATTATGATTGTTGCCGTTATCTAAACTCCCATTGCTCCAAGTTGGTTCAATCCTCTCCAAAGACCCACACAAGATCATCTCCCTGTCCTCTCCTTCGTTTTCAATTACCTCAAATTCAAACGCCCCAGTGACCCTAATATTATCCGTGCTAACATATGTCACTTCCGACGACTCTTTGTCCACACGGTCCCTTCGTAACGTCACTAAAGCAGTGTTAGCTGACGGAACCCTAAATCCATTAATCTCGAGTGATACGCCGATTTCACGGCGTAGGTTCCGCAGCGTTAAATGTTCCGGCACGGTGTTCACGGCGCACGGCGTGATTCGAACGTAAAACAACCGAATTTCGAGCCAACCTGACGTCGGTTGATGATGAATATTACCCGAACCATTCATTAGCCTGTAATTGAACGGTTTGTATTCTGCTACCGTCTCCTCTCGATCCATTGAATCCAAGTTCTCAACGAAATGGCGATTCAAACAAAAAAATCCATACAACCTCCGAAAACTCAAAATTTTCCGGCTTCCGGAACAAGAAATTGAGGATTTCGAAGAGGTTTCTGAAAATCGGGTGAGAAGAAAACCAGAAATTAGGGCAATTTGAGGGACGATCGAATTGGGATTTTGAAATGGCGAATGGGAAACATATGAGATTTTTTGGGCTTAAGGAACTGTCGGATGTACACGCGCCACTCCACGCGGCGGAGATATCTAAGACACGTGTGTGAGGTTGCCATCAAGATGTACAGGTCAACAAAGTTAATATATTTACATATATGTCCCTAAACTATGGAAATTTTATATTTGTACTCTCTAAATTTACTTTATGACACTTTGACCCTTTTGATTTGGGCTCCATCATTCTAGGGTGCAAGCCTAGGCATGGGAATGGGCCCGATCTGTCGAAAAATCCAGTCCACCCACCTCGGGCGGGGACGGGGGTTCTTCGCTAAATCAGGAATGGGAACGGAAATACGGATCTCTGTTTGTCTCAAATCGGGGATAGGGACGAGTATGGAAACTCCACTCCCCGCCCCGCCCCGTACCCGTTATATATATTAATTAATAAATTATATATATATATATATATATATATATATATATTGGAAGGATATAATATATTTTATATACAGCAAATACAACAAATAAACTCACACACCATCTTCACAATTGGTGATGTTTGAACCTCTGACCTCCTAAGAAGCAAGAGGCTCAAATACTGCTAGGCTAAAGGCCCTTTGATTATATGTATATTATTTATTTCAACTAAATCGGTAATTCATAATTTCCTAACTAGGTTTATAATCTAAAGTTATTATTTTTTGGATGTTAATATGTAATATTTTAGATGTCAAGTCAAAATACAATTACTCGATAAGTTTTGTACCTTAATCGATATGATTTTATATTACTCAATATCTTTTGTTACGTGTGACTTTAAGTTTTTTTGGATTAAATTGAATTCTTTTTTTATTATAGGTTATTAATTCTTATATGGTATTGTGGTTTTTTTGTATTAAATTAAATTTATTTTAGTTTTAGATTTATTGAAAATATTTGAGATTTAAACATGTATGGTCTCTCACATATTTAATTTAAAATAACTTACATAAACGGAAAAAAAAATATTTGTTTCCTCGTTGGGGATAGAGATGTGATTATATTCTTTGGTAGGGACGGGGACAAGGATTGAGGTCTCCACCCCATTCCCATGCATATGCAAGACTAGATGGTCGGAACCAAGGGCATGAAGACCGAAGTCTTGCGTGCAAATAGCCAAGTACTCGGATACAGAACTCAACTCCCAGATACAAAGCCTCTGCATGGCACATGCAGAGCCTATGCTTCTCCTACTTAGCCCATAAGTGTGAAGGTTCCGAAGATTATCTTAAAAGCGTTTCAAGGTTCAATTGAACAACCCAAAGCAAAGCCATCCAGAATTCAGACCAACCAAAGACCCTCTAGACTACCAGAGTCTCTGAACACTAGGATGGAGGATTCACTAAAAGAGCAACCAGAGCCTCTGGTCCTAAAGACTAGAGCCTCTAGTTCTAAAGACCAGAGCCTCTGGTCCACAATCATTCAGGACCAGAGCTCCTCTGGTTGAACTATACTCTGAAATACATTTATCAGATTTCTGAAAAAGAAAACCTCAAAGTTTTGTAAGTCTGAAGAGACATTTTTCAGATTTCTGGAAAAGAAGACTTCAGAGTTTTACAAGTCTAAAAAGACATTCTTCAGATCTCTGAAAAAGAAGACTTCAGAGTTTTACAAGTCTGAAGACCCGACGAGCACTAAATATCAAATCTGAAGACGAAGTCGGAGGACCTTGAGTTCAGAGTTATTCAAACTCTAAATTAGAGAATGAAACTGCTAACTCTAACGTATGAAACCCTTCAATTTCTTAAATTTTTTGCTACAAGTCCTCTATAGAACATAATAAAAACACATAATATACCTTATTAAACACATAAAACACATTAGAACATATTTAGAGACAATTGCCAAGCATATTAAAAAAGATCTGATATAATAATATGTTCTAAGAGATCAATCATCATTACCTAAACTATTGAATTTTAACTTAATTTATACTTATATATCATCCACCTTTTCATATTACTTATATTCTTCATTAGCAAATTGGCTTAAATGAAAATTCTGAAAGTTGATGTATTGCCAATTGTTTAACCAATCAGATTAAAATTGTTAATTTGTTATTTATCTGTTGAGAAACAACATCAAACCAAACCAAACAATTTTGAGCTCGATAAGGTTTAGTTTGATTTTGATTCGGTCCAGTGATTCGAATAAGATGCACAAAGCCCCTGCTTTCTCGGGCCTAGGTCGGGCTTTTCAAACCCATTTATGTAAGAAGAAAAAAAGGTTCGCGTTTTTTTAGACAGCCCAGACTAAGCTTTAGGGTTGAAATTTTTTCTGATCTAGCATTTTTAGGCCGGGTTCTTTTGAGCTTTTCGGGTTTAACCAGGATTTTCAAAGACTTCTCGGGCGAAGCCTAGATCTCGGCATGCCCCCAAAATTTCAACTTGATCGGGTTTTAACCCCTGCCCAGTCCGAGCTTCGGGTTCACTAGATCTGGGCTTTCGAGTGGGGCCTAGGATTTTTGGTGTAATTTGAGGTTTGAACATGTGTAATTATGCAGTTATGATCATAACCACATGTATATGACTCCTACATTGTAGTCTTTCGAATCCCTAATTTATTGCTACCAACAAAAACGTCAAGAAAATGATATATCTCAAGAAATCAAAATTTCAACCATTTTTCAAATTCCTGTGAATTGTTTGAATCAAAAACATAAGATTCAATTGTAGGCTTGCAAAAATTGAGGGTGATAGAGAAAATGCAGAGGAAAGAAATGAATCATCCTCTGCAGATTCCACATCTCCCAGGCATCTCGTTGTGGTACAATTGGAGAATGACGAAAAGGAGACGACCGAGGGACCGGCCACCGCCGATCACGAGACAAAGCTTCATCATGCGCCCACCACGTTGATGGTGGAAGATGAGGGAGGAGATTACTCCGCTATTAATAGCTTCCATGATGCGAAAGTTATATATCAGTTGGAGTCGCGAAAGTTATGGGCCATTGCGACTCCAATAGCGTTTAACATGCTTTGTAATTATGGGACGAACTCCTTCACCAACATCTTCGTTGGGCATATCGGAGATATGGAGCTTTCAGCTGTCGCGGTTTCTTTATCTGTCATCGCTAATTTCTCATTTGGATTTTTGGTTAGTATATAAATCTCAAATATCAATGCACTATAATAAAAACGGTTTTATAAAATGTCAAATATGTTTAATTGTCCTAACAGACTGATTTATAGGACTTAAACTTAACACAAAATAACTCCCTATGTATATGTTTACAATAAGTTGATAAGACGTTTCTTTGTCTAACAAGTTTTTTAGAACAATTTTGAAATAAAATATCCTATTAATTCTTTTATATAACATGTATTATTTGAAAATTTGTCTAATAAAAAGGTCATTTTGTATGACAATTTTCATGTGTCGAAAATATGACAATTTATTTCAAAAGTATCACAAAAAATTTGTTACGATGTTTAAAACCGTCATATCAACTTATTATCGTATTTTTTTTATTAACCTGGATATCCAACCCGCTATGCGAGCCGACTAATCCCAAGACGATCACCTGCTTTGCAGATAGTCCGGAGTCACCACATTTGAACCTTCGTGACCACATGTTATAGTATTTTTATGTATGAAAGAGAGTGAAATGCATGTAAATTAGTGTGAGAACCTAAAAAATATATTGTTACTCAAATCATACTCCGTACGTAAATAAATATATATATATATATATATATATATATATATTATTTTAGTAATATTCTTTTTACTTTATAAACAAAGGTTGTTTATCAAACGTTTATTGGGTTAGTATTTACCGACAAGAGAAGTTGCCCTCACTTACTTTATCGTGTAACATTCTCGGCCACCAACATGAATTATTCGTAAACATTTTAAACCGTGTAAGAATATTTTTCCTCACTTACTGGGTAAGACTCTCAGTCTTTGTTACACATCTTAAAAAATAAGATTTTGTCTTTTCCATGCTCAATCGGTAAAGTAAGTGATACGACTAAGGGGCCGTTTACTAAATACTTACCCGGTAAGCGCTTACCGGTAAATTTAACACTATCATTTACTTACCGGACAAGACTTTAGTCCACCAAAACGGTATCGTATGCAACAATTGACCCAGTAAGCGCTTACCATGGTAAGAGTCGTCGCCCGGGTAAGACCCTTCATCCTTGTCTCGTTCTTACCAGATAATATTTTTGATCCTTACCATATTCATCCGATAAGATAAAATGACTTGATGTTCACTTACCAAGTAAGTCTGATAAACGACCCTAAGCGGTTATCCGATAAATGGGTCCCTAGATCATATGTTAATAATGATGGAAATGAATAGACATTCGTGTTCATCGTACACAGCTTGGCATGGGCAGTGCACTTGAAACATTATGTGGGCAAGCATTTGGAGCAGGCCAAATCGAAATGCTTGGAGTTTACATGCAGAGATCATGGATAATCCTGACACTTGCTTCTTTCTGCATACTCCCACTCTACATTTGGGCAACACCTTTACTTAAACTCTTGGGTCAACGAGACGACATCGCAGATCTCGCCGGAAAATTCTCCATCCAAATCCTCCCTCAGATGTTCTCCCTCGCCCTAAATTTTCCGACGCAGAAATTCCTTCAAGCTCAGAGCAAGGTCAACATCCTAGCCTGGATGGGATTTTGTACGTTGATTATACATATAGGTTTGTTGTATGTGTTCATGGAGGTTTTCCGGCTGGGAACGGTGGGTGCAGCGGCGAGTTATAATTTGTCGGCGTGGGGGATTGCGGTGGCGCAGGTGGTTTATGTGTTGGGATGGTGTAAACAAGGGTGGAGGGGGTTTTCGTGGTTGGCTTTGAAGGATTTGTGGGCGTTTGTGAAGCTTTCGGTGGCGTCGGCGGTGATGATTTGCTTGGAGATTTGGTATTTCATGAACATTATTGTTCTTACCGGAAACCTTGAAGATCCTGTTATTGCAGTTGGATCCTTATCAATCTGGTCAGCTTTTCATTCTATCCATCACGTTTTTTTTTTCTTTTACCAAATGCTTACCGGGTAAGTGCTTAACAAATCACATTACCTTACTCGATGTATATGGCAAAGACCAAAAATCTTACCCGGTAAGAGCGACCTGATAAGTGAGGGCGACGGCTCTTACCACGGGTAGCACTTACCGGATAAATTGTTACATAAGATGTCGTTTTGGTAGACTAAAATCTTATCCGATAAGGGTCGTTTACCAAACGCTTATATGAGTAAGTGATTACCAACAACATTCAATTAGGGGCCGTTTACTAAACGCTTACCCAGTAGAAATTTTCCTCATCGGATGAACATGGGAAGGGCCAAAAATCTTACCCGGTAAAAGCAATGATATGAATTGAGAGTTTTACCCGGTAAGTGAGGGTGACGACTCTTACCCGGGTAAGCGCTTACCAGGTAAATTGTTGTATATGATACGTTTTGATGTACTACAATCTTACCAAATAAAATAAATTATAGTGTCGACTCCTAACGTTAAGCACTTACCGGATAAGCATTTAGATAAACGAACCCTTAAATCATAAATCCAAATTTCATTCGATTACTCTTTTGTTTCTTTCTAATTTTTGTTTCTTTGTAACTTCAGCATGAACATAAATGGATGGGAAGGCATGTTGTTTATAGGAGTCAATGTAGCACTAAGGTACAATCTAAAATTCATAAATATTTGTCGTCCTAGATTTTCGTAAATTGTTCATCAATCATATTAATACACATAATCAGAAACATGATATGAACATGAATGATAGTTGCTTAGTTTAACCAAAATGTATGTTTTGGTGGTCAAAACATACAGTGTTCGGGTCTCGAACGAGTTAGGGTCTGGACATCCGAGGGCGGCCAAGTATGCAGTTATGGTAACTGTGACGGAATCCCTTGTAATGGGAATCATTTCTATGTGCATCGTTATGATGACCAAGAACCATTTTGCTGCCATTTTTACGAACTCAAAAGAGATGCAAACCGCAGTCTCCCATTTGGCTTACCTTCTAAGTATTACCTTGGTTCTCAACAGTGTTCAACCGGTCATTTCAGGTATCATTTAGAATAATATTCATGTATGACATAACAATATTATATTATATATTATAGGAAGATTCAATGGGTTTGAGAATGTGTGAATGAATAATTCATATGTGAATCATCCATTTGAATATATGTGAACCCATGTTTATTTACCTATTCTTTTTAACAATCATTCACAGATGGAGAATTGAAGATGCATTTGTGAATCCTCGTTCTTTTTACCATGATTCACATATGAATCATTTATTCACACGATTCGGTTTTTTTATCTATTCCATTTGAACCTATATATATATATATATATATGTATATCAAACGAGAATCCTATATATATATATATATATATATATAATCATGAATTTTAAAAAATTATGTCGCTCACCATATTATATTTATAAAAAACTTCCTTCTCGCTTCATAGATTTTTCAGCTTAGCTATTTGTAAATATATATTCGACACACAAGAAGATGCATATACATTTTCAAGTACGTCTACATACATATAATTAACAAGCTCCCATATAAATATAAAAGGTGTCCCGATTTGTCTCTAGCCATATCAGTTTGTACCTAGATACAATACTTTAACTCATATATATATATATATCAGTGTTTTTGATTGTTGATTTCGTTAAATAATTGTAGGTGTTGCCGTTGGGGGAGGATGGCAAGGACTTGTCGCTTACATAAATCTCTTTTGTTATTACATTGTAGGGCTTCCTCTCGGGTTTTTTCTAGGTTATAAAACACATTTAGGAGTGGAGGTAATATATATATATATATATCATCACATATCAATCAATATTCATTTAATTTTTCTATAAGATTTGAAAAATGACTGTTAATTTATGTATTAGCAGCCAGCGAGTTCCTCATATAGTTGATTATATGATATGGGGTGTTTTGTAGGGAATTTGGATTGGCATGATTTGTGGGACTACTTTGCAAACATTCATCCTTGTGGTAATTGTGTGGAAAACCGATTGGACAGATGAGGCACATTTCTCTTTCTTTTTTGTTGCATACGTTGAATATACTTACCAATTGCATGTTGTAGATATCCAAAAGCACATCAACGCGATAAAATCACATTTGATTCGATCTTTTTTATATTTTTATATTTGGTTGTTGTTCTCGTATGAACCTGACTCTCTTTATATATATATATATATATATATATATATATATATAGGGTCTCATTCAAGGGAGAACTGATTTGTTTGTGGTAACTGTGAGACTCATTCTCAACCACAAATCAACGGATAAATTAGGAAATTAATAATTATGATAGTTTGAGTTAAAATTATAATTAGAGGGCATTTTAGGTATTTTAAAAAAACTCCTCTCTCTCCTCTCATATCTCCGACCTCCAATCTCCGGCCTCCGGTGAACATTAATCCGGCAGCCGACATATACCAAGTAATCACAAAGATACACAATGTGATATACTGTGATACCATTGTGATACCAACTATGATATCATTGTGATATACTCTGATACTATTGTGATACCAACTATGATACCAACTCAAACCTTAAAAATAAAGATACACAATGTGATATCCATTGTAATACACAATATGATACTCATTGTGATATACAATGATACCGATTTCACCGGAGCCTGGAGATTGGATGTCGGAGAGATGAGAGAGGAGAGAGGAGAGAGGAGAGAGGAGAGAGGAGTTTTTTAAAAATACCTAATATGCCCTCTAATTATAATT
>NC_037539.1:8254581-8277389 GCF_001531365.2 Cynara cardunculus var. scolymus
TCTCTCTCTCTCTCTCTCTCTCTCTCTATATATATATATATATATATATATATATATATATACACACATAAATGAAGTATGTATATTGGGTGCAAATTGGTGAAATGCATGGGGAACTTAAGCCATCAACTTTTACGATGTTACATACAACCTTTTAGCTATAAGACTAATCCTATTCGGTCCTTCATTTTATGTTGTCCATCAAATGAGTCTAAACATAGAAACATATCTCCATTAACAACTACAAATTGTAATTCTTATTTGATGTCTAAATGGGATTTACTCGATTTAATTGTAGGTGGCACAAACATCAGAACGAATGAGGCAATGGGATGTGGGAAAGGATTATGAAAACGATGATCAAAAAATTCCTCTTTCTCAATGATACTTGATTCGTCAGAACTCGAATTTGATATTAAGAAAGGTGTGGGACAGTTTCTTCTGGTAAGTGATGCCTGACTTGTTGAAACTACCCATTGAACGATTTCTCAAATAAAGAAAGTAATTGCATCAAAATGTCTGATAGCTTTCCTTTGTTATCTATTGTGGTGCTACCACACCTAGATATGGTTATCATACATAGTATGCTCTTCAAGGTTTCCTGGGAACGACTCGGTAGTTCCATGTTTTCTATCTGTGAGACCAACATACAAATTTTCATTTTGCTAACATCTGTTTCTTCCATCTGTACCATATTAGTGCTTTGTTTTTATTTTTGAAATTTAGTTTTGGGACTCTGCAAACTCAAATTTATGTTGATATGTTTACATTTTAGCTAAAAAAAAGCATTTCAACGTGAAATTTGGATGATAATAACATGCACTGTGCATGGTTATAATGACTTCAAGTGCGTATGGTTTTCCCTTCTGTAACAACCCAAAAAAATTGGTGAAACTCAAATAAATAACTTTTGGGATAGAAAATGGGAAAGATGAAAAAAGGAGGGCCTATTTTGCCATTAACACACAAACAAAAAAGAAGGGTAAAAGCAATTGGATGCTTTGTTTGGGCTAAGGGGTTGTTTGTTTCTATTAAGATGCAACATCTAAATCTAAGGGGCTGTTTGTTTGGCTCTTAATGATGACATTAAGAGCCAACCTCTTAATCGGTCAGAGGTTGAGGTTGTTTGGCAAAAAAAAATGTCTCTTAATAGTTACAATCTCCCTCTTAACCATTTTGCATCGAGGGTACCACTAAACCATTCAGATTACAATTCTTCCCACTTTACCCTTCTCCACCCTTTACCAGAGTCATCGTCTCCTTCACCCTCCTCCATCTTCTCCATCTTCTCCAGCTGGTCTTCACAGCCCCTCCCCCACCCTTTACCAGAGTCATCGTCGTCGGTCTTCACAGCCCCTCCCCCACCCTCTCGTCGCCGGTCTGCAAATCGCCACCCCCATCCTACGATCGTCTGTCGTCTCCGTCTGTCGCCTCCATCGTCTCCATCGCCGGCGACTAGGCCCACCTCTGCTTCTCCGATGATTCTGCTCAGGCCCGCCTCTGATTCTCCGATGATTCTGCTCAGGTCCGCCTCTGCTTCTCCGATGATTCTGCTCAGGTCCGCCTCAGCTTCTCCGATGATTCTGCTTCTCTATTTCGATTCCAAGCTACCCAAACCCAACCTCCCAAAACCCTCATAAACCTCCTTTGGCAAAACCCCATTCCCAGTTTCTGCTTCCCTACTTTTCTTTTCTTCTTTGCTGTTCTTGTTGTCTTTACTTCCTTATCAGACTGCTCAATAACTACCCTCCTTTCTTTTGTTCTTCTGGTTTTAATTCTATGTGGTTCCATGTTTTTCTGCACAAATGTATTAGCAGCGCTATGCACAATGGGTTGGGTGGATTGTGGTGATTATGGTGGTGATGTAATAGGTTCATCATGGGTATTAGAGGGCTTTTCTGTAGGTGTGGTAGTTGTTCTTGGTGGGTTTAAGGATGTAAGGCCTAAGGCAAAGTCTAATTCATGGATTGAGACAGTAGGTGGTAAAGGGGTTGTGATCTCAACAGGGTTAGGTTCAAAAGTAGTGGTTTCCATGGGTTCAGATACTGGGTTAGTAGTTTTAGGTTTTGGTTCAGTGTTTGTGGTTTCAACAGGTCTGATAATGATTAGGTTAACAGGAGGAGTTTCAACTGGTTCTGGGGAAGGATTAACAGGCTCATCAAAGGTTGGCTTCGTAGCAGTTTGTTCAACAGAGGTTTGTTTAACAAGTGTGGTTTCAAAGTGGCTATGGCTAACAGGGAGCTTGGTGAACTTGTGAGCTATGGCTAACAGGGAGCTTGGTGAACATATGAGTGTTTGATACGTTTGTATTTGATTAATATGAAAACTTGTTTTGAACAAGTAATATTATGTTTGTTTGGATTAATATGAAATATGTAGTTACATTTACAAAGTAATTGTTTTATTCAGATATCTGCCAAACAGCTATATTTCATTCAGTACTAAATCATACAGAGGGTTAAAATGGTAATTTGTTATCATTCAGAAAACATTTACCAAACAACCATATTTCATTCAGCACTTAACCATTCTGACCCTCTTAACCATTCTGACCACTTAACCATTTTGCACAAAATCATTCAGCAACTGCCAAACAGCCCCTAAGAGGTGAATCTTGTTTGGCAAAAAAAAAGTTTGTCTCTTAATGGTTCTAAAACCATCTGAATGATTTTGTATCATGAGTCTCCCTTAACCATTAAGTATCCCGATTTCATTGTAAACAATTACCAAACAATTATTTTTCAGTTTGCATTATATCATGAAAATCTCTTAATCATTTTGACCACTTAACCATTATGCACCAAACCATTCAGCAACTGCCAAACACCCCATAATTTGAACCGTTGAACCTGGTTTGGTCTGCATATAAGTTGGGTTGTGAAGTGGCTGGTAATTTTCGTGTTATAAATAAATATAATGTTTTTTTTTTCAAATATATAATATTTATACACTGCAAATGCAACAAATAAATTAACACATTTTTTCCATTTTTAATGAGGTTTGAATTCCTGACTTTCTAAAAGGCCAAAAATTACGATACTGCTAGGCCAAATACTATTTAATAAATAAATATAGTGTTAGGAGGTTCTGATTAAAGAAATGAAGTCTTAATTTTTGAAATAATTATTTAGGGCATGATTTTAAGGAATTTTTTGGACATTGTAATTTAACATCTAGATAACTATTTTATCATTTCAAGGCATTTTAGTTAGTAATTTATTCAAAAATTAATACATAGAATTTATAAGGTTAGTTAGTAGCGGATCCAAGAATTTCTTACGGCAGAAGCACTTTTAAGGTGGATGAAAGATCTACAAAATCACCATAAGGGAAAATCAATTGTGTCGATTTGGGAAATAAAATACATTTTTTTCTAATAGAATCGATCTTGATTTTTAAATTAAATACAAGTTTCCTTGAAAATGAGATAAAAAGCAACGATTTTTAAAATGAATTGACGTTGGGAAGGAAAATAAAGCATGAAAAATAATAATAAATGAAATATTGACAAAATATTGTCATAATGCTAATAATTGTGCATATGAAGTTGTGAGTTCGAAGCAACTAGATACTTAATCCAGTTGTAAGACATTCAAACTGCAGGTGTCGGGTTGAAATTTAATTAGGACCATTTGAACGTAACCCAACCCGAAGAACTCGATGCCTTTTTATACCATGTATTTAACATATGTACAAGATATTAGACCAAACCGGATAAAGAAAATAGGGTAAACTATCGATCACGAAACCGTATTACTTGAGAATCGTGTGAGATCACTTTCCGTATTGATATTTCGACCCTATGTTTGGGTTTTATGAAATTCAATATGGGATAAGACTCAAGAGCACTATCGTTTTTAGGCATAAAAACTAAAGCAAGTTTACTGGAGAGTAGACCGAGATTTCTTCATAAGGAAAAATAACTTAAATGATGGTTCATTATTAGGAATAATGGACAGTTACAACCGTTTCACTAAGATCATGGGTTGGCATTAACTGCACCGTAATCGCTTCTGGACGTACACCAAGTCTGGATACGTTTCTGCTTCTAGACGTGCACCAAGTCCGGATACGTTTCTCCATTACATTCCAAGTCCAAGCATCTGAATAGCTTTTGGGGCGCTGCCCCAAACCGCCAGAGACTCTGTCCCTTGGACCCCTGATATGTGTTGAGAATTCAACATATAATGCACTCATTTTACGTCTTATTAGTTAAAATTAGTTTCTTTTCATTCTCACTTTGAGTCATTTTGATTAATTTCTTTATTCCTTTATTATTATGGAGCTAAAATATTGTGGTTAACTTGTTGGGACTCAAAGATACAAGCTCACGAAGAATTTTTGCTAAAACAGCCTGATGCTACAGCATTGCAGCAGCAACCAACTGATACGTGCACGGCTTTGCTAGGGCTTAACGATTAAGTTGCTGCCTTTTGAATGTTGAATGGAAGACAGCTGGAAAACAGCTGGAAGACAATTTAAAATCTGGGATTTTGACTTTATATGTACTCTTGTACTTTAGATGCTCTTTGGTTAACTTTTGGGTATTAACCTTTGGGTAAATTTTTGTTGTTTTGTGTCTCCTTTGGGTATAAAAGGAGGGGCTTGGCCTTGTATTTCCACATACCTTTTAACATATATCCAAGATCAAAATCAGCTGGTTAGGGCTGATTTTGAGAGAAACTTTTGAGAAATCTAAAGTTCTTGAGTTTTAAAGCTTTCATCTTTTAATTCTTGTCTTTTAATTTCGTGTACTTTATTTTATGTTTCTTTACATTTATTGTTATTTACTTTCCGTTATTTGATTTCCGTAATTTACATTCTCGTCATTTACATTTTCGTCATTTACTTTCTCGTTATTTACTTTACGCAATTTACGTTTATATCTTTACTTTCCGTCATTTATTTTTCTTGTAATTTACTTTCCGTTATGAGTAGCTAAGCTTTTATAGCTTGAGTGTGAGACGGAAATGTGAGATTTTCAAATCAAACGAAAGTAGCTAAGTGTTTTCGTAAACGACGTTCCATTGTTTCATTCGAGTTTTTATAAAAACCAAGCACACTTCTTGACGGGTTGATCACTTTGAAAGTGTTAAAGTGTCATGGACTTAGAGATAAGTCATTGTAAGCACGTCAACTTGAATGACATAAGAGGTAGACTTGAGAAAGTTGCCGACAAGAAGACTTGTCATTTATGTTTTTCAAAACTTAACTCCCGACGGGTTGGTCACTATTCGAAAGTGTCAAAGTGTGATATATTCAGAGATGAACTATCAAGAACACGCCAACTCGAATGATATGGGAATCGACTCGAGAGAGTGATTYTTAACAAAGAGATTTGTTTATCCATATATTTTGAAAACACTATCTTGTCACTATCCCTGGTCTGGACACCACATAGAGATATGGGTGGAAAGCTATAATATAGTGCAATGGTAAAGTCCGAGAGGAATGCCTTCAAAATAAATGGTGGAATTTAGTTTCGAAACACTGCTTGCTGTAGCATTCCTGTAGCATTGGCTGCTGGAATTTGTGTTTGGGTCTCATCTTAAGTCTTACACCCTTGCTTCTTTTATATATTATGTATGTTGTTTTAATTCACCTTAATATCAAACTGAAGTTTTCAAAATCGTCATCTGAAATCATCTCTTTAGTTGGACTCTAATTAAACTTTGGCTACAATCTTCGTGGACGATAATCCGGTACTTGTACCACTTTATTACTTGGAAAGCCGACGTTGGGCCGTATTGTATACTTGCTTTGTGGCCTAATTTCATTAAGTCTAAAGGTATGAAATATAACCGACCAGACCCCGAAGGGGCACGACCCCCTTGACCCCCGCCATTTCATCATGTCTGGGATCAAACTCGCCTTATATAGAAGTTTGCACTTCACACCTCCTGACTTGTATTAGAACACAATATGAAACCCTATAGCATTCGTGTTACTTCCAATTATACTTAAATGGTCGGTGACACTAAAACCACCAACAATAATTAACTTTATTCATAATTAAATCATAATTTCAACCGTAAATTTACTTTCTTATTTGCATAAACTTTTAACTTCTTTTTTTTAGTTTGTTAGTCGTATTTGTATGTTTTCATTTTGATTTTACTTTCTTTAGACTAGGGGTAAACATGGTATGATACCATGTTTTTTTCCATATAATTGTATACCAAACAGTTATAATTGGTATACAAAATTTTATACCATGTATCAACGAACTACACTTGGTATTAACTTTTACATGACATTACAAAAGTTAATATCACAAATTTATTTATATTAACATCTTTACCAACTAAATGTAAATGCATTAAAACTCTTGAGCATTCAAATAACATGTTGATGTGTGTTATACCACTTATCCATACATAAATAGGCATTCAAATAACATTCATATAATACAATCATTCACCAGTAGTCTAATATAAGCAACAGTGGATTGTGGAGGTGTGAATGAATTACTAAGGTTATTAGGGTTAAATGAATGAATTCAATCAAGTTTTGTATATCTATCTGTATCATAATTAGAAAAATTGAAAATATGATGATTAAAAATCTAAGAATCCAAATACGTTGTATTGTTGATTAAACTTTACTTAGTAAATAATAAATAAAAAAATAAGTTGGTACGGTACGTTATTACCGTGGTACACGACTTCTAATACCATGTATCAGTCAAGTTTTGATAGTTGGTACGGTTCTACCAACCAATTAGATTGGTACCAATTAAATTGGTACGATTAGTATGAGAATTGGTTGGTATTGTAATTAAGTCCATGACCTTTTGATGAGTATAAAACCATTAAGTCATGAATTTATTTAAAAACTTATTTAAGATTATTTTCCAAAATGACCCTATTGACACTCCTACATTTTTATTTTATTATTATTTTTAAATATTATGTCATATTTTAAATTGATAGCTTCAACATCACATTTTCACTTTGTTATCCAAACAACGTATCATTGTGACTTTCTCCTTTGCAAGCAACTCTTTATTGACTTCTAAATCACTTCTTTCAATCTCGTAGTAAAGTTTATTAGACACTTATTTGATAAGTATTTATCGGATTATTTATTTTATTGGATGACATGATAAGTATCAGGGTTTTTATCTGATAAGAGCGATGACAGTGAATGAGGGTTTTACCTGGTAAGTGATGATGCCGACACTTACTTAGTAAGCGCTTACCAGATAAATTGTTACATATGATATCGTTTTGATGAACTACAATTTTATCTTCTAAAGCAAGAGGTCGTTTACTAAATGTTTACAAGGTGATTTTAACTTTTTTTTAAGTATATAATATTTATATACGGCAAAGTCATTTTAATATGAACATGACAAATATTGTGAAGCATACCAGGCAAGAGCGATGACAAAGACCGAAAGTTTTACCTAGTAAGTGAGAGTGACGACTCTTAGCCGGTAAACACTTACCTAATAGAAGTTACATAATGATATCGTTTTAGTGAATTAAAATCTTTCCCGGTAAGTTAAATGAAAGTGTTTACTCTTACGGTAGACGCTTACCGAGTAAACATTGGGTAAACATTAGTTCTAATCCAACGATTATAAAAAAAATAGCAAGTTTAACATTTTTATTTAATGGAAAAGGGAAAAATGGTTCATTTTATAAATGGATAATCATTTCCATTTATTAAAATACTTACATTAAAGGAAAACTACTACAGTTTATGGAAACTTTATAATCATCTAAAAAATTGCAAAAAAATATTTCAACAACATAAAAAAAATATTCCACAATCTAAAGAAAAAAAATTCTATTACTGACTGTTTCAGTCAATTACTGTGTTGCATACATGTGAATGAATCACCACATTAATCGTATTTCAATTTTCCGGGTTGCATGCACCTGTGAATGAATCTTTGTATTCACCATTTTCTAATTTCTAGGTCGTATATACATGTGAACGAGTTGTTGCATTCACCCTTGTTCATTTTCTGGGCTGTATGGATATGTGAATGGGCCGTCGTATTCATTGTCCTTCATTTTCTAAGTTGTATGCACATGTGAATGCATCACGATATTCAATGTCCTTCGATTTGCAGGGTTGAATACACATGTGAAGGATACAACTAAATCCAACTTTAGCATCATAGAAAACAAAGACAGTGAACATGTTTTCCATGCATATATGCATACAACCATGAACATCTAATTTCAACATTCCCTTCTTTAGCACCACTGTCTCTGCTTCTTCTCTGGCCTCCATCCCATCCCATCCCATCCCAACTAACACCATCATTTTTGCATCTTCTCCTTCATTTGATGATTCTGTGCCATTGAAATTTAGGTTTCATATCTATTTGAGAGGAAGAAATCAAGAGATAGAGAGATAAAACAACAACAATGGAATAAAGGAAGGAACACAACCATGAAGAAGAGAAAGAAATTGAGAGAGAGAGGAGTTACCATAATGGAGATATCCATTGGAGATAATTTAAGGATTTAAATTAATAGAAAAATTATTATAATTATACCTCTTGAACCTCCCTTCACACACACATACATATATATATATATATATATGTATATATGTATATGTATGTAGGGTATATTTCAAATACAACTATGTTTGTTTGTACAACCAATGCAACCCAATCAATTGAGGTATTTATGGAAGTGATAAGAGTTCATTTATTATAATTTAAATATTTATAAAAGATAAATAGAGTTCATTAATTATGATCAATACTTTATATTAACAAACAATTAAAACTTTTATAAAATCATATATTCATCAAATTAAATGAACGGTTGAAATTGAGTTGTATTGGTTGTATAAATATAAAAGATTGTATAATAATAACTATATATGTATGTATATGTTTGGAGCAATCAATCACATTAGATGAGTTCATCCATCATCAATGTTCCTGTCCATCCAATTAAAAAATTAAAGCCCCTCAACCAACATGGTGGAAGGTCCCCATCAAGATATGATTTTAAAACAAAAATAAACCTTTTTTTAAAAAGTTGATCTTGTATTTTTCATTATTTTAAGAATCCTAAATGCACCATTCACACATCTCTAATTTAAATATCAAATCTTCATAAATTTATAAAAAATCATCCGTAGATTTGGTATTCTGTTAATTTTTTTCCAGTATTCTAACATTTCATGTCGATCTTATCATATATTGTAGGTCTTTAAAGCATGTTTGATGTGGGATCTCACAATCCACCCCTTGGGAGCCCAACGTCCTCGATGACACACTTTGTAATATATCAGGCCAATCAAATCATATATATCAGGCCAATCGAATCATATATTGTTCGCATTGTCCATACCTGATTTTACGGTTTCAAGAAAACGTCTAATAGAGAAGGTATACAGTCCTTTATGAGGCAACATTCGTTCCATTCGCCAACCAATACAAGATTTTACAAATATCGTATACCAACTACTTATAATTGGTATATGAAATCATACATAGTGTATCAACAACCAACCAACTATACTTGGTACTAACTTAACTAGTACCAATTTTTTTCGATTAGTACTCGTTTTGTATCAACCTCAAGTTACATATATAAAAACTTGTCAGTTTGTTCAAATTTTGAATGACATTTTGAGTTTTTATATACCACATATAATGTTTAAGGTTTTCTTATTGCAACGAATAAAACTTGCAAATGTTTCAAATATTTAAATAAAATAGTTAAAATTATACTGTCTAATATTTAATACATTAAAAAATAATTAATTAAATAAATCGGAATCACGATACTACTGAAGTATGTGACTTCCAATAAATAGTTTCTTATTTATAGATCCTAACATTTATTAAATTTAATTTTCTATATTATAATAATATCTAATTATAATTATTATTTGATTATAATTATGTATAATATTATATTGATATTTGAAAAGTTGTTTTATATGATACTAGAAGGATACTCGCGCAATGCAGCGAGATACGTCTCGATTTTAATATTCTATTTTATTCTTTGTCTCTCTTGATGTTATAATACGATTTTATGTGTTTTTAAGAAAACAATAATGATTTTATTTTTGAATAAAATATAAATTTGAAGATATCATAAAAATTTGGAAAAAGAACATATCAATGTTAATATCAAATCAACTATTTAAAAGTTCTCATTTTTTATGTAATTTTTTTAATTTATTTTTTATTATAATTTAATTTAAGTTTAATAATGAAATAATTTATTTNAATTTATTTTTTATTATAATTTAATTTAAGTTTAATAATGAAATAATTTATTTTTGGTTTAATAATATAACATTTTATAAAAATAATAATTAAATATTCTATTAGAACTCAATGACTATCCTAATTATATTTTGGATTTTTTATATTTAGAAAGAGATGTTTATCTTGTATTTGATTATGTTTATCTGTAGTTAGTTACACGAATTTAGATATGGAGCTTTAATAAGTTGTATTTACGCACAATCTACCTGTAATCTTGAGTTTTAAGTAGCATGCATTAATAAACAGTACTTTATGCATAAAAAGTAATTTTTAAGAGTTTTTGTCAAATGCTTTATAATATAGTATAGATGTTGATTTTATAGTTTATGAAGTAGTTTAATTGGCAAATGAGTATGATGACTTTGTCTAAATACAAAACAGGTTATGTGTTTGATTCCAGGCCTCTTAGCCTCAGTCGTTGGGTGAGCGAAATAATGTCTCTCATATTGGTGTCCTTGGAGGCGGTTCTGTAGGGGACCAGTTGGTGTCGGTAATCAACTTTTCTACCGAAATATGTTGATTTTATATTTTCAGTGTAATACATCTTAAAAGCATTTTTAAGACATATAGTATAGACTAGTATTAATTTCCGTCACTCTTAGCCTCGGCCCACAACATATCTACGTCCGATGCTTATAAATCACAACTTATTTTAATGTTTTGAAGAATAAAACGATCATAATAAAAGCTTACCGACAATCATCTTTGACCGACAATCATCTTTGACCGTCGATCATCTGTAATAGTATGTTTCTAATTGTTAACTGTTTATCCGATGAGCACAATTCTCCTTTCTCCATTTGTTGATTTTAGAGTGAAAAAACTGTTAAACGGGCATTTTTAGCCATTTTATTGGTAACGTCACTTGTATTTGATAAAATACAAGGAAAAAAAATCAGTATGAGTACATTTTACTGGTTATTTTGTTTTTATTTTAACAATTTAAAAAATATGAAATTGTATCAAAAAAAGAATGTAATTTTTTAGGGAAATTAACTAAAATAACCATTTTCAGATGATGGTTTCATCTTTTAGTCATTTCTCTCCTAAAATTACCAAATGTCACTAGGTTTGCAAATGACATGTCCGAAATTTAAGGAGGGATCAAAGTGTAAAAACGGTTTCCAAACCAGGTTCGAATTGCAGGGACCAAATCTATAAATTAGTCTTCAACACCTCCGCAAATTGCGGACATATAACTTGTGGACCTATATCTATTTTATAGATTTGGTCCATGACTTACACACCTGGTTCAGAAACTTTTTTTTTTACATTTTGATCTTTTAACAAATTGCAAACTTATACCTAGTGAAATTTTGGTGATTTTAAGAGAGAAATGGCCAAGGGGTGAAATCACAAGCCGAAAATGACTGTTCTAATCAATTTCCCCTTTTCTATTTAAGAAAATTTGTTTCAAATTGCATCGTTTTAATATCTACGACAAGACATCTCAAACAAAATGTTTAATTACTTTTCCAAGATTTATATTTAGACCTGGAATCATGTAAGACCAAGATTTTTCGTGCGACCCGTAAGACCAAAATGCAACCCTTGGATTAGATCTACAATCTGAGCATTCTTAATCACAAAATTGCCACGAGACTTCTCAATAGTCACAAAATTGTCACCGTGTAACTTTAGACCATTAGCTTATAAAGTTGATCAATGAACATAAATTGATCTTACGGGTCTCACGAAAAACCCTTGATTTCACGTAAACCCAACGCTTTATATTTATTTAGTCATAATACATTTTTTATTATAATATTTTTCATTTAAATGTATCTGGACACTTTAAGTTTTAGATTTCTAAAAATAAGAATCATATTAAAATATAATTTAAAATTTAAAAATAATAGAATTAAATAATAATAATAATAATAATAATAATAATAATAATAATAATAATAAAGTTAAAGAATCTTGTGAATTTCAATAAGTTGCCATAGTGACAAGTTATTACAGAAATCCTGTGTTTTCTATAAAGCTGAGAAAATGATAGAATGAGAATCATGATAAAATTATAAACTTGTCACACCAATTTTAAATTATTGTTTTTCTTTTAAAATTATGATTTAAAATATTATTTTACATTTTATTTATTTTTTAATATATACTTTTGCTTTAAATCAAATATATCTATTTTTTATATATCGTTCATAAAGTGAAATAACACATGATTCATTAGTTCTTATGACTTATTTATTTTTGATACCTTTTTTATACAATCCATAAAAACTGCTTACTTTTTTATACAATCCATCAACAAAAATATTATGTTATAAAAATAAGATACAAATGAGGAGGAATAAAAATCCTTCTATGGCCACGAAGGTTCAAATGCGGTGACTCCAGGCTATCTGCAAAGCAGACGATAGCATTGGGATTAGTCGGCTCGCATAGCGGGTTAGATATCTAGGTTAATAAAAAAAAATATCTAATTATATTTAAAAGAGTGTGTATGTCATTATGCTAAGAATCAGGGGTGTTCATGGTGTGATTTAATGTGGTTTGGAACCAAAACTGTATTATATATGTAGTTTGAACATTTTTTCGAACCTCAAACTGTAAAGAATCACATCCTGAATTGTGGCATCATGTGGTTTATGCGTTTTGTATCGTACACACTTACGCCTGATTATAAGATTAAAACTTCGTTATAAAATCAACGTTAACGCAATTGTAGACCAAACAAATAAGAAGCTTCAATACATTCAATTCCTAAATGGATATTACACAATTAAAAATAATATAAGAAATAAAAGATTAACTTCAAAACTAAATTAGCCCAATTATTCTCTCTCTCTCTCTCTCTCTCTCTCTCTCTATATATATATATATATATATACTATATTATAAAGTATTTGACAAAAACTCTTAAAAACCATTTTTATGCATAAAATATTGTATATTGATGCATATTACTTATAATTTAAAATTACAAGTAAATTATGCATTAAGTATAACTTATTAAAGCTCCATATTTGAATTCGTATAACTAACTRTGGATAAATATAATCAAATAAAAGATAAACATCTCATTTTAAAATCTAAAGAATCTAAAATATAATTAGGATAATTATCGAGTTTCTAACCGAATGTTTAATTATTATCTTTAATAAAAATTATATTATTAAACCAAAAATAAATTTGTACTATATTATATAGCATTTGACAAAAATTCTTAAAAACCATTTTTTATGCATAAAGTATTGTATATTGATGCATATTACTTAGCATTCAAAATTACAAGTAAATTATGCATTAAGTATAATTTATTAAAGCTTCATGTTTGAATTCGTATAACTAACTACGGATAAACATAATCAAATAGAGGATAAACATCTCATTTTAAAATCTAAAAAATCTAAAATATAATTAGGATAATTATCGAGTTTCTAACAAAATGTTTAATTATTATTTTTAATAAAAAATTATATTATTAAACCAAAAATAAATTACTTTGTTATTATACCTAAATTAAATTATAATAAAAAATTGAATTAAAGAAGTTACATCAAAAAAACAAAAACTATTAAATTAGTTAATTTAATACTAATATCGATTTTTTTTTAATTTTTTATGTTATCTTCAAATTTATATTTAGCCCATTTTTTATGCATAAAGTACTGTATATTGATGCATATTACATCACGAAAATTCTAAACCATGCTTTACAATACAGTGTGAAAGGTTTATACGATTTACACTTTAGATGAACACCTCTAATACGAGTATCAATGTAATATGGCCTTCTACATCTCCAACCAACAAGTCCTTAAAATAAAATAAAATCGAAAATTTATAAGTTCAAATATATTCAATTTTAACCATAAGGGTGTTGCCTAATTGGTTTGAACTTGACTCCAAATGTCAAAAATACCAGGAGGTCCCAGGTTCAAATCCAAAGAGGAATAAAAATCATTTTCTGGTCACGTAGGTTCAAATGCGATGACTCTGAACCATCTGCAAAGCAGGTGGTTACCCTGGAATTAGTCGGCTTGCATAGCAGGTTGGATGTCCAGATTAATAAAAAAATATTCAATTTTAAAAACCTTTTATTTTAAAAACTAAAACATTAATTAAGTTATTAAAGTATTTAATGAAATAATCTATTGGAGATACCTAAAGAATTATATCATTTAAAAACAAATCTAAAATGTAAAAAAGAAATGGTTTTTTCATGACACCATTTTCTCCTCCAAGTACTTAGAGGAGGAGGAGGTGTCCCCTGCTTGTATCCAAACCCATTTTCTCTCTTTCTTATCTCTCTCCCCGAACAAACTCCCACAAATTTACCCAAAAAAAAAAAAACGAAATTAAAAATGTCTTCTCCAAGCAAACGCAGAGAGATGGATTTGATGAAGCTGTAAGTTGTTTGATTTCATCCAAATTAGATTTCATATCATCTGGTTACTGATTTTGTTCCTTTTCAATCTTATCTGAATTGATTTGTTTTTCAAAATTGATTTTGACCGAGTTTTTATGAACTAGGATGATGAGTGATTACAAAGTCGAGATGATCAACGATGGGATGCAAGAATTTTATGTGCATTTCCATGGACCTGCTGACAGTAAGTTTTCCTATGAACTTTGTATCGATTATATTATGTTCATCATGTTCCCTCAAATTTTTTTATGATGTTAGCTTTTGTGGGTGTTCTTGAATTTAGCTAGATTCAACTGATATTTACAGGGTGAGATTAGATTTTGACTTTCTCAGGGTTCTTCTTTATTCCAATTTGGTCTTTTTTTTTTTTTTGTATATTCTGCATCTTCTATTTACCTTTTATGATGTTAGGGTTTGTGGTAATTTCTTGAATTTTAGCCTGCCATGTCTACGTATATATGAATAGGGTCAGATCAGATTTTCATCTGGGTTCTCGTGAGTTCTGTGAGACCAGCTATGCAGCCAAAAAGAACACACTGAAAAGGTGCAAAAACAACCCTTCACATAGTTTCCACAGTGAAGGTTCCGTGTTCTTTTGTACCTTCACAGTGTTGGTGTTGTATCGGTGTCACGAAAACATGATCCCAAGTCTTATTCCTAATTTTTGCTTAGAATTTGCTTTTTCGTGGTTGGAGTATTTGGGAGAATTATAGCATTTTGGGAATGTTAATTGATCTTGATCTTTTGTTTTTGTAAATCAGAAGTAGTTCTTCACTTTTTTGGTCAATCAACACATATTAGGATCTCAAATCACATAGATATCTTTGAATTAAGCAGGAAAAGGAAGATTTTATGTTGAAATTATGCTATGAAAGGATCACCATTCTGTTTCTGATCCACAAAATATGCATAATTTCATGTGGCTTTTGTATTCGAAAGGTGAATTGTTCGACTGTAAAAGTCCTTTCTTTTAGGAAAGTTGTTCTTGTGCTACTTAAGGATTTTTTTTATTTTCGGATGCAATTTAATTCTTCATAATTCAATTGGGATCTTTCAGTTTTTCCATATGCATGTTTACTCTACACCGATATGATCATGAATTACACAGGTCCATACCATGGAGGTGTGTGGAAGCTAAGGGTTGAGCTTCCGGATGCTTATCCTTATAAATCTCCATCCATTGGCTTCGTTAACAAAATTTACCATCCAAATGTTGATGAAATGTGAGTGTGTCATCTTGGAGTCTTGGACTCTTGAAAGGATACCCCATCCGTCCCAAAATAAATGTCCACGATAAACCAACAAAGTTTTAGAAATGTTTAATTATTAAACTTCTAATCAACTAAATGACGATTTTACCCTCGGTAGAATTGAAAAATATGCACTTACTTTTGAAAGTAAATACTTTCTTTGGAGCAAACTAATATAGAAACATGGCCACTTCTTTTGGGATGGAAGGATGATGATCTTGCTCTAGAAACATCATGATTATATTCAAGATTACGACTTTTTATGCGTATAATTTGATTTTTCAGGTCTGGTTCAGTTTGCTTGGATGTGATTAATCAGACATGGAGCCCCATGTTCGGTAATATCGAACCAAAAAATTTCTATTCCATATAATTAGCAACAATTTCCATGTCGGGATGTTGTGTAACATTTCATTTTTTTGATAACTTTTGAAGCAAAAGTTACCTATTTGCCCATGTTTGCAAAAGTTACCTGATCACAAGCCGGGGGTAGTCATGGAAACAACCACTCTACTTTTTAGGGTAGATGTTAGGTCTGCATACATCTTATCCTCCACACGGATATACTGATCTGGTTTGGTTTGGTTTGGTTTGGTTTGGTTTGGTTTATTGGCAAGTTATTGATGGTACTCCCTTTCTCCGATAACAATGTGCTACCCTTTCATTATGGGATGTCTTAAGAAATTTGCAACATTTCCATTTTGAAAAGTTTTCAAGTTACTATTATATGGTCATTGTTACGATGGTATTGAATGGTTTATGTCAGTTCAAGCGTCCGTTCCTCATGGGACCCTGCCGCCCGGGAAGGGGGGGATAAGCTTTAGGTTGAGGGTTCTATGTATTTGTGATTGTTGAAGGGTATTTTAGATATTTAACTGATATATAATCGTGATGTATCTGTTTATAGACTTGGTGAACGTGTTTGAGGTGTTCCTTCCGCAACTTTTGTTGTACCCTAATGCTTCGGATCCGTTGAATGGAGAGGCCGCGGCTCTCATGATGCGTGATAAATCTTCTTATGAACAACGAGTGAAAGGTATGCAACACTTCAAGTATATTTGTGCTTTACTTTTTTTTGTCTTTAATATGCTTTTCTTGTGAGGTCAAAAGCATGACAATAATCCCTAACCAGGGCTTTGTACCAACGGGAAAAATCTTATTTCTGGGCCAGCTTGTGTGCACCTTGAGTAATCCAATGGGCCCTTAGGTTAACAGTCGAGTAAACCACCGATGGCCTTAAGGGTGAGCTAGGTATGCGAGACAAGACGTGACAAGAACAAACAAAAACTTATTGTCCCACATTTGGTGCGAGTGCGACAATTGGACCGGGACCGGATAGGATTGAGTAGGACAAAAATCAAGGAGATGGAACAATATTGGTGAATTACTAAACTACCCATGTCAAATTAAGACCCTACAACCTTCTACAATTCGTTTCCCCACCTATCTTGGCCCCTTTGGTTTGACAGAATGTTTTGAGGGATTTGGAATTGGGAGATCTGAAATCTTTGGGTGTTTGGTTTGTAGGATTTGGAATGGAATGAATTGGTTCTTCATAATAATTTAGAAAAACAAATTACAAAAAAGAATCATAAAAATAATTAATTTATCTTTCTGATTAATTGATTATTACAAAACAAGTGTTTTAAACATTGTAACAACCCAAGACCAAAACGACAAAATTCATAAACGAAAGTCAAACTGGCACCACAGGTAAAGAAGGACAAAGGTTCTCAATTCATCTCAATAGTTTGCAGTTGGTAAATGGCCTCCATAGCTAAGAATTATTACAGACTATAAGCAAGTCTAGACTCAAAACTCTAAGGAAGTGTTTGGTTCACATAATGGAATTTTGTGGAATTGGAATCCATCAAAGGAGTTTGACTTTGAAGGAATTGGAATGGAATTTGACCACGTGTTTGGTTGGTAGGGAATGAAATGGAATTTCTCAAAAGAACTGGAATCTCTATGTTTGTTTGGCGGAATGGTGGGGTTTGGCAACTGTAAAGATGAAAGTAGTGGCATGATGGTGTTGGCAACGGTGTGAGGTGGGGCGGGTGGGTGGCAGTTGTGACGACAACGGTAGTGGCATGGTGGTGGGTGAGTAGGGGTGAGGTGTGCGGGTAGGGGTAGGGGTTGAGGGTGTCGGGCGTGACAGTGACAGTAGTAGCGTGGTCGTGATGGGGACAGTGTTCAAAAAAGCGCGTCATGGCGCGATATGGCACAAGACGTGTCTCCGCCGTTACAAAATGGCCCATAATGCTTCTATAAGGCATGGCTCTCACCATGGCGCATGTTTTTTGTAAGACGTGATTTTTCTTCAAAAAGTTTATTTTTTTTATTTTTTATCATTTGTGTTTTTACATTTTAACTTTAGATTTTACACTTTTATAGATTTGACTAATCACATGACTCACAGTTTCGTAAATCATAAACGTTACTGACTCACGGTTTAAATGAAGTTGTAAAATTACCTTTCTAAGTTAGATTTTAAATATTTAATTAAAAACATATTTTTATAATAATAGTTTATATGATTTTTCTTCCTCAATAATAAATGTACAGCTTTTTAATATCATCTGATTACATAATATATAGAAACATATATCTATATATATAATTCTATATATGACATGACCTATAAGTTGATATAACGACTTGTATCCCATGCTTTGCAAGTTGTACATTGGTGGAGGTTCTTTTTCTTGCATCAGAATCCCGGTGAATAATAACTTGAACCATGCGTTAAAAGTTGTTCATTTTTGTTGCATAATTTAGCTCACTAGAGGGTACCGTGCTATGACGACTTGTACCCATGCACTGGAAGTTGTACATTTTGTTTTTTCTTGCATAATTTCGTTCAATGGTGCAGAACATAGCTTGTACCCATGCATCAAAAGTTGTATATAAATCTGCTGTTACATAATTTGTTCTGTTGAACAGAGTACTGTGAGAAGTATGCGAAGGCGGAAGATGTGGGTGCTCTTCCGGAGGAGAAATCGAGCGATGAGGAACTGAGCGAAGATGAATACGACTCGGGAGATGATGACATGGCAGCAGGCCCGGTAGACCCGTAATCCACCCGATTGATCATCTTTAGCTACTCGGTGTTTGTACATTATGTTTTAGTTGTTTAAATCGTGTAACTTTGCCGTAAAAAAAACGACGATTAATATGGGAAGGGATGAAAAATGAAAATCCCAGTCCCAATGTTAATTTCATGCGTATGTACATAAATTTGTTTGGCTTTGTTCATATACATTGTGGCTCATTTGCTTCATTTTCGTATGATTTTGTACATAATTCTGTTCGAGTGATGCTGTACAACATTATATTTAATAGGCGAAGCATCGTGTGAGAAAATCGTAAGAAGGAATCTCTATCCTTGATCATCTTTAATCTCAAACTCACTCGCGAATCGCGTTTGATACGGAGATTGATCTGGTGCATCTCATCCTATTGTGCATTCAAGGGCGGAGATATCTTCTTACACTTCTCACTTTAACTCTCATTCTTACCGGAACTCAACCAGATTTAATGATATGGATATAATTATAGAATGATGCTTGATAGCAAAAGTATACACACATCAGTGTGGTAAAATAGCATTGCAAGTGCACATCAACTATTGAGTTTGCTTACGAATAATATAATATTATGGTACCAAAAATCGTGTCCATGGAGATTTCTATGAACTTCTGGTGCAAAGTTAGATTTAAAAATCGATTTGTTTTTCAGAGAATATTGGTGATTTAAATAACAAGTAATAAAAAACGGGTATGGGTGTAAGTTTTCCCCAAAAGTATGATAGCACCTTAAATGGTTGATAAAATCGGTCACAAAATAACCCCACATGATTTCCTTCTCTTGAATCTACATCGTGTGGGATGTGGCCACGATCTCGCCACAAATGCTAACTTTCGATTTGTCAATCTTACTAAGTAGATCTCAAAGACCTTAGATCCGTCAGTATGGAGGGATGCGCATTTCTTATGACACACCAACTCCACTGACATCTGAACCTTCGTAATGATTATGCCAAAACACGTATCTCTTTATGTGATTATTGAAAATTTTCTCAAATCTCGAAGTTAAACTGTATTAAACTAAAGATCGGCACTATGGCCACAGGCTTGCGCAATGGTGAACATAAATGAAAATTACAACAAGCTAAAAAGAAATGCAAGAGTAAAATGATGCTTCTCAGCTATTAATCCACGTCCAAGCATGCTCTAAATGAATTATCAAGCTCCCTTTAAATAGGTGAGGAAGAGAGAGGGTGAGAAAGAGACTTGACCAGGAGTTTAAGTCGATGGATAGAAAATGGAGCTCTTAGCTCCTTAGAGCATCTCCAACAGCTTCTTTAAAATAGAGAAAATCAATTTTTTGTTCTGTATTATGTTCTCTAAAACTTCAGTTAAGATAGATAATTGATTATTTTATTCAATCCCACCGATTGAATAAATTATTAGTATTTTATAATAATTTTCGTTTTAAAAGTGTATTGTGATGATAAAATAGAGAAAAATATAATGATGTAATTTATGTTAAAATCTCTAAATAGAGAATATGTTAAAGATTAATCTAAGTTTTTATCGATATTTTAGCTTTTGGTTCTTTATTTTAAAAAAATTATAGAGAACCTGTTGGAGATACCATTATAAGCCTCAAATTGTAGGCTACCAAAAACTTTCACCGTGGTTTTAAGTTGGATTTGAAGTTATTGGGTCAACTTGTTACTTTAGGCTTTGGGTGCTATAAATAGTATCAAAGCTGATCATTGTACCATTGTGATGGTGAAGCAAACCTTATCAGGTATGATGGGTCCTCGAGGGGGATTTTGTAACATCTTAGGCGAATTCCACATTGCCGATTGCAAGAATTCGTTTAAGATGTTACAAAATCCCCCTCTACTGCTCCATTTTCTCTTCTACCATGAATATTTCAAAGTTAACTTTGGTCTAATTCTACTCCCTATTTCACTGATTTGGTAGTAAAAGTCTGGAGAAGATATTTCTTGATGCAGTTATTCACCACAGTGGTGACACTGTAGCGACATTGGTGTACTGGCTTAAAATTCTAACTAATGAGTTATTGCTCACTTTTAGGAACAATTTATACCAAAGAAGATTTGAAAGGCTTAAATGGATATAAAATGGGTGAAAATGGTGAAAACCGGTTTAAAAACAATGCAAATAACTCTAAAAATTGAAGGTTATCAGTACCAGTATCGAATATTAAAGCATAAACGATCATATAATATTTTACAAAAGAAAATTACAAAGTTTGGATGCGATAAAATGACGATTAATACTTTATGTTTATAATGTTTTTTTTTTATAAATTTGGGATAGTCTTTTCAGAGTATGTTTCATATCCACACAAACATAAAAAGAATAGGACAGGGTAATTGTTCAACGCAGAACAAATAAATTAAATGACTAATTTACCCTTATAAATTGTTTATATTTTTTTTTTATCTATTTTGATTAATTTATGTAATTTATTAAATTATAAGAAAATATATATTTATATAACGAAATATATAATCAAGAAGATTAAAAATGACACCATGATATAAAAAATAATGTAGTTTATATTTTTATTTTATACATTTTCTGTATTATTTTATTATTACTAATATTTAATAATTAAATAAATTAACCAAAAATAAAAATTGTATTAAATAATATTTTAAGAAGAGTAAAATGAAAGTTTAAGTAATATAAAATAAAATTTAAAGAACGAATCAAATGTACAGAGAGAAGCATATTTGACGTTTCAAAAGAAAATTAATTTATTTTGAGTTTAAATTCATAAAACGTAAGTTTGTTTCATCGTATGGGGGTGGAACAAGCCTATTCTACTATGTTATTGTTTGTTAAATATAAAAATTCTGTCAAATATGGAATAATGATTCTTGTTTTACTTTGTTCTGTTATATCCAGTGTATCAAACATATCATTAAGGGCGTTTGCTTTGATGGAATGGTTTTGAGGAATTTGGATTCCGTGCAAGGATTTGGAATCGGGAGAATTTAGAATCTTAGGAGTGTTTGGTTTGATGGATTTTAAATGGAATGGAATTCCATTTTTTGTAAATAATTTATAAAAATAAATTATAAATAATTAAATTACTTTTTTATTAATGAATTATTAGAAAACAAGTGTTTTTAACATATTTTAAAACATTATTATATATAAATTCTACGAAATCGTGTGAAATCCCAACCATTCCCATGGGATTTCAAAATACTATGTTTGGAGGATTTCGATAAAATCTTAGCATTTTCAAATCCAGGAAATCCTTCAAACCAAACATGGATTGGAATGAAATTCAATTTCAAATTCAATCTAATCCTATAAATCAGACGGGACCTTCTTATTTTTGAAAGGGCTGCTAGAAAACGAAGAAAAACGTCAAATATTAAACAGTTCTTGAAAAGATTTTGCATTGAAAAGGGATCGTGTCCTCTAAAAAGTTAATAGAGTAAATTATACCGTTGGTCTCTATGATCAGCTCAGAATCTGAATATGATCTCTCTTTTAAAATAAGTACACAAAGGGTCTTGGTTTGCATTTCGTTTCAATCTAGATCTCTCTTTCAAAAAAAAAAAAACATCAGATGTCCCTGCGATACTAACATAGTTAACTCCATTCCGTTGACTCAAGGACATTTATGTCAATTTATCTACTAATTAAAATCTAAAATCCCTTCTAAGACACCACTCAAATGGTGCCACATGTGCACACTTCTTACGTGGGTTAGGCCGGAAATGAAGTTCCATAACTATATACTATATTATAAAGCATTTGGCTAAAATTCTTAAAAACTCTTAAACCCGTTTATCCCTAAACGATTTCATCTCTATCCGATTTCATCCCATAACTGAATTCATGTAACTAACTGT
>NC_037539.1:8278704-8280134 GCF_001531365.2 Cynara cardunculus var. scolymus
TCAAACATATATTTTATTCAAAAATAAAAACATCATCACTTTCTTAAAATCACATAAAGCCATATTATAACATCGACTGAGATAAAGAATAAAATAAAATATTAAAAACACGATGTACCTCGCTGCATAACGCGAGTACGCTTCTAAAATCTACACCGCTCGTAACATCAAAACCAAAGACCTCGTTGCCATTAAAGTCATTGACAAGGAGAAAATCATGAAATAGTAAAAACCGACTTTTTCTTAAGATAATAACAAAAAACACCTTAAAACAGAAGACAATAAAATATATGATAGATTGTAGTTGTGGCTATCACGATCAAAATAGCATCACCTTTGGTGGCTGCATGTATAAAAACAAAACATATACAGACAATCCTATATATTAGTAGAGTCTAAGGATAGATAATGAAAAAAGCCCAAAAAAAATGTACATAGATTTTTCTTCTACCTTAAAGGATAGATAACAAAAAAGCCCAATCTGAACCTCCATAATCACAAAATTACTACGAGACTTCTCAATAATCACAAAATTGTCACCGTGCAACTTTAGACCATTATATTATTAACTTATAAAGTTGATCAATGAACATAAATTGTTTTTACGGGTCTCATGAAAAACATTTGGTCTCTATATATATTAAATAGAGATAATTTTACAATTAGTTTTCAATCAAATACATTTAGAAAGTTATAAAAACATTTAAAAATAAATCTAAAAAACATTTTTTTTTAACTTAAAAGGATGGATAGTGAAAAATATAAAAAAAATTATACTGTATTTATTGTTTTTAATTTAAGAAACAAATATAAAAATAAAACAATTTATTGTTAAACCGACTCAAAAGTAAGCATTGGTTTTTGGAATGTGAATTTGAAAAAATAAAGGCAGAATTTATAATTTAAAAGAAAATAGAAATAGAAGAAATAATGTATTGTGGATGTTGGGTTTAAAACAAAGGCCCATCTCTTTGTTCTTCCTCATTTCTAACACCTGGTCATTCGAGAAAGAGAAAGGGTTTGAAGGCGAGCATTTTCAATTTCGGGATCTGGTAATTCCTCTTTCTTTTTACAGGTTTTAATTTAGATATGCGTTCTTTCTTCGCTGATTCAGACACATTTTGATTTTTGATCTAGATCTCGTATTTAATCCACAATTATGTGGTGTTTCTTGTTCTTCATTTTCTTGTTCTTCATTCACGACATTCTGGTTTTTTATCTAGATCTGGTATTTAATTCACAATTGCGTGGTCTTTCTTGTTTTTAATTCACGACCGTGTGTTCTTTCTTCTGATTCAGAAACATTTTGGATCTCGTATTCCGATTCCCTTGTGGGTTTTCAATATCTTTTAGGTTCCTGATTGTTTCATCTGAATTCGTATTCATTTTTCTCAGAATTGCTTCGTGTTTGTTTTTATGATTCATGGTTC
>NC_037539.1:8282009-8283279 GCF_001531365.2 Cynara cardunculus var. scolymus
AGGATAGGTGTAATTAGGTTAGGTAGGAGGAGGGGTTTAGTTTAGGGTAGGAGGTAGGAGCAGGGTAGGTAGTTAAGAGGGGCGGTTTAGGAGTACATAGGGCAGGGTAGGTAGTTAAGAGGGGTAGGTAGACGGTAGGTAGCTAGGTTTAGGGGCAGGGTAGGAGTAGGTAGCTAGGAGGTTAAGGGTAGGTAGGAGACCGCCCCCTAGCTAAGGAGCAGGGTAAGGGTAGGTACGGTTTAGGAGTAGATAGGGCAGGGTAGGTACGGTTTAGGAGTAGATAGGGCAGGGTAGGTTGTTAAGAGGGGCGGTTTAGGAGTATGAGGAGGGGTAGGGGTAGGGTAGGAGTAGCTAGGTTTAATAAGTAGGTAGACGGTAGCTAGGTTTAGGAGGTAGGTAGGAGATCGCCCCTAGATAGGTTAGTTAGGTTTAGGGGTAGGTACGGTTTAGGAGTAGATAGGGCAGGGTAGGTAGTTAAGAGGGGCGGTTTAGGAGTAGGTATCTTAGGTAGCTAGGTTTGGGGGGGTGGGGGTAGTAGTAGGTACGGTTTAGGAGTAGATAGGGCAGGGTAGGTAGTTAAGAAGGCGGTTTAGGAGTAGGAGGAGGGGTAGGGTAGGAGTAGGTGTCTTATGTAGCTAGGTTTAGGGGGGGGTAGTAGTAGGTACGGTTTAGGAGTAGATAGGGCAGGGTAGGTAGTTAAGAGGGCGGTTTAGGAGTATGTGGAGGGGTAGGAGTAGCTAGGTTTAGTAAGTAGGTAGACGGTAGCTAGGTTTAGGAGGTAGGTAGGAGATTACCCCTAGATAGGTTAGTTAGGTTTAAGGGGTAGAGGTAGAGGGGTAGGTACGGTAGGGCAGGGTAGGTAGTTGAGAGGGGCGGTTTAGGAGTAGGAGGGGTAGGGTAGGAGATAGGTTTAGGGGCAGGATAGGAGTAGGTAGCTAGGAGGCTAGGGGTAGGAGTAGCTAGGTTTAGGAGGGGTAGGAGTAGCTAGGTTTAGGAGGTTAGGGGTGGGTAGGTAGGAGACCCGAGGAGGCGGTTTAGGAGTTTATGAGGAGGGGGTAGGGGTAGCTACTCCTAACCATAACTACCTACCCCTTAAACCCTAACTAACCTACCCTAACTACCTACCCTGCCCTATCTACTCCTAACCTCCCTACCCCTAACTATACTCCTAAACTGCCCCTAACCCTAACTAACCTACTCCTCCTCCTAAACCGCCCCTAACAACTAACCTACCTACCTACTCCTCCTCTTAAACCGCCCCTAACCTACC
>NC_037539.1:8283854-8286101 GCF_001531365.2 Cynara cardunculus var. scolymus
CTCACATGGCTAATAGATTTTTTTATTAAATATTTTATATTACATAACAATATTTTTTAAATTTAGAAATAAAAAAATCAAAATGGTATCGAGATATAAAGAATGGAAGGTAATTATGTTCAAATTCTCCACTTGCACCTGGAAAAAGAGTTGTACAACAAAAATCAAATGGTATTGAGATAAATTGATCAAGTTATGTTGAAATTCTCCACTTTGTACATGTATGTCACATAAAAAAAATTGTACAAGACAAAACCCAAAAACACATAATCCCTGAAACTAAAATTCTTAATTAAAACATATTTAACAAATATAAATCCTTTGTATAATTCATATTTAACAAATACCAAAAATATTTCATTAAATAAATTGCGTTTAAAGGATGAAAACAAGGACCCACAACTATTAGTGTTTTTTTAATATAAAAAACAAAATTAAATTATATAGAGACGGCCATATGAACACTTAGGGGCTGTTTGTTTTTCAAAAAAAAGCACTTAATACCTCTTATGTCTGAATCGGTCAGACTTTGAGGTATTAAGTGCGTTTGTTTTTTCTTTCAATTAAGAGCTGAATTTGTGTCATTTTGTCTGAATCGGTTAGATGTAATTTGAACTCTGAAAACCTCTTATTTTCCCAACCACCACCAGATCCTTCGCTCGTTTTATCATCTTGCGTTTCCTCTTTGATCTTCTCCAATGGCTCGAAGCTATAGATCGACCCCCCAAAACCCGTCAAATCGAATTGACAGATTTCAGGGAGAAGATTAGGGTTTGAAAATGGAGAAGGGGGATAAACTTTTTGGAGGATAAAAGGAAGGGAGAGAAACTTTTTGGAGGATTGAGACAAATTTAGACCTAATTTCCGATTGATGAAATTGGAGTTGTTGTTGTTGATTTCCCCCTTTCTTCCGATTCCAATTGAAATTGTGTGTATTGCAATTCGGGAATGGCGAAATCTGCGGGGAAGAAGAAAGAGAAACCGATATTCTGGAGGAGCTTCGTCGTAAGTTCAGCAGCTAGAGGCATGCGTCCACTTACTCTGTGGTGAAAACTATATTAGAGAAGAAGGAAGATGGCCCTGGTCCTAGGTGTGGACATGCCTTAACAGCTGTTGCAGACACATAAGTAGAATGAACTGCATTAGTCTGCTACTATGTATATATAGCAATCAAGTGCCATAAAAAGAAAATATTTTTCTGATTCTAGTGCAAAGAAAGCACATGTTGATTGCTAGCAACCCAAAAGTTAACTAGCAGGAACACATTTGTTTTTAGGACAAATTAAGACCCTGCAGTCCTTATTCTTTTCTTTTTACAAACAGTTTGACTGATTCAGATTTCAGACGTAAAAACAAACAGTCTGACTGATTCATATTTCAGACTTCAGCACCACCTCTTAAAATTCAGAAGTGAATTCAGACTTCAGACTTCAGCACCTCTCAAAAAACAAACGCCACCTTAGAATCACATCAATATTTAATATATATTAATTAATATTGTATATAAATTGTTAGAAGTTTGGACAATTTTTTAGAACAAATAAATCATTCGACATTCTAAAACCTGTTAAACAACTCTTTGGACTTTCTAAAACCATACATCTTTATGACCTATAAAACTAAGAAAAAAGTCTAAAATAACCCAATAGACTTTAGTTTTTGAAACGATTAAACCCTTGGACAAATTTTTGGAACAAATAAATCTTTGGACTTATTTTTATAACCTATACAATTGGTTAATGTGTTAAAATATTGGAAAAAGGTCCGAAAAACCCAAAGAACATTCATATTTTGAACGATTAAGGGGTCGTTTACCAAATGCTTACTCGGGTAAGTGTTTATCAAGTCGCATTCTCTTACCGGATGAATATGACAAAGATCAAGAATCTTATCTGGTAAGAGCGAAGGCACAAACCAAGAGTCTTACGCGGTAAGTGATGACGACGACTCTTACCACTGTCAGCGTTTACCGGATAAATTGTTACATACGATGCCCGATAAATAAGATATAGAGTTGAATTTTACCGTTAAGTGCTTACTGAGTAAGTGTTCAAGTAAACGGCCCCTAAATACTTACACATTTTTTGAACCAAAAACAAATATAACAAAAAATAATTACATTTAAAAAAAAGTTTTGATAAAATTTATTTTAATTAAAATTAAAATATATTCTGTCAGTAATTTTTCAAACTAAAAAAACAAAAAAAAACTAATAAGAGTTACTGATTAAATTTATTTTAATTAAAA
>NC_037539.1:8286397-8290855 GCF_001531365.2 Cynara cardunculus var. scolymus
GTACTTTTTTTCCTAAAAATATTTAAAGACTTTTATCGCTTAAATTATAAATGTTAATTGGGTTTTTTTTCATGTTTTTTTTCAAAAATCCTTTTGGTTTTTTTCAAAATTCTTTTTTAAATATAATTTTTTTTGTAAACGTAAATACTTTTTTGTTATATTTGTTTAATTTTATAGATCTAAATACTTTTTGGTTCAAAAAATGTTTAAGAACTTAATCGTTCACAATATAAATGTTTATTGAGTTTTTCTTTTGACTTTTTTCATTATTCTCCACTTTGTACATAAAAAGATTTACAAGACAAAACCCAAAAACACATAAAAATTCTTAATTAAAACTTTAAGATTAAGTTTTGATGACAAGCCTTAACATTTTTTTAATATATATAAAAAAGTTTAATACTTTTACAAATTATTGTACATTATTTAAATCGGCGGCTACAGTTCTTTTTTATTTTTTTCTGTAATTTAAAAGTAATAGGTATTTAAGAAAAATATTGCATCCATTATATCAAGATGAAAAAAGTATTACAAATATTGTATATAAATTGTTTATATTAAAAATATAATATAATCTCTAAGATTTTGATTTTAAGAAAATGTAAATATTAAACACTGAAAAATGTTAATTTAAAAATATAAATCATTTGTAGAACTCATATTTAACAAATACCAAAAATATTTCATTAAATAAATTGTGTATAAAGGATGAAAACAACGACCCAGAACTATTAGTGTTTTTTTAATGTAAAAACAAAATTAAAATCTATTCCAATCACATCAATATTTAATATATATTAATTAAAATTTTGTTTTATATTTTTAAATTAAAAATTACAGTTCAAATTTGTATTAGAAAAGCAATTTATAATCAACAAAATAAAATTAGAAACTTGTTAAAATAATGTCAGAATACTTGATTGCATAAAAAAAATGTTTTAAGAAACAAAATTAAACCCCCTTCCACCAAAGCATGGATTTGATGATGAAAAAAAAGATTTAAAGAAAATAACAAGATTCAGATTCAGATAAAAGAAAAAGAAGATGTTGATGATGAATGATCAAGATTCAGAAAAGAAGCCCAAAACTAAAACAAGATTATTAAAGACGATGATGATCAACCACATGCATTATATATATATATATATAGAGAGAGAGAGAGAGAGAATACTTACAAATTCAAGAAAGCTTGAAAGTAATCAAGAACCAGATGAACAGAATCAAAAACCCATAAAGGAATACGAAAACAAGATTCAGAACAGATCAAAAAAACACACATTCTTCTTCCGGTGAGAAATCAGGGATTCGTTCACGATCATCCATTTCTTCAGATATTGCGATTGAAGTTGGTGAACCAAGAAACCGAATCCGTTTCGATCGTCTCCGAACGGTGGTGCGGTTCTTCAAACCCAGAAAGATGGAAGTCTCCTTCTGATGTTCTTCTCTCTCTCTCTCTCACTCTCAAGACTCGGTGTTGAAATATGGAAGAAAAGAGACGGTGATTTGTTTTTAAAATGAGTATTCCTTCTACTTCTACTTCTATTTTCTTTTAATTATAAATTCTATTATAATTTTTTTTTTTATATTCAAGTAGCTGTGTGTGTAGTATTATTACATAGGTTATGTTGCTTTATGCCCACTGTAGTACATAAAAAAAAAGGGAATAAACAGCTTTATTTGATGCTTTTTATTATTCCTAATATTAATAAATAAAAATCATTACTAATTAATTTCATTTAATTATACATTATATGTTTGATATTATTTATTAATTATTTAGAATTGTTGTTTTTATATTATTATTTAATATATTTAGTTATCAGAAAACAAATATAATAATTCTAATGTCTTTTTATATCATTGCACATTGTTATAAACTAGTTTTCAGCCTCAAGGGTTCAAACTAGGGGTGTTCAAAAACCCAACCAACCCAACCTAATGCAAAATAACCCAACCTAATGAACACGATATCTTTTTAATTCTTGGATTTAATATGATTGTTGAATTTCTATTAATATATACATTAGATAATTACACTATTATGTATGCTTTTCATATACATATATTTTCAATCTATTTACATCTTTATATAACTCATATATATATATATATATATATATATATATATATATATACAGTAACTGTGAACATATCTATACTATACTATAAAGCATTTGACAAAAACTCTTAAAAAACGTTTTTTATGCATAAARTACTGTTTATTGATAYATATYACTTAAAATTCAAGATTACAAGTAAATAATGCATAATTACAACTTATTAAAGCTYCATGCTTGAATTCGTATAACTAACTGCARATAAACATAATCAAATACTCGATAAACATTTCAGTTTAAATATAAAAAATCTAAAATATAATTAAGATAATCATTATATAATAACATAATATTTAATTATTATCTTTATAAAAAAATTATTAAATTAAAAATAAATTACTTAGTTATTAAAACTAAATTAAATTATAATAATAATAATAATAATAAAGAAATTGAATTAAATAAATTACACAACAAAACAAGAACTTTTAAATAGTTAATTTGATACAAATATCGATATATATATTTTTAAAAATTTAAGATATCTTCAAATTTATACTTTATTCAAAATAAGAACATTATCGTTTTTTTTATAAAACCACATAAAACCGTATTATAACATTGATAGAGAACAGAATGAAACGAAACATTAAAATCGAGATGTATCTCGCTGCATTGAGCGAGTACCCTTCTAGTATATATATATATATATATATATATATATACACACACACACACTGACACACTTCTTACGGGTGAGGACGGAAATGGACTCCAGTAGTTAGTCGCATGCAACAACGAAGGTGAAGGCAGGCAGGGGCGATGGTCATCATTTATCGTTGTTGGGGGTGGGGAAACGGTCGGTGGATATCATATATTTATATAATATAATAAATAAATATGATTTCTAATATGAAAAGACAAAATCATAGTAAAATGACAAAAATAGCCGTGAGTTAATAGGTTGGAGTTAACAGACTTAGTGCAAGGGACCCAGAACGTAACAAATACAGATCATAACAACCCTCAATATACTTATTTCAAAAGACGAATGATATCAAGATTCTGAGCTGACCACCGGAACCAGTGATATGATTTACTCAAGTTAACATGACCAAAAAAGGTCATCTATGACTTAAAAATCTCAAACATATTTCTATTATAACTAAAACCCTCTTTTAAGTTATTTTCAAATTTTCCAGATTTCAACCATTTTAACTTTATATCATTTATATTCTTATTTATAAAAATCATCGAATCAAAATTATATAAATATATATTTATTTCTATTAAAAAAATTATTACTTCAAATTAAGTATTTAATTTACAACAAAGAATGTACTAAAATCCCCTTGTGACCACGGATGTTCAAATGCGGTGACTCCGGATTATCTGCAAAACAGGTGGTCGTCTTGGGATTAGTCGGCTCGCATAGCGGGTTGGATATCCAGGTTAATAAAAAAAAAGTTATTCTCTAAGAAATCCGTAAAATGTATAAAACTGTGTAAGAATTGGGTTATTTCAAAATACGTAGAATTTAAATATATGTACGAAAAAATATATATATATATAAAAAAAAGGGAATTTATAACAATTGGGTTTGAAAGGATCCGTAGAACTTGTATAAAAATATGTATTTTTATTAATTTAGATATATCAAAAAATAAGCAAATTATCTATATTATATTATAAAGCATTTGATAAAAACTCTTAAAAATGATTTTTTATGCATGGTGTACTGTTTATTGATGCATATTACTTAAAATTTAAGATTACAAGTAAATTGTGCATAAGTACAACTTATTAAAGCTTCATATTAAAATTCGTCTAATTAACTGCAGATAAACATAATCAAATATCGGATAAACATCTCATTTTAAATTAAAAAATCTAAAATATAATTAGGATAATCATTGATAACTAACAGAATACTTAGTTATTATCTTTATAAAAAATTATAATTATTAAACTTAAATTAAATTTCTTTCTTACTAAACCTAAATTAAATTATAATTAAAAAAAAATTATTAAGGAAATTACACCAAAACACAAAAAAAAAATTAAAAAAATTAATTTAATACTGATATCGATATTTTTTTTCAAAAATTTAAGATATTTTTAAATTTATATCTTATTCAAAAATAAAAACATTATCACTTTCTCAAAACCACATAAAACCAATGTTTACTTAAAACTCAAGATTACAAGTAAATTATGCAAAATTAGAACTTATTAAAGTTTGATGTTTGAACTCGTATAACTAATTGCGGATAAAAAATATAAAATATAATTAGGATAATTATCGAGTTCTAACAAAATAATTAATTATTATCTTTATAAGAAAATTATATTATTAAACCAAATATAAATTAATTCGTTATTGTACCTAAATTAAATTATA
>NC_037539.1:8291350-8307321 GCF_001531365.2 Cynara cardunculus var. scolymus
TTATATTTTATTCAAAAATAAAAACATCATCGTTTTCTCAAAATCACATAAGATCATATTATAACATCGACAAAGATAAAAAAAATAAAATAAAATATTAAAATCAAGATGTATCTCGCTGCATTGCGCGAGTATCATTCTAGTAATTTATATATATACGTAGAGGAGGCTTTAAATATCAACCAATGTCACTGTTACAAACTATACAAACCAATCAATTGAGATATTTATGAAAATGATGAGAATGTATTTATTATGATATAAATATTTATGAAAGATGATTAAAGTTCATTAATTATGATCAACACTTTATATTATGAAAAATCGATATATTTATGAAAACACATATTCATTAGACTAGACATTCGGTTGTAACTAGTAATGGCCAAAATCCGGTCTCGGACCGAAACAGTGATGCTCATAACCGGTCCCTACCCAAAAAAAAAATTAATTATAGATTTTTTGAATACATTGTAAATTTGTAATTATGTCACTCAAATACACTTTAAAAATACATTTTATTATAATTAAAGTTACATTCAAAATATTCAATTACATTCAAACGACCACATTGACCTTGATTGTCAAGTATCGGTTGGCTTGAATCGTCCCCTGACCTCAACCCCGGGCACGTTTTTTCGGTGTGCGGTCTTAAAGTATAATTTTTTTTCCGCCGTAAGGAGAGCTTGACACTTATGCATTGTGCATTTCTTTTCCCGTTCGTGAGGATCACAAAGTTGTATGAATTCCCAATCTCGGATTTTCGTCCGTGCTTAGCGTAAACTTGGGCAATTTGTTCGTTTAATGCATCATATTGCTCACCGGCCATTTTGTAAGACAAAGAGAGAAAGAAATGAGAATTGTGAAGTGGAAGTGAGAAATGAATACGAGCCGAAGTCACAAAATGTAGCGAGAAACCGAGAATTGTGAACGGCTTTTTCGTTTTGTAAGTTGGTATCTTACACCATACTCCAAAACACACATATATTGTTTAGAAGGCCAAAAAGACAAAAAAAAAAAAAAAAAAAAGAGGGTCAAAAATTGCAAAAAACGGTCATATAAACGTTCCCAACGGTTAAAAAATGGCTCTTTTTTTTAACTCACTGGGCCGGGCCGGGCCCATAACCGGTCCCGGTCAGGCCGGTCCCACAAATCCGTCCAAAAGCTTAACCGGTCCTGGTTGACAGTCCCTCAACCGGTCCTTACCAGTCCCGGGTCGGGCCGGTCCTTTGCTGAACCCAATTCTCCAGCAGTCCAAGGCCGGTTTGGTCATCACTAGTTATAACTATCTTTAATTAAAAAATTAAAAAAAAAAAGGAATAGTGAATAGATGAGTTGCATGAGTTGTATAATCTAGAGAGGTTGTATTTGATCGCCTCTCTGTAAGTATGTATGTATGTATGTGTATATATATATATATATATATATATATATATACGTACATATGTGTATACGTATGTTTATGAACGTATGTTTATGAACGTACATACGTACGTATGTATACGTATGTTTGTGTCTGTATGAACGTATGTTTATGAACGTACATACGTACGTATGTATGTATAAGGGAAGATCAAATGACAATACGGTCAATTTGCGGGAAAATAACGAAAAGCTTATAGATCAGATGTGATTACAAGAGTAAAATCACATATGATATATGTCCAATAAGACGTGCGCGACTTGGTCAATGCTACCAAGGGTCACGAAAAGAGTTACCTTCTATATAACCGATCAATGCAACATGTTTATATTTCATATGATTACATATGACCTCAGAATTTCCCACATTCTCACAAATCTTACATTATCTTGTTATGTCACATCAAAGATAGCAGCAACCATGTTTATAAATTTAAAATAGATTAAATGGTCGTTTACTAAACGCTTATTTGGTAAGTGCTTACCGAATAAATTTCTTCATTGGATGAACATGACAAGGGTCAACAATCTTATCGGGTCAGAACGATAAAAATGATAGTCTTACCCAGTAAATGAAGATGACGCCTCCTACCTATGTAAGTGCTTACCCGGTGGTAAATTGTTGCATTCAATACGTTTTGATGTACTAAAAACTCAAATCATCAAAATGAATTATAGTGTTGACTCATATCGATAAGCACTTACCGGGTAAGCATTTAGGTAAACAGCCCCTAAATCTGGATTTAGGGAAGACGGTCAGTTACTAAAAAAAAACCTTGTGGTCACATACAACACAATATGAAGCTAACAATCAAACAAAAGGATAAAAACACCAAGAAGTTACCACATACTAATTACTAATTAGTATACGTGTAAAAGAAGCATTTTAAATTAAATTCGCATTTTCCTTTGATTTTGATTTTGTAAGCATTCCAAGTATTATTATATCTCTGAATAATATGCTGATTTTTGCAAGACATTCTTGATTACCACCACAAGCAGCAGCTCAAAGACAAGACTGGTAATCATCTTTGCATTACAGTTAACATCCATCCAAAATCATCTATCCACATTAACCAACTTGTACTCTATGCTCAACAAGTGGTACACAAACCATTTGCTAATACTCTCTCTCCCTCGTTATACTTGACTCGGTCGCCTTTTCCCCGCATCCGTCCTCATTCTTTTAACAGGGTTCGCCCAACCAACGCCACCTCCCGCCTGACCAATTGTTTGGCTTTGGCTCAGTCTAGTTTGGCCCGGGCTCCTAGTCCCACGACCCACCGGTGAAACAGGACCAGCTGCTTTCACCACCCCTGACTTTTCTCTGTCCTTCCTCTTCTTCTTGCAGATTACAAAATCACCTGGATGGGTGAAGGGTCTAGGTTCTTGAGCAACGGGTGCAACCCTGGTCCCGAACCGTGTTTCTTTAGCAGGGATGGACCCACGAGAAAGTGGTCGTGAGGGAAGACTTGGTTCGGGCTCTATGTCGATTGTCGGTTTTGGTCGTTTGGTTTGTCCAATGGGTCTAGGAGATGAAAGCGATGCGGAGGAAGCTATGGAGCCAGAGAAAGTGAGCGCACTCCTGGCTTCTCGAAAATCTGTGTCGGGAAATGCTATCTTCATTATATCGAAAAATAGATCATGCACCTTCCTTGCTTCAGATCTCACCTGTGTTCATAATAATTAATGGAATCAGAGAGACCAAAAGGACAAACTCAGTGCACCATCACTCCAAAACTCACCCCTAATCAGAGCCGATCACTTTATGTCATTAGAGACAAAATCAAAGATATAACCACGAGAAGTATATGTTAAGATCTTTATTTTTGAGGGTTAACCTCAAATTGATTTATAATTATCTATCTAATTAGTCATTACCAAAGTAGAGTCGGGTTCAAATGAGAAAGGATCAAATAAGAAAACTCGAGTACGGTCATATTACATGTGATTTTAACATTGTGTCGAAAATTACATGTGATTATGCTCAACTTAGGTCGCGGGCCAAGTCACCCGCACACCCTTGCGTTGACTGTGTTCTATAATCGCATGTGATTTCAGTGCAAAATCACATGTGATATTTGGCCATTCTCGTGTCTTACTTTGACCCTGTTCTCGTTCGATCCTCCCTCTACCCAAGTGTTGGTAGATATGCAAGCACCAATTGCAGATGGGAAGATTTTAGCGTTGGAGATGTGAGTATATATTTGTTCACTTTTGCAGACCTGTCCACTACCCCGAAGAGTAGAGCAGTTGTTTTGTGAAAGACTCCTTGTTTCCATGAAGTGTTTCCAAAATGGTTTTAGTGAAGATGGGCTTAAGAAGGTTTGTCAATGAAGTTCAAAGAAATTGAAAAGTAGGGAGGAACTTGGGAGGAAAAAATTTTGAACCAAAAATCGATCCTTATTCGGTTAAGGAACCATTTAACCCGGAACCGTTTGACCCAAATCTCATTCGTTTCGGGTGGGTTATTCAGTTTCGGTTATCTTTTATACCCCTACTCGGGAACATTCATTGAAGCTGTTACCCATGACACATAATATTGCTCAAAATTATCAATTAGAGTAACCACATAAAATGAAACTGAAGCATCATACCTCATGCGAAAATCCGAAATACTGCATTCCACCTTTTAACATAACCTGCACATCGGCAATCAAATCCATAACTCCATTGTACTCCAATCTGTCAACACGCAGCTCAATCTTTCGTAGGTCAAGAAGACTATTGCCAGCACTGCTACCGGGACTTTCAGTTCTCTTCCACAAATCAGTTAGCAATGGAATAATTTGCTGGCCTTCCTTATCAATTCTCCGCTGGATTTTGGTGATTACATTTTTACACTGCAACAAGAAAAAATAACATTCATGCACAACCATCAAAATTCAAATGCTTCATAGATAACCCCCTATGTCTCTTCCCGTCCAACTCACCGGGAGATAAAGAGACGGAACTTACTGAATTTCACAGTGAGGTCATTTGATACAACATGAATTTGTGATCAAGAAGATAATATATTTGACCACGATTAGAGTTGATGCCTTATTTATGTTACCATGCTTGATGCAAATTAGCTATATTTTATAAGAATGGGCAATGTACCAACAAAAACTGCCAAAAAAGATGAGTATTTTCACATTTACAGTTCCACAATTTTTCCTAATTATAATGCATGATTAATTGTTCATACCATTGTTCTTAGATTTTGTTGCAAATAAACCATCGTTTTTGAGGAAATGCAAAACGAACACCACCCTTTGGAAGATTAAAAAGATTCAACAATAAAGTGTTTGTATTTACGAGGTCTATTCTTTTTGCATTTTCCAAAAACATGGCATGTTTGCAACAAAGAAAACAAACACGATAGTCAGAAAAGTTACGCGTATTAACTATAGTACATACCCTTCTTTGGATAGCCTCGGTCATCGCGGGTCCACCAAACAGCCCACTTCCACTCTTTACTTTCACATCCGAGCTTTCTTTAGAGTGCTCAGCAGCATCTTCTGCAGGAGCAGATATGGGATTTGTTCTGGTTGGTTTCGCTGCAATTTGAGCATTTGCCTTGTTTGAGTTTTTCCGGGTAGGCGGAGTTCGCTTAGCTTTCAACAAGGCGTTATTCTGATCATGTTTGTAAGAAGTGTGCTCTTGAACCAACTTTTGTTCAGCTTGAATCTTGCCATGTAGTCTACGCTCAGCTTGGAATGGTGACTGAGAGGAGTCACCACGAAGGAGAGAAGACTTATCACCAGACTTCTCATCCAGCCTCTCCACAGCATGTCTTGGTCGAACTCGAACACTACGTTTGCGCTTTATTTTTGGCTGCAAAACCTGTTCATCTTCACCTTCATCACGCTCATGATTTAAACTACCAGATTGCTGAAGGTCAAAATGTGAATCTCCAGACATGGCAATCTCCCCTTCCTCAAGATCATCATGCTAGTTGCATACATTGTATGATAAAAAGTTAGATACTACATTTAAAATAATCTTTTTCTTTTTACGTTTTGAGCAAAGCAAGACATACCAGCCTTTTCGAACGAGAACGTGGTCGAGCATCTAATGCAGAAAGTGACCCGAATTTCTGAGCAGAAATGGAAGGAACTGCTATTGGCATTAATCGTCGACTACCAGAAGATAATCCTGAAGAACCAGCTTCCTGAAGCATATGATTGCGTCTCGCGGTATCAGGTGTACCGTTATACTCATACCTATCAGTAGAAGGAGGAAGGTCATCTTCTGATTGGCCTTTGTCAACAGTAGGTACCTCGTTAACACCAACAGTTTCATCATCTTCGGAATCCCCAACTTCTCCCTCTGCATTTACAAGCTCTTCAGAGCTAGCTTCAGAGAACTCCTCGATGTCATCATCCAATTCGGCATAATTTGGGAACTTCTTTCCTTTAAATCGTCCCCTTCTTTTCTCAGGAATATCAGAAGCCATTTCACTTGGTTCCACACCGATATTGTCAGTAAACAGAATGTCCTTTGGTGGTTTTTTAGACATACGGGCAACGGTAGCATTCACCTCTCGAGAACTAGCACGGAGCCACTTTGGAACTTCGTCGTATCTTGTCATCTCTTCTGCCCAATCAAATTCTTCATCCATCTGATCAAAAAGATCCACTTCTTCTTCACTTCTAGCAATCATTCGGTTGACATCTTGAAGTGAAGGGACGTCATGAACAGTTTCTTGATATCTCTCTTCATCACGTAACAATGACTCCAAGGTTGAACGCCTTTCTTCATGTGTGGTTCTCTGGTCAAACCTTCCAGCATTGATAACTTCATCAGCCATATCAATCTTATATTGCTGAATATTATTTCTTATGAGGCTCTCGATAGATCCTATGTACCGATCCTTACCGGCAAGATCATCGTCTGAATCAACAGTACCTCCATTCCTGAAGTTGTCCTCTTTCTCATGACTTGCAACTTTATCAACCACAGCTTCCATGTATATAACCTTCACTTCTCTTGTCTGCCCAATACGGTGAGCTCTAGCAACTGCCTGCTCCTCGTTTTTAGGGTTCGGGTCAGGATCATATATGATCACTGTGTCGGCTGTCTGAAGATTCAAACCTCGTCCAGCTGCACGAATGCTGAGCAAGAAGATAAAACAATCTGTATCTGGGCTATTGAAGTCCACAATAGCAGACTCTCGGTCTTCCAAACTGGTTGTACCATCAATTCTTCTGTAGACAAGTCGACGCCACTGCAAATACTCCTCCAAAATATCTAAAAGCTTTGTCATTGTACTAAACAGAAGTACTCGATGCCCTGTTCTTTGAAGCTTTATCAGGATCCTATCAAGAACCCATAATTTGCCACAGGATCTAACAAGAAAGTCTTTGGAGAGATCATTAAAATACGGGTAATTAAGCAAAGGATGGTTGCAAGTTTTTCTGAGCTCCATGCATTTATTGTTCAATGGCTTGAATGTCTTGGCCTGGTACATCGGACTCTTCTGAACCTTCCGCTTCTCATCTTCAGGGTCAACTCGGATAGTACCAGTAGATTTTATCCAATCATATATAGAACCTTGGGTAGCTGACATTTTACATCGTAAAATGATGGAGATCTGCAATAATAGGTTATAAGGTCATCCCCAGGCCAGAGTTAAAAGAAGTTGGAAAAACTATGATGAAAATGAAAAGATTACCTTTGGAGGAAGTGAACCTTCCACATCTTCGACACGACGTCTGAGCATAAAAGGCTCCAAGATCTGATGAAGTCGATGTATAACGATAACTTTTTTCTCAGTCTCCAGCCAATCATCCTCAGCATTGTGTGAGACTTCCTTCTGAAAGGGCTGTGAGAACCAGTCGTGAAACACTTTGCGATTGTCAAAGACTTCTGGAAGCAATAGATTCAATAATGACCAGAGCTCCTTAAGATCATTCTGCAGAGAGAAAAAAAACACAGCACTTTTCAACTCAAGCTGCGCAATTAAAAAGTAAAAACTTTAAAAAATGAGTTAGGGCCTGTTGTTAGTAGCTTAATGAGCTTAATGAGACTCACAACTTACTCGGTCAGCTATACATGATTGTTTGGTAGTGGCTAAATGATATAGAAAGTGACTTATCTAGTAAGCTTCTAGGCGGAGCTTTATGCAGAAAGCAACGTTTTTTCCAAACCTACCCCTCCAAATTAACAAATACGCTCCTTCCATCCATGAAAAAACCTCTCAAACAAAAACCTTCCCAGTCTATACAGACAGATTAATCCACACAGACAACTTTATCTACGCAGGATTTAATGGAAAATCAACCAAACAACCCCTTGGTAGGCAATATACCAGAGCATTACATTCTAGCACTAAATGCTGATTGGATGGAAATTCTATATGGACAGCAACAGCAACATATTAACAAGGGCTGATAAATCGGTTACCCTCTTAAGAAAGATGTTCGAACTCTGTTACTATATAGATGGGTGTTGATTGGCTTCTAGTTAACTTTTCACGATTTAGATAGAAATTAGTCAACACTAAATGCTGATTTAGATAGGAATTAGTCAGCACTAAATGCTGATTTAGATAGGAATTAGTCAGCACTAAATGCTGATTTGATGGAAGTTCTATTTGGACAGCAACAGCAACATATTAACAAGGTCTGATAAATCGGTTACACTCTTAAGAAAGATGTTGGAACTCTGTTACTATATAGATGGGTGTTGATTGGCTTCTAGTTAACTTTTTCACGATTTAGATAGGAATTAGTCAGCACTGGGTTAAGAATCTGTCAAGAGAATCCACTTATATCTCCAGAAAATGACTAGAACCCAACCTACATTTCTCCATATGGCAATAAGATGACCAAGATTTAACTGTATATGAATATGTTAATCTGCATGTTGCATGCTAAAAGCTTAAGAAACAATCCTTATAAAATCCAACTTTATGATAGGAGCAGAAGTAAATTAACCGATGCACAAGCTGACAAGTATGAATATATTTTTAAAAGCACATAGTAACACGCACATGGGAACATAAAAAAGATCAGCGAAACGTTGTACAAAAAAACCTTGGCTTTGCAATGCCTCAACTGACCTGTAAAGGGGTCCCTGTGAGAAGAAGCCGCCTCTGGCAGCGGTACTTGTCAAGATCACGAGCTAAAACCGACTCTCGGTCCTTCATTCTTTGTGCTTCGTCAATAACTATATACTTCCAATCAACTCTCGAAAGTTTTGATTTATCATACATGATAAATTCATACGTTGTCACAAGGACATTGAATTTCATTGCACAAACCTCCTAACATGATAGAAAAGAAAAATATGAGACTTCAACACTTAAAGGAATCTTGTACACAAGAACTTTAAAATTCGAAAAAGAAGAGAAGTAGAAAAATCTTACCTGAGAAAACAATTTTGTTCGCTGATCTTTGTTGCCGACATAGTAAATGCATGAAACGCTCGGCAACCAATTATGTAACTCACTCTGCACAGAACTAAGTTAGACAGCATGGAAAATAAAACATTAACCAGAATACGATTGAGTTTAACTAACCTTCCAGTTAACCAGAACAGCATTAGGAACAATTATAAGATGTGGGCCATAATTGCTTTTGAACTCCATCAGATAAGCAATCAAAGCCATAACCTGTACATAGAAGATATCGGCAAAGCTTGATTAAGGAACTGAAAGATACCAAACTGAATGGAACCTCCTACACTACAACCACGGAATATATTTTTGTTGCTTAGTAAAACAAAAGCAGAAGCTTCGCTGCCAGGTGCACGGAAGCAATAACGGGCAAGAAGCTACCTGGACAGTTTTTCCAAGACCCATTTCATCAGCCAATATACCATTCAACTTGTTATTATACAATGAAAGCATCCACTGCAATCCGACCTGGAAGGGCGGTAAATTGATAAGTATGTTAGATATACCATTCAATATGTATGCAACAAACTAAAATGGACCAAGTTGTCAAAAGATGGTACATAAAGTCTATTCGCCAAATCAACCCATAACCAAAGACGTAACAATGTAATGCAAATCGAGGGCTGCAAGGATAAAGTGACATACAAGCTGATAGTCCCTCAAAGTTCCTGCCCGTAGCATCGAGGGCTGCCGAATAACCCTTTCACTTACAGCATGTGCAAGAGTATAATATCTGTTGACAACCAAAAAGAAAAAGATTTAGTGAAAGATTAACAAAGCGAGCACTAATTTATTGTACAACAGAGCATTGCATCAGATTTCTGTAATTCTAGCTCTGTAGATTTATAAAACCTAAGACTGTCTTCTTGCATATTAGAACAAGGAATCAACTACTTATTCGAGTCCAAAAATGGCATTATATAACTGATAGACTCATGTCACATTAAAGGAAGGGGAGGGAAAGTTCATAACTTTTCATGAATTTAAGATTTTCAAACCATAGAAGACTATATAGGGACCCACGTCTATGCATATACAAGGGTAAACTGATCTTATTTCAAAGCCTCCAAATTCTGGTAATGTTGCATTTGAGAATCCAAAAAATGAATAAGTTGTGTTTGGCATGTGACAGAAGTATCAAAATCCGCATTTGTAAACAAAAAACTCTGATTCAAAAAGTATCTCCCGTTAAGCAACTTATAAGTTATAATCATCTATAAATAATACGAGCCTAAACTGGTGTCATTTCAAAACTTTCCAATTTAAGACAAGTTGTATCTGATCATTCCAAAAATGGACATTTGGTGGAGGTACCAAATGGAACAATTGATAGATATGATAAGCAGTCTTCCGAAGATAGTAAAAACTCAGTTTCTATACGTATCACAACGACCATTCTATAAGTATTGATCATTGAGCAATAGCCATTAGAAGCTTACTTGCTAACAGATGAACTATCCTGGGGTGCATTCATTGAAGAGAAACGGTTTCTTATTAGAACTTCTTCCCTCGCACAAGATGCTGCAGCTCTCACTTCTTCTTCAGATAGACCCTTTAGCAGCAAATTAAAAATTATATGAAACAAAAAGAATATGGGATGAAGAATCATGTTTGCATTTTCATACAAAAATATGAATTCAATGTGCAAGCGGAAGAACAGAGTACCTGAGCCCTAGCAGCTGCAGATGCGGCATTTGCTGCGTCCTCTACCTCCTGTTGGTTCTTGGCAGCTGTTATTTTGCCTCCAAGCTTATTGAGATAATCTTCTGTCTGGGATAAAAATGAAGAGAGAACCTCGTATCTCTCAGCAGCCTCACCTGGTACGCTAGTCTGTTGCTCCAGAAGAATCTGTCTGTATCGCTCCACATCATTGTTTTTCAAAGCTTCCATTCTTTTATTGCGATCGTCATCTTTTTTCTTTGAGAACTCCCTCAACATCTTCTCATGATATTTAGCAACACCCCTGTTCCGGGAAGTCCGTGCATCACGGATTGCCCAGTGAGACTCAAGAAGCTTCTTACGCCACTGGAAGATGGATTTCAGTTGTTTCTCCCTAATGGCTCTCTGAGCAGCCTGAACTTGCCTGTTGAGCTCCATACGTTGGCGCTCACATAATCGAACAAATTTCCTATATGGTCTATCCGGCATAGCCATTATTTCTTGTTGCTGCTGATCAACTTCATCCCTCACACGTGCCTGTACATCCTGCAGTCGAAGCTTCTTTTCTTCAATTTGCAACTTCAAAACAAGATCTGGCCTTATCCTTTTTCTCTCCAAATTCACAGCCAATAAACCACCAATCTTCTTCAAATTCTCATTCCTCCTTTTGTTAATCACTTTGATGCCTTCCTCAACAAGGAGATCTTTCACATCATATGCCAGAGCTAGATTGTTATTATTGTTGAGCATCATACTTGATCCAAAAGAATCGTGTTTCCGGGTGAAGAAAGGGAAGTCAAACAGCGGACCATGATATTTTCTAGAAGGGCCAGGATCTTTTGCTTGAGGTGAATTTCCTGATTGCGCAGTTATTCTACCTTGAACAGTGTCAGAACCAACAGCAGGTCCTGATACAACTGCCTTACCCTTGTCCGTGGTACCCTCACTTACTTGAGAAGTTCTCTGAATCCCATGCTCTACCTCCTGTTCCTGTTTATGAGGAAATGCAGTATTCCTCTGTTCTTCTTTTGCAGGAAGAGAAACTGATGGATTTCCTTTTATTACAGACGTACCTTGTGCATTAACTGTTGAAACTGCAGTTGCTTTCTCCTCATACACTTCTCGTTTCAAATTATTCATTCCACCAGACAATATCACAGCTTGAATATCCTTGTTATTGGACTCCATGGGATTTCTACCCAAAGCTCTATCATGAGTAACTGCTCCAGCAGGGGCAGCCACCTGCTGCGACTGTACTTCTAGGGGAGGTGGTGCAATAGCTTGAAGTAGTTCACGGGGCAAAGTTCTGTCACCTTTCTGCCATCAAGTCAAATCAGGTAGTCCATAAAAAAATTAGAAAAGACAAAAAGAAGAAGAGTATTAGGAAAGTAATCTGAAGTGATAAAACAAACATAAGTGTGGGTAATTATAGAAACTTCGCAAACCTTTATACGCCTAAAAGCCAGAATTTGGGCTTTAAGAACATGCAGTTGCTGTTTTGTAAATCCCGGGTGTGGTTGAGCTTGTGGCATTTGTCCTTTCTGAGACGGTAAAGCGTTTTCCAATCCATTATCATTAGATGAAGCTGCAGACTGTGGAGAAGATCTATTCATGTGCTGCCTAGCATGCTGTATTTGCAGCGAGTCTGAGCCACTTAACATGCTTTTGCCAAGCAGCAAATGATCTGAACCCTGGTTCATGTTTGCAGGTGACTGTGGGGGAGGCATAGAAGACATCCCGCTACCATTAATGGTAGGTTGCCTAGGTGGTAACTGGTTCTCCCTCCCATGAGTGGGGAACTGTTGACCTTGACTGACACTAGAGTTGTTGACTAACATAGCATTTGGTGTTGAACCACCCACATGGCCAGGTGACAATGTCTGCCTTGCTTTGGTAGATCCTGAATGCCCAGACACATCACTTGAAGAATTTCCACGAGGTGAACTTTCATTTGCAACTTGTGGAGAAGTGACCTGCTGCTTTGACATAGAGACTGGCAAGGACTGTGGACCTGTGTTGCTTTCATTAACTTTTTGCTGACCAAGCATCCTAGACTGCATAAGTGGCATTAGTTGTGCCACCAGATTAGCATTTTGAGGAAGTGAAAGATCAATGTTACGCTCAAGAGCCAAAGCCTGCATGGCCTGCAGTTGGGCGGCCATTGCTACCTGGCTGTTCGCCATGGTATGGATAGTCTGTTGAGATTGTGGGGTTTGCATAGGTCTTATACTATTCCCTGGCACCAACTGGCCAAACGATGTTGGAAGGGCAAAATGTTTTTGATTCTGATTTTGCATTTTATTTTGATTTTGACTATGATCAGAAACTGTCTGGTGGCCTTCCTCCACCTGCTGCTTCCCTCCAAGGCCAAAATGGTCAGATGGTTTCTTGGATGATGGAATCTGTGCCTGATTAGCACCCTGAAATGACATGAGATCCTGCATTTTTGCATTTCCCATCTGCAGCTCTTGATCTTTCCCCATCATTCCCATTTTCATCTGCTGCTGGGCTTGCATGCCAGGAGACGACTTCTGTTGAGCATGGAGAGCATATTGCATGTATGCCTGATGGATTGGGTTCATCATGTGTTGTTCAAAACCCTGTCTCATAATTTGCCCTTCCTCTTGGCCTTGTTGCTGAGATACACGCTGCAGATGCATAGAGCCAGAACTCGAAGCAACACCACCTCCCAATACTCCTTGCCGAATTCCAGACTGATAAGCTAATATAGCTTCTCTCCCTTCTGGGTTCCGAAGTAATTGTTGTTGCAAGGACTGCACAAACATACACAAAATATACTTAAAACCTGAGTCAAGTGATGACACGCCAAACTGCTAATTCTGAGTGCTGCCAAAGGGTGACCAAACTCCAAGGAGTTAGAATCAAGGATGATGAGTTTCATGGTGAATCTCGATTTAATAGCAAAGATACAGGAATTCAGTATATGTATTGATAGAATTGAAATTATGCAATGGCAACTATGAGAATTACAAGAGAAGAGCATAATTGTTTCAAATAAAAATAAATGCCATCATCAACCTATGATGTCAAAAAGCCACTAGTTTCCAAGAAAGAAGTGCAACTATCTAAGTTCTCAAATGATTCAAAAGGATATATCATATATGTATGAAATCAAGAATGTAATCGCAGGGAGTAACAACCTAGCATTCATTTTTACTGAATATAAAAGACATTTCTCATAACTTTGACCACATCAACTTCCTTAAACATTTTAATACTCAAATCCAAACACATCACAATAAAGTAACAGTTTAGGAAACATTAACTCACTATTTAAAGTGCTTATGCATGTCATCAAAAAGCCTTGGACGTATAAAGGAACATACTTGGTTCTAGTATAATTATGGTTTTGTGTCTTGCTCCCCTAGCTAAGAAATGCAATGTTGCTATTATTGAAGTTAACCGTTGTAAATAGTGCAATATTAAGTGCTTGTGCATATCATCAAAAAGTGTTGTACATGTAATGGAGCATACTGGTTCTAGCATAATCATGGTTGTCCCTTTAAGACACATACATGATACATATGTGTCTTGTTCCCCTAACTTTTCAAGAAATGCACTGGTGCTACTTAAATTCAACTTAACCCTTCTAAATGATGTTCTATTAGGTTGCTCTAACAAGTGTGCTCTGTGTGTCCTATTGACCACTGAAGTAAGTAACCAGGTTTTTTAATAATTTCAACGCAAGACCACAAATTGACCAATATACCATGAACACACAATTCAAAGAGCCTATGCTGCATCCTCATTACAATTCAAGTAACATATATTTCTGGTATGATGACACTTACTGCCTACCGGTTAAAATACCTTGAATCCACACATCAAGACCTTCCAAATTTAAACTTTGAAGAACAGTGATATCTAACATTACTCAGAAGAAAAAGGACAAAGCAGAGTGGCAAAGCCAAACAGATAGGCCATATATTGTCTGCCGATATAATTCAAAACAAGTATTAAAAAGACAGTGCACATTCTTTACAAACCTAAGTTTAGCATAATGGACATACTTAAACGAGTTGCATAACTGGAAACACTTTGTATGAGAAGTATAGTAGGAAATCACACATTCACATTGAGTTTTAGCACAGTTATAGATTATACTTCTGAGACTTATAATAGTTTAAGCCCTAATGTACCTCTTTGAGGCTCTTTCTAGCATCAAACAAAGAGGTTCAAAGTAAAAAAAAAAAACAAATTTGTTTAAATAAACCGTCATACAGCTCAAAAGTCCAAATCTTCTGCCCAATTGAGTACAACAATTTGAAAATAAAATCATGATCGTATGCATAATATAAATCCAGCTAATCTAAAATTTGTCAAGTGAGTGTACATTCAGTAACTACTTCCATGATCAAATCAAAGTGGTAAGAAAAAACCCTAACCTGCCTTTGCTGCTGTTGCTGTTGATGCTGCTGATGCTTCATCGGATCAAAACCCAAATGGGGGGTCGATACCGCCGATGAAGAAGAAGACGGCGATGCAGATGAGGATGGTGGTCCTGGCACCATGTTCCGCCCATGACCACCTCCTCCCTGCTGAGCCCCGCCACCAGATTGCATGCAAAAATTGTAGAATATTTTCTATAATTAAAAAAGAAATTATTTTCGCAAAACGTGAAAATCGAACACCGTAATTAATCCAATTCCTTCCAAACTAAAACCGCTGTCGTTTAACCCCTCACGATCCCCTCAACGACCACTTTTTCACTCTATAACACCAAAAAATTCCCTTTCAGGAAAAGATGGAAAAAAATCGAAAATTTTGCAGAATTTTGGAAATCGTTTTTTCCCACACGAATCAGATCGTGTGGGCCACTAGTGCGATGGACCTTGAAGACGGCGAGCCACCGAAGTTACCGGAGGAATCATCTGATTTCAATACAGACGCTCTCTTTCTCTCTCACCTAGTGGTGTGTGGAGATTTCACGCCCAATTTCGTCAGTCAAACCCTAACACTATCCAATTTTTTACCCCCAATTTTTTCTCTATGTTTTGCGTGTGGGGTGTTTATACGCCTCCTCATCAGGCTTTTCTAATGAGATGGGTCCCCCCAATATTTGGTGTAACCCAATATGGGTTACGTCAACTCTAGTTAATTGTGCTGGGTCCCACAGTTATTATAATATTTTTTTCTCGTACAAATTAAATTAACGCATGGAGCAATTTTTAATAGAATAATGTGGCATAATCATTTAAAACCAATTATATTTTTTACCGTATTTGTATTTTTATTTATTTATATTATATTATAAAATATTTGATAAAAAATTTTAAAAATCATTTTTTTATTAATGAAGCACTGTCTATTGATGTATGTTACTTAAAATTCAAGACTACAAGTAAATTATGCATAAATACAATTTATTAAAGCTTTATGTTTGAATTCGTGTAACTAACTGCGAATAAACATAATTAAATAGAGGATAAAAATCTCATTTTAAAATATAAAAAATCCAAAATATAATTAGGATAATTATCGAGTT
>NC_037539.1:8308146-8310646 GCF_001531365.2 Cynara cardunculus var. scolymus
TGTGCATTAGTACAATTATTAAAGCTCCATATCTGAATTCGTGTAACTAACTGCAGATAAACATAATCAAATACAGAATAAACATCTCATTTTAAATATAAAAAWTYTAAAATATAATTAGGATAATCATTAAGTTCTAACATAATACTTAATTATTTTTATAAAATGTTATATTATTAAACCAAAAATAAACTATTTCATTATTATACTTAAATTAAATTATAATAAAAAAAATTAAAGAAATTACGTAAAAAGTAAAAACTTTTAAATAGTTGATTTGATATTAAAATTGATATAATTTTTTTTCAAATTTTTATGATATCTTCAAATTTTTATGATATCTTCAAATTTATATTTTATTCAAAAAATAAAATCATTATTGTTTTCTTTAAAACGCATAAAATCGTATTATAACATCGATAGAGACAAAGAATAAAATGGAACATTAAAATCAAGATGTGTCTCGCTGCATTGCGCGAGTACTCTTCTAGTAGTCTATAAATAAGTATTCACTTTTAAAAATAAATATATATTTTTATTCTCCATTTAATTATGAGATGGGTAAATTTATTAAACTAATCTAATTATTACAGTTTTCTTAAACTACCTCTTTTTTATTATAAATATTTATTTTGTACGAGGAAATATGGAAATATCTTTTAAATAATTATCTTATCAAAGACTAAATTTTAAAATATTGTTTCACATATATTTGTGTTTATATTGTGAAAAAAATACACGTAAATAAGTTTCAGATTGTGAAATTATCGCATTATGTCACAAATATAAATAAAATAATACCTTAAATCGTTGTCTAAAATAAAAAAAAAAATTATGTAAAAGATATTTCTTAATAAGTTCTCACGAATTTATAATATTTTTATGGTTTTTATTTGATTTGTCTCATATAGCACGTTTCAAATATAGCATGCTATAGGGGTGCTTAAAAGCCCGATCAACCCAACCCAACGTGAAATAACCCAACCTGAAGCAATCTGATGTTTAAATCGAGTTGTAAAATTGTCAAACCGTAGGTATTTGGTTGATATTGGGTTACTATTATTTGAACTCAACCCAACTCGATGAACCCGATATCCTTTTACTTATTGGATTTAATATGATTGTTGAATTTCTATTAATATATACATTAGACAATTACACTATCATGTATGCTTTTCATATACACGTATATTCAATCTATTTATATCTTTATATAACTCATTTAGTAACTGTGAACATATATATGTAAATTGAGAAAATTAACTGAATGTGATATACGTAAGAAATATGAATAAGTTGTATCAAATGGTTGATGATGAAAAATAAATTATGAGTAGAAAAATAACATATTCAAAGTTAGAATAATATTTTAATATACCAAAGTATCAACCCGACCAACCCATACGGGTTGGGTTGGGTTGCACTTTGGTTTGGGTTGGATTAAGATTTTCCCAAACCGCAAACATTAGATTGGATTGTTCAAATGTCTTCAACCCGATCAACCCAACCCATGAGCACTTCTAGCATGCTATATAGAGAGAGACCTTCTTTTGAGAACTTTCCAATTTGTAATATCTATTTAGACCATAAAAATAGTTTAAAAAAATACAAAATAAATTAAAAATGTCTCCCCCTCTCTCTTATTTTCTCTCTCCACTCTTCTCTCTTCTCTCCTTATCCTATTTTTTCTGTCATCTCTTTTACATTAACTGACGTATAATTTATACACACAATAGAACACATTATGCCATTTTATTATAAATATTGTTATAATTTGTACATTCTAAATATGTTGATATCTGGTGTAACTTATTAACATATAGTGAATAGACCAACTAAATGAATAAAACTATGGGGCCGTTTACCAAATGGTTACTCGGGTAAGAGCTTATCAAGTCACTTTTTTTACCAAATTAATATGACAAAAACCAAGAATTTTACCTGGTAAGAGCGAAGACACGGACCTAGAGTCTTACCCGGTAAGTGGTGGCGACGACTCTTACCACGGTTATCACTTACTAGGTAAATTGTTATATACGTAGTCGTTTTGGTAGACTAAAATATTACCCGATAAGTATGCAATATAGTTGAAATTTACCATTAAGCGCTTACCGAATAAGTGTTTAGGTAAACAGCCCCTAAGTCTAAACTACCACTTGTAAACACCATGTGAATCTTGTAAGCACAGTGTGAACATCATAATAAAAAATGCTTAAGGTTTTTTACGTTGTTCACATTGTATACACATTCAATTGTATGTGTATGTATATTGTGGAAAGAGGAGAAGAGAGAGAAAAATAGATATGTATTTAAATTCATTAAAAAATATGTTCTAATTTTTGTTTAATAAGTAACAATAATTACCTCATTAATTAAAAACATTAATTATCTTAAATTAGTGGCTTATGATGGATCTCACAAATGTAAACCAACCAAACGTTATAAACCAATCCCGACAATAATGAATCAATATCTTATTTTATAAATACATTGATTGTGT
>NC_037539.1:8313146-8355646 GCF_001531365.2 Cynara cardunculus var. scolymus
GGTCGATGTATTTTTTGACCAAAAATAGCTATCGAAAAATACTCGTAACCACTTTTACATGATCCAATAATAAACAATTTTGTAGAATAAATCGAATAATATAATTAGTATATAATAAATTATTATTAATGGTACAGAAAGTATTTATAACGTGGACAAAATCCATTTTTTTGGGTAAATTCTGGCTTAATTATAGCTTTAAAAAAAAGTAGCTGGAAAAAAATCCGACCTACCGGATTCGAACCAGTGACCTAAGGATATCAGCAATTGACCAACTACAGTCCTCCGCTCTACCAACTGAGCTAAGGTCGGATTGTGTTATTTATTCGTTACGTATTAATATTATAGCTATCCCAGTTTTAAACACCAAATCATATTACCTTACCGGATGAATATGATAAAAACTAAAAATCTTACATGGTAAGAGTAAGGCAAGAACAAAAGTCTTATCCGATAAGTGAGAGTGATGACTCTTACCAGGTAAATTGTTGCATACAGTGTCGTTTTTGTGAACTAAAATTTTACCCGGTAAGTAAATGATAGTGTTGAATTTTACTGGTAAGCGCTTACCGCTTAAGTGTTTGATAGACGGCCCAGTAGTATTCCAAAAATATGCAAACGTGGTTTTTAACAATAGTTTTGATTTCTAAGGGGTGTTTTAGAATCTTAATAGCTGGTTAAGTATTTTTTTTTATTGATTGGATGATGATTTGTTGTGACCGACCAATTGAACTCTGTATTGGATTTTTTCGGTTTGAAAACCAACTATCGTTCTTATAGATCATCAAAAAGTGTCACGACTTGTAATAAAATTAATGATTTTGAACAAATGATACAGATTAATTAGAAAGTACGTAAGAATATGATTGTTTGTTTGAGACAAAAGAATGAGCATAGTGATTTAATTAGTTACATAAATGTTTTGAAAATATATCGTACACGTCGAGTCACACATGTTTAGCTTGATTTGAAACTTTTTGCAAGGTAACGTAAAAAAGTGTTCGATTGCATATGGATAGAGTCGATTAGAGCCAACTTTTGGTTTGGTCATACTAAGGGGCTGTTTGGCAGTTGCTGAATGGTTTTGTGCAGAATGGTTAAGTGGTCAGAATGGTTAAGAGGGTCAGAATGGTTAAGTGCTGAATGAAATATGGTTGTTTGATAAATGTTCTCTAAATATCAACAAAGAGGTTGCTAGAGGAGGAACGATGATGAAGGAGATGGGTGAAGGGTAAACCTGGAAAGTTAAGGCTCTGAACCATTAGGCAGCCCCTTAGATGCAAAATGGTTAAGAGGTAATTGTCACCATTAAGAGGTTCAATTTCTTTTGCCAAACAGCCCCTGCCTCTTACCGATTAAGAGGCAAACAAACAACCCCTAAATCTTGTTTGGCAAATACATCACAACATGTAAATCATAGTTGTTACGGTGATATGTATTTGTACTACTTATCTCTATATTTACAAGCATACAGATAACCTTCATACGATACAAGCAGCCATTAAGGAGCGATGATGTACCGTTTAGGTATGGATCAGTTATTAGAAGTATTAGGATTAGGCAAACGAATTCAATCAATTTTTGTATATACATCCATATTTAGCAAACCTGGAAATAAGATGATAATTATTTAGAAATCAAAATATGTTTTCTTAAAATGATTGAGTTTTAATTAACAAGTAATTAAAAATAAGTTGGCATGATACGATACCAATTTTTCAGTTACTTAAAATAAAAGTTAAGATGAAAAATCGTGTAGGAATAAAAGTTAAGATGAGAAGTAAAAGAAGTGATCTAGACCCTTGATCACTTTTAATCTCTCCTCCATCCCATGAATTGCGCTTCTCATAGAAATTGATCTAGTGCATTTTGATGTACCGTGTTAGTGTTAATCTTCAATTATGATTGATTCAAATGTGGAGATTCATTCTTAACTTTCTCATTATAACTTCAATTCTCACATGAATCCAACCATAATAAACAGGGGGTGTAGAACATCAACCGATCGAATTTGAATTGACCGATTCAATTATAATCGACCGACCATAATTGGATACCTAATTGTAATTGGATCGGATCGGATTGAAAATTCCAACATTCAATTTGAATCGGTCGGTTCTCGGATGTCAATCCAGAACCAACCAAAACCGAATCTCATCGATCAACATCCAATGTATCATCCAGTTATCCATCTAAGTTTTATCCAACTAGCATCCAATTAATTTATTTTCAAACTGCTTAAATCGAAATTTGTTTTGTATGAAATGATTAATTAATTTGTTTGAAAATTAGACTGAATTAACACACTGTATGAATCAAATCCCATCAGATCATCCGTTGGATATCCAATAAAAATATCCAATGGATGAAATCGAACTGATTCAATTATCCATTGGATTGGATTGAATCGATTATATAATATTAATCAGATCATATTGATTAGCGAAATCGAACATTCAATGAATAATTGAATCGGTTTTCTTTTTATCCAATAAATATCAACCGTTAATCTGCTGAGAACACATATTTCCTTCCCTTCTCATTCTCTTTCCCGTAGGGGAAAAAATTGAACCCAACTTCAATTGCAACGGATAAAAAAAATGCAAAGATCCTTTTCTTAACTTATTGAATTATGTACTATCACCTAATATGGTGTGAATTACCCCTGTGCTAATATGCGCCAAGGTGCGCATGGAAACATTGTTACAGGTTGAAAAGCTGTTGGGGAATATGAAGTAGCAGTATATATATATATATATGCATATACGCATATAACATCATCACACAGCAGGCAGCGAAATCAATGGCAAATCACATGAGAACGGCGAAGGCGATGGAGATGGTGTCTTCTTGGATTCGCCTCTTACTCGTACTTCTGATTCTAATTGTTTATGGAAACAGCGGCGTATTAGGCGGGAAAAATGCGCGGATTCACATTCCTGATGAGCTAGATGATGTGGTGGACGATGAGGAGGACGAGGCGTGGAAGGAATGGGGACAGAAGAAGAAATTGACGGAGGAGAAGTTTGATCCGCCGCCGGTTGATTTCTCGGAGATGGACTTAGCTCAGATGCAGGAAGAGATGATGAAACGACAACACGGTCCGTCGTTTGGCTTCGTTAAGCTCCGGTTAGGCGTTCGACGTACTCCGGTAACTTGATTCTTCTTCTGTTTGAAAATTGACAAAGCTTCATTTGCATTCCAGGTTTTTTTTTTCTTATAGTTTACCATCGAAGAGCTAAGAATTGACTTCGAATATTCAAATACGTTAATTTCTCAATAACAAATATGTTTAGAGGAACTGATAACAAACTATTGATCGTTTATGAGAAGTATTAAAGATCTCATCTAGCACAATCCATCAGATTTAAGACAAAATTTCAAAAGATAGCTCCTTATGTGAATTGTGATAATCAATCGCTGGCTACTGGCTAGGTTTTGGATCTGAAAGTTACTCAAAGTATTGAAGAATTCTAGGGTGTCAAGCAAAGTTAATCATAATTGCTGCACTGCATTGCTTGATTGTGCCGTACAAACAAGCAACCTATTGGAAGCATTTTTTTCGTCTCAACCTTTTATTCGTTAAATTGAATGTATTACTTTTGTGGGATCCTTTTAGCAATTAGATGATTTACTCTACACAAAGCAGATGAAGAGACAGTAATCAAATAGGAAATGTACCATGATTTGAGAAAAGAAATTAAGAGAAGTAGAACTCCTGGTAGGATCTAATTGTTTAATTAAGAAAATATGTAATGTATAAAGTTATTTTTGTCCGATTCCGGACTCCTGGTAGTAGCATAATGCCACCAGTTCAGTACATTGCTAGCCCTTCTAAAGGGGTTATGATCAGCAGGAACAAAAGTAGGGATCCCATTAGAACACTTGGTCAATATGCTTGGGCGAGAGCAGGATGGGGAAAAGTTCTCATGTTAAAACTATTAGAGATTGTAGAGTAGTTGAAGATCAAATGCATTTCGCAGCCGCATCTCACAGTGCTATATTATCCAGATGTTACTTTGATCATTAGTTTCGTAAGCTGTCGGATCAAGGGATATTCTCAGATGTATGACCACTCTCATATGTGCTAAAATTCTTTAAGGGATTATATTTAAGTATTGCCATTTTGGTGAACTTAACTGGAAGATGGATCACTTTTTTTCATAATTTGCAGGATGTGATAACAGATATTGCAATGAAATGGAGCAAAATTGCAAGAACTGGAGCTATAGAGGTCAAATTTATGGGTGTTGATGTGAGCACAATAATGTTCACTCTGGAAAAAGGCCAAGACACTCTAGAGGTTCGTTCCAAATAGCCTTTCAAATTCTTTTGTGATATTACTCCCGAGCAATCTTCTAAATTAATTGCTGAGAAACAAAATTTGAACACACACTCGCATACAAACCCCATGAGAATGTCCCAACTGTAAAAGCTAGAAAGTTGAATCTAGAGTTACCGTTAAAATCTATCCTATATCAAAGGAGTGATTGGTATTTGAATTGTTATACTTGAATATTTTTCTTTGCAAACAAACAATCATTCTTGTGGAAGTAAAACAAACAATACACTTTGTGAGGATGAGCAATATAATGAAAAAGAGTGTCAAACAAGAAATCTTTTATTTTTCGCATTTGCATTTCTGTGGTTTGTTCAAAATCACTTTATTTTCCAAAATATATTGTTCTTTTTGGCATTATCACAAGAATGATGATTTGCTTTCAACTAAAAACAAAATATAGAGATTCAACAAGCCACTCACTTAATATCCAACAAATTGATGAATATGAATGACTGAATGTACATGTAAATGTAATATAGCGCATTACTATGTCGAAAATGGCATTTCTTCGCATTTATGTTTGTACTTTGTCCAAAATCACTCAATCTACAAACTGTATCGTTTCTTTGACACTTTATGAGAATTATGATTACCTTGCAGCAACAAGTTAAGTTTGACCATTGCAAAAAGGGTTGAATCACTCGATATTTTATGATTTGTTGACCCAACATACATGTGGTGTAATACATGCACAAACATGTAGATCTAACATTGAAGGGACTATCTTAAACTCACATGTGGAACACATGCATGATTTGGAAGGTCATTGTGAGCAAAAATTGTTAGATATTAGATGAACTTGGCTGGTAACAGTGACATTGTTGTTGAAATATGAAGAAATCACCAAGATTTGATCACTGTTAAATCACAAAATCTTACTTACAGTGACCAATATATGGTGTTGGGTTACTGGGAGAGGGTAAGAAGAGATCTCCACTCTTGGATCAATCTTAATTGAAGAGTTCCACTAGATCAACACTAATGAGAAGCACCGCATCAATTCATTTCTAAAGTGAAATTCATGGGTTGGTTTGAGATTAAAAGTGATCAATGGTCCAAATCCCTTCTTACACTTCTCACCTTATCTCCTATTCTCACAATCCTTCGTCCCAATATGTATTGTTATACTTGTGTTCATGGGTTAATTCGTGTTTTGATTGTTTAGTTGAAAGACTTTATATTGAGCCAACCGGAGGCATATGAGATGAAAATCGGGGATCGACTTTTCCGAAGGCCAGGAGATCCTCCATTCGATGATGTTTTTGCAGAACTCCATGGCAATGACGAAGGCCATGCTCATCCCTCAATCAATGATCATGAGAAAGATGAGTTATAATCAAATCAAGCTACATTTTCTTGTTTCTTGCTTCTTAATTTGGACATCATTGCTTAGATATCTTCACAAACATCTAATATTTTTTTTGAGTTTTGCACTTTCATGATCCCAAAAATGGTACTTAGGGATTGTTTGCCTGCTGACCGGTGCTGATTCGGTCAGCATTAGCTAGTTTGTCTAAAGATTGATCTAACTTCTGGTGCTGTCAGAGCACTTACCCAGCAAGATTACTATTTTGCTATTGGGTCAGCACAAGATAATGAAGGTATTTTGTCGGTAAACAACGATTTACAGTTAACCAAGGACAAACCTCTTATTAAGACTGCAGACTAATCCGGTTAACGTATACCCAAATTTCATGCTTTATCGGTTTTTTTCAACTTCATAAAGAAACATTTACACTTCATCTGTCAAACTGAGATGGGATCTTATGATTTAATGCTTTATGCTTTAGTCAATGATGTTCCTCTGTTTTATTAATTAATTCTTTATCAGTTTTGACTTTTATTTGTTAACTTATATAATAGATGGCGATGGCATAATTGATCTTGTTCTTAAAATATTAATGCATGTCAAACAAATCCTTTTTAGAACATGCAAATGAAAAGATTATGGCTGTTTAGTGGTGATCTATTAATTTTGCTGGACATAAATGGCAAAATGAACACGGACCATGTGATGGTTCTAAAGAAATACAAAAAACGTACGTCCGAGTCCGACGCGGCTAAAGAGAGGATGACAACGATTTTTTGTTGGATTTTCTATGCCATAGAACGGTTTAAACTTTGGTTTTATTTAGGGGGGTGTGTTTGGTTCGTTTTAAGTAATGGTAATGACAACGAAAAAGAATATAGCATAGAATGGGAATGAATATTTTCATTATATTGTTTTATGTTGGTGTACATTCCTTTGCATTGTTGATGACCCCCAATTTATACGTGGTATATTAATAAAATGACCATTTTTCAGATATTTTTCATAAAATGACCACCAAAATCGCTCCTGGAGGGCGATTTACTTTATTGGGGCGATTTCTCTATTTGAGGCATGGATGAGTCTCATGTTATATTACTTGGGGGACAAAAATATGATTTTCTCCACTTTTTATCAAAATCGCCCCTGTATAATGCGGCTTTCATTCTTATTTCGTCTTGTAGTGGAGACATTTTATGACCCAACTTTTTGGTTGATTTGACAACTCAATGACGACATGACTAGACATAGGGTTTGTTTTTTATTGGTATTTTATCTTTTTTAGATTAAAATGTAGTATATATAACTGTAGTAATCCAAATATAAAAAAATGTATTAATTCAAACACTTTTACCATTATAACCTTTAAACATAATCTATCATCACAACTCTTAACACATATATGAAATCATCTCATAGTGATAATGGTTTCGTGTATGTTCAAAGTGGAGGTTTGTTCCGGACGATAAATGGTGTTTTAGAGTGTATGTCGTTAGGAGCGCCTACATGTATATTATCTTTGCCTTCGCCGATGACACATTCTGGTGTGGTGAAGCGTGTTGCGAAAAAATTAAGTTTACGTAGTCGTTTTAGGTTATTTTATAAAGATCCTTTGAGTTGTGAGTTATTTGAGCTAGGTAATGACGACAATGTGATGATGTTCCAAAACGCCGTTCATCAAAATTTATCGCAAATTTTGACATTCTTTGTTGTCCACGGGGGTGGCGATGGTGATGGTGGAGATCTGTCAAGTGTCATAATCCATCAACCAAATATGTTTTTCCCCGGCTGTAGTGGTGCAAACCCTTACGGTCCTTCTGCAATGAATCGAACAGGTACTTTTTACCCTGGTGGCAGTGGTGGAAATTCCTATAGTTCTACTGGAATCAATCAATCATGTTATTTCTAACCTGGTGGTAATGAAGGAAATCCATATTTTCTTGTCTGAATAAATCAACTGAACAGTTTCTTCCCCGGCGGTAGTGGTGAAAATCTATATTTTGATGATAGAATCAATCAAACCGGTAGTTTTTTTTCCTGGTTGTAGTGGCGCCATCCCTACAATGTTGTCGGGATCAATCAACATGGTGTTGTCGTCATGAATGAACCTGATAATTTTGTTCATGTGTCGAAGGCGTCGATAGCAAAGCAACATTATCAAAACCAACCGACTGAGGTTTTTGAACCGATAAATGATTTTGAAGCTGATAGTTTTTTGGTTCAAGATTTGAACCAGTCTCCAAAACAGTCAACATTGTGGAAGGTAAATAAGGATGAAGACGTTATCGTTGTAGCAGAAGTTTTGAATATACCCGAAGACAATAACTCAAATAATGAAGAAATCCATCCGGTAAGGAATAGTTTTTTGGTATGCCCGACCCAGCACCTTGCCCTACCTCCGTTATCGAACCTAGAAGAAACCTTTCCTATCAACCTACATCACATGTAAAAAATCTAAATTAAATTATAATAAAAAAGTAAATTAAAAAAATTATATAAAAAAATAAGAACTTTTAAAGAATTAATTTGATACTAATATCGATATATTTTTTTTCTTCATAATTTTATAATATTTTCAAATTTATAACTTATTCAAAAATAAAAACATTATCATTTTCTCAAAACCACATAAAACCGTATTATAACATTCATAGGACAAAAAAATAAATAAAACAAAATATTAAAATCGAGATGTAACCCGCTGCATTGCACGAGACCTTCTTACTTCAACAATATTTGGATCCGTTGGTTTGGTCCTAAGAGTGCGTTTGGTACGCTGGACAGGATGAGATAGAATATAACAGAACACATTTGTTCTACATTTGGTGCGGCTAGATATGAAACTAAGCGGAACTAAATTGGACAAAATGAGTTAGGCTTGTTCAACTATACCCCCTAGAACCAAGTGGAAGTCAACATTTTTTCCCTCCGTTACCCTTTTTCTCCTACCCGGCTCATCACATGTGAAGGAAGACCTAACCCCCTTTTCATCCGGCTCCATCGCTTCTTTCATCAACTCCATCGACGGCGACCATCGACGGCGAGTTCCAATCGGCGTTGCTTCTCTTCTCGACTGTTCCAATCGACGGTACGCTTCTCTTCTCTCCATATCCAATCGACTGTTGCTTCTCGACTGGTAAGTCCTTCGATTTCTAATCTATGGATTTCAAGTAATTGCGTATCATCATTCAAGGTTTTTTCACCTGCTTAGAAATCCAATTTAGTCGTATGTTTATAATTATGTAATTAGGTTTCTTGTTTGTGAAGCTCATTTTTCGATGGATTTAAGCTCTGTATGTAGCTACTTTAACGGTTTGGGTTGAATTTGGTTCTCCATTTGTGCATCTTCGTGTGTTTTCTGTAGTCAACTTGAAGAAATTGATAAGATTTTAGTGTTTGAAGTTGCATTTTAGTTTGAATGAGCTCTGTAAATGTTTTTTTGCTGAACAGCTGTCCTGTCCTGTCTGCGCATTTGCAGGATTGGAATGAAATTGGAGGGATTTGGATTTAAAATCCATTCCAATCCTGTGTTTGGTTTGTAGGATTGATAAAATTTAAAATCCTGGGATTCATTAACAATCCCGTGACCGGTGGATTTTAGAATCCTTTGAAAGGACACGGGTTTTGTAAAATCCATTTCCGTGGGATTCCAAATCTTGCCCTAGGTCATGTCTCCATCTCATCCTCCATTTTCATCCCTGACCATCTCCTCCAGCCTCCAACTTTGCTGTCTCCTCCAGCCTCAAACATTGCCGGCTCTGTAGCTTTCTCCCACGGTGGCCGTCTCCGGCTCCGTCGCTTTCTCCCACCGTGGTCGTCTCCATCTCTGTCGCTTTCTCCCACCGTGTTCGTCTCCATCGCCGAAGACAGGTAATTTCTATTTACTACGATTTCTGTTACGACTTCACAATACGATTAATGCTCCGATTTGTACTTCGATTTCTGCATATTGTACTTCAATTTCTGCATATTCTGTTCCGATTTGTACTTCAAATACATAAGGGTACTTCATATTCTGTTCCGATTTAGTTCATATGCTGTTCCGATTAATGTTCCGATTTGTACTTCATATGTTGTTACAAAAAAAAAAAAAAATCCAAATCCAAATCCTACAAACCAAACAGAGGAATGGATTTCAAATCCAATCCAAATTCTGCAAACCAAACACATGAATGAATTTTAAATCCAATCCAATCCAAATCCCATGGAATCCAAATCCCTCCTGGGAATCCAAATCCCTCAGAAACATTCCTGCAAACCAAACGCACCCTTATTTGATTCGGATGAGGACTGGGACCAGCTGATCCGTTACCCGACCCGTACCTTTTTTAGGTGGATTCTGGGCTTGGCAATATGGGCCTGACTTTTTGTTCGTTTGTATTTTTACTAGCAAGTAGCAATACATTCTCCAAAAAGCTCTCCTGCATTAATCTCCCTCCTCTTCCCGGTGGCCGTCGCCGGAATATTCTTACCGGTGCCACAACTTAGTGCTATCCAGGTAATCTTATATATTCTGATCCATAATTTTGTATGTATATTTCCGGCTTGCTTTTGTTAACTGATGCGTTGTTTAGCCAACAGATCAGTTAGTTCTTAGTTATCGAGTTCAATTGACCTAATTATCTTTGCAATCGGCAACCTTAATTTGGTATGAAAGCAACTGTGATCTGAATGAACAAGCTGTTTATGTCCTTGTTGCCTCGTGTTCCTGCTTACGTCTGTAATTTAAATGATAAACCTAAAACTCCCATTTATTTGCTTGAAAACACACACAAAATGGTCTTGAAGCCAGCACTGGCCCGGGGTCAGCACCGCCCTGAACTTTTTCTAAGAAACTTTTTAGATGGCCCAAAATCTATATAGTCCAGCTACCATTTGAAGGTCCACCCCCAAAATACATCAGACCCTCACCTTTGAGACTGTCGCACACCCAAAACCATAAGCACCGAGTACGATCACTCAATCCCCCCTACAATTGTTGTCCGATTGTGTGTGCAAAGACGTCATAGGCTGTATGGATTGTAGGAATAAGCTTTTAGAAGTAAGTCAAATTTTCAGGGTTCGATCACTTTTAATTTTTAGGGTTCATCTCTCTCTCTCTCTCTCTGTTATGTTGATTATTGAGATCCTCATCTCCTAGTAATTAGTATTAATTATTGAATGGTCCTGTTATGTTGAAATTTCCAAATTGTTGGATATTTGTTTGATAGTGTTAAGCTTATCATATTGACCGTTGAATTTCTTGTGTTTATTATTGAAATTGGTGTGTTGATTACTGAAATTGCTGTGTTCATCGTATTTGTTTGAAAGTGTTAAGTTAATCACTCTCTCTTATGTTGATTATTGGAATTGCTAAGTCGATTCATTGGAGCCAACTAACGATGATAAGATTAAACAGTCAGAATTTTTGTTTTATTTGGGAGGACCACCCTAGGTAATAATCATGGCTCTACTCTAATGAACACATGTAAAGATTCTGCCTATTTTCTGTTATGATCTTGGAATTCTTTTGGGGGTTTTATATTTCGTTTATCCTGATAAGAAATAGATCAGCCATGATATGTCAAATGACTATTGGGCTGACTTTTGTGAATCTTGAATCTGAGCGGTGTGTGTTTGATGAAATGCCTCATAGATCTTATCTTTGAACTAGCTAGCATTATCGGACTCTGTTTTGATCCTTAAACCCACTTCTTCCCCGAAGCAACGGTTGTTTGCCCAATTCAGCAGTAGCATGTCGTGAAAAGTATATGCGCAACAAGGTTTTAAAAGTCGGAATCGGGCCTCAAGGTGTTTTCCCTCAATGAGGCGAAGCGTAAGCCTTGAGGCGTTCTGAGGCGTAAGCCCCCGAGGCAGAAATATATATCCACCAAAATATGTACATATACTACACAAATGTATACACACTTATTTACAATATATAATACTCAATTACTAAGGGCGTTGGTTCAATGGTTCTTGACAGATGATTAGATGAAAGAGTGTGTGACACCCCATACTCTACATTTGCATATAACATATATTTCATTTAAAAAAATGCAGATTACACCTCATAGGTCCCACTAGTACAAGGATTCTATATATACAGAATCTACAATTGAAAATTTCCAAAAGAATAACCTTGTACTATCACATGTATGTCTACATGTATCTTCAAAAACAGCTGATAAACATATAAGGAAAATAGTCATATATTTCCCTTCCCCTTAATATCCCGAGACCCTGCTGATCCTGCAATGCATATTTAAAACACAAGATGAGGGTTAGACCGAAAGGTCTAGTGAGATAACCCCTTCTTTGCAATTGCAGGGTGAAGATCACCAAAATTTACTTTAAAACATCTTTTCACATACAGATACATGCTCCCTGAAATTTGCATCAATTATAAAATACAGAGACGCAAGACTCCTTTGGCTCAACTGGTCAGAGCTTCCCTGCTCTTAAGGACCAGCGCTCCTCTGGTTACTAAGGAGTTTCTAAGGGACAAAGTTCTTTTATTAAACCATTTCTTCTAGTTGGCCAGAGCCTCTGCTCCTACCACCCAGAGCCTCTGCACTCACACTTCAAAAATAACTAAGGCTACCATTCAACTGGAGACCCTCTGGATGATCAAAATCTCTGGTCCAAATAGGCCAGAATAGAATTTAAAAAAAATAAATAAAAAGGATCACTAAAATATAACCTGAGCTCCTCTGGTTCTTTGTTCTATTTGCAAATGATTTTTAAAAGGCTTAGACTTGAAAGAAAATATAAATTAAGATTTAAAAGACAGAGCTCAGACGCAGAGCTCAGACACCACACTCGGACACAAGGCTTGGACTCCACACTTGGACACAGAGCTCGAACCCCACTCTCGGACACAGAGCTCAGACGTAAAAACTTGAAAATACAACTTTCATGATACAAAGCCTTTGTATAGTACATACAGAGCCTCTGGGTCATATAAATTCTGAAAATACTTTAAAAACTATTCGCATGACCAAGTTTATGATACATAGTCTGTATAGTACATACAGAGCCTCTAGATCACAAGATTCCTGAAAACACGTAAAAAGATTTTCCACACAACCAGAGGCCCTTTGGTCTGTCTTAAAGACCAACCAGAGCCCTTCTGGTTCCGATCAAATACTTGTTTCTCTTGATCAACTATAAAACCGAATACTCTGATTTCATTAAAATCATTTGAAATCATAGGCAAATGATGCCTCTGGTTATAGCCGTTTTCCTCTTCTCAATAACATCAATGTTATTATTTTAATAAGTGCAACATCTCTAAGTTCCCAAGTCACAGACAAATTTTAACCCAGAGCTATTATCTCTTATTGATACAATAACAAGAGCTATTCAAATGCCACCCTTATTCAGATGTACATCTCTCCTTAATATGCCATCCTTATTCTTCCTCAAATCTACAGATAAATCTGTAAATTTAGCCAATAATGGCCTTAAAGTAGTTTCATACCGGAACAGACTTACATCACAACCGTCCCGTAGAAACATTGGCAAAATAGTTTCATACCGGAACAAAATTTCGTCACAACCGTTCTGTAGAAACATTGATAAAATAGTTCCATATCGGAACAGATTTTCGTCACAACCGTCCCCTAGAAACATTGTTTCAATTCAGAACAGACTTACGTTACAACCGTCCTGAAGAAACATTTGTAAACTCATTTCTTTCAAAACAAACCTCATCTCACAATCGTCTTGAAAGAAAATCACAACACTACCTTTTCCAGATTTTTAGCCTCATTTGAAAGATAAAAAAAAAAAATACTCTTTTCATTCACAAATGGTTTGGACACACTTTCATCGGACAACACTGTCCGTCTACAGGTTCTTATCAGCCTTTAAATCTTCATAAAATACACATACCGACTGCACAATATTATCATCAGTTCCACAAAAACCTGTAATCTTAACAAATTCAAAGACTGTTGTTTAAAGCAAAACTCACCTTATGCAACAAAACATCAACACAAACTGCTTTAACTTCTAACCCAAATTTCCAGCTTCTAAACTTTTAGAAGGAACTCACACACTTTTCTCTCTCTGTTTCCAGGTTTGAAGATAACCTTCCTAAAAAAGAAACCTCCTTTTTATATTATCAAAAGAGGCGGTTTGGAAAAGAAATATATAAAATTGGCCTCTTCTTATCCTTTCGAAATCAGGCGGTGCCTAAGAAATATTATTAAATTTCTTTTTCCCATTAACACCTTAGACTATGTATAAAAATCCATACATACATGCATATTTTACTTCCACCATTTATGCATGTTAACATATAAAACATGCATACACATATGCATATTAACATTCTCATGCATACATACTTTCACATATATAAATATGCACATATTCACATAATCAAATAATCACATAAATATTACCTCAAGTGTATAACCAAAAACCCGGTTATCACAGAGTGACACAGAGAAATAGGCTGAGAAGGTGTGGAAATTGGTTGCTTGGAGGAAGAGAAAAGGTCAAACCACACTTTTGATCGAGAGAAGAAAGTGCTAGCTTCTTTGGTTTTAAAATATTAAAAGTACACATTGGGTCCATTGGGTTTTGACTTTTAGTTTTTAAAATAAAAAGACACTTCTACTATGTAGAAGTATAAAGAGAAGTACTACTACTGCCATGTAGCTTAAAAAAGCCAAATAAACCATTACCAAAGCCGATCATATGAGGCTTATGCTTCGACAACGCCTCATCGAACCAAGCGTAAGCCTCGTCCAGGATCCAAGAGGCGGCCTCAGGTGCGGTTGCATGCCTCAGACGATTTTTAAAACCACGTGTGCAAATTTTTGTGCTTGAAACACAATGCTAAAATAAATATGTAGGTGCATAAAGGTTAAGAAAGGGGGTTGAAGGTCTTGACTAGTATAAACATGTGGGATACTAGAATAATTTAGTATAAGTATTTTAATTGAAACAATATTGTCTTCACTTGGTTGACTGATAGTTGTCATTCTTTTACTTTGAGTTTAAAGTTTGTATTTGTCATGCATATAATGATCTCATATCATTTTTTAAATTTTAATACCTATTAATTTTTTTCATAAATAATACCTCTTGTTTTTTATGGTGTAGCTATCCATTTTCCTTATAAAATTGATATATTTAAAATTTGAAATCAGAAACATTATGTTAGACATTCAAAATTAAACATAACTAATAAAGAACTCCAGAATGGTTGTCTGATATCTTGACAATCTTATTGTATGCAATCGTTATGTTTGTGTTGTGGTATAACTTAATTTTCTGGTAATAATCATAAAAAGCCGTTTTGCTTTCCTATATCAAGAAAATCATTCATATTGAGTAGTTACATGTATTTTTAAATATATTATTTCATCACTATAATATCGTTCTTATTTTTAATTTATTATGCTGATGAAATGATAAATTCAAAAATACATGTAGGTACCTACTTAACATGAATGATTTTCCTTATATGGGAAAGCAAAAACGACTTTTTATGATTACATCAAGAAGATTAAGTTCTACTACAAGCATAAGCACCTCATGCAATAAGATTGTCAAGATGTCAAACAATAAAATTAGTTTATTAGTTGTCACGGGCTTACAATTTTAAATACATATCAAGTTTGCAAGGAAAAATCAATAGCTACACCAGAAGAACAAGAGGTATTATTAATGGAAAAATTAGGTCTTAAAATTAGAAAAATGATATAAGTTCATTATATGCATGACAAATACAAACTTGAAATTTCAAAGCAAACGAATGACAATTATCAGTTAACCAAGGGAAGACTTATTATTGTTTCAATTAAAATGCTTATACTAAATTTATCTAGTATACCACATGCTTATACTACTCAAAGACCTTCAACCTTCTTTCCTAACCTTTATGCACTTGTGTATTTATTATAACATTGTGTTTCAAGCATGAAAATTGTAGATGTACCTTTCGTGACATGCTACTTCTAAACAGGCCCGTTCTTGATACTTTATAAGACCCTAGTCTAGACGTAAAACCGGGCCCTCGATAAGTACCGAAAAAAATTCAATATATTATTTTTATCATCAGATATAAAATTGAATTAAAAAACTACTAATAATCTATATAAAACCTTTTTTTCCGAGTATTCCTAGATGCAAAATCAATCAATAATTACTTCTAAATTAATATCATCTACCATTTCACTTTTACATAGCATCGTAAATTCGTTCCACCACCAAACGCGCTCTATGATATACCTTTACTACATAGATTGACATCATTTGGGGTCACAATATTGACTATTTAGAGTAACACTTTATGTAAGTCAATATAAATTAGGTGTGTTTCCATGTCACATCATGTTAATGTCACGTCATGTTAATTTTCTCATCACCAATTTAAACTTTTAGGGTTAAAACAAACTTTTTAGGAACCATCAATCTTAGAACCAAAATTCCATCTTTTTTTTTTTCCCGTTTTAGAGATAGGAGAGTACTTAAAGTTCATGCACTCAATATTAGGTAATAAAGAGTCGATACTGTATGAAAAAAGAAAGATAGTTTTGAAATCCTAAATATAGATATAAGTCAGATCATCTCATATAGTTGATAGTTTTTTTCAAAAGGCAAGACTTTTCTTAGTTAATAGCAAGAAATCTTCTATATTCTAATACAGAAATAGAATTCATGCAGATGGAATAATCAAAAGAGTCGGTGGGAGATGAATGATGGAGAATATATCAATTTTTCCCGGACAAAGTACTTTTGGATTTTAGTAGTAGATATAAAAACTTAGAGAAAAAAATAAGCAATGCTATTGAATGAACAACCAATTAGTTCTTTTTACATATTTTCTTCTCCAATGTAATTAACTAATACATGTTTGGGCCCTTGATATAATAGTAAATTCTTTTTGGATCATATTAGAAACTAAAAAGTTTGTATTTCTTTAATTTATTAATTTTTTTGTGCTACTATTATATGCCATATAGTATACACGAAAAAAATTGGTCCCCTCTTTCTTTTGGGCCCTGGGCATACGCCTGACCCTCCCTCCCCCATGGACGGCCCTTCTACTAAATCGGGCATACACCCACCAGCACCACCACCATTGCTTCTGCCACCACCCCAAACATGCATATTCCAATTCATTTGAGATTTTCCATCCTAATTCCAGCCAATCAAACATGTGGTCAAACTTCATTAAACTGCATTTCAGTTCTTTCAAATTCCAATTCCTTTGATAGATTTCATTTCCACCAGATTCCACTCTGCGAACCAAAAGCCTCCTTAGTGTATGTAAGCACCGCCAAGAACCTTCATCTGGTTTATAGTAATATGTACCATTATATTATTGGGCATCCAACTCTAAGTTTGTTGGTAATACCTCTTATTCATGTGTTTCATTTAGGAGATGATAACAACTGGCCATAATATAACAACCAAGAGAATGTTAAACATTGTTTTTGGTTGATCCATTTGGTCTTTGCTAAAAGGGACTATCATGTATCTATATTCTTATGGTTTGAACATTTTGACGGACATCACTCTTTATTACCTAGGAAATTATACTTTGAACTAGCAACATGTAATCAAGTTGTTAGTCATCTCTCGCATTTTCACTAACAATATGAAGAATAGGATTAATTCATTTGCTATGTTCTTCAAGAAATGCAAGTTGCCTTCTTATCTTTCTTATAAGGGTGTTCATCCAAACCGCACAACTGCCCACATCGAACCGCACCACAAAGCGCGGTTTAGAACTTCAGTGGTGTGTTTTGCAGTTTGCATTTTTACCAAACCGCGATATGTGGTGCAGTTTGTGGTTTTGAGTCATGAAACTGCGGTGCAAACTGCACTGCAAATATATATTTTTATATACAATAATTAGGCTAGTTTACGTAATATTTTTTAGTTTTCTTAGACTGTATTTAAATATGTAATATTTTTAGTTTTCTTAGACTCTTCTTAATTATGTAATATTTTTAGTTTGTATAGACTTTTTTAATTATGTAATATGTAGTTGGGAATCAGATGTATTTTTTTATTTGTTTGGACTAAGGTCACATTATGGTTGATTTTGTAATAAAGTTTTAATCTTATAATTACTGGATTGTAGGTGTAAAGTGTGTCAGGTACAAACCACATAAACCGCACCGCATTTCGCTGTGCAGATTTTTGCAGTTTGAGAAATATACGGTGCGGTAAGGCGGTTTGGGAAAATGCTCAAAGCGCATATGCGGTGCGATTTGCTGTTTGGCCCCAAAACGCACCACAAACACCCCTACTTATGAGTTTTAATTGTATATTTGGGAGCATATTCTTAACTAATGAGAGGTGAAAAGCAGTAAATTCATCTTTCTATAGGTTTTTCTTTTTCCCTTTTAGATGCATGTGGCATACATGGTGCAGCAATTGCCTTTGCATTTACCATAACCAGTTATGTTTTTGGGATTATTTTTCTGAAGTTTGGTAGTCAAGTCAATTTCACACAAAATTAGGGTAGCAGACTTTGTTTTTTTGGGGGGGGGGTATGTATAGCTCTCTTAAACTCGGAGGAAGGGACTCTGAGAGGTAGAGGTAGAGGTTGGGTGTAGGTTTAGTGAGCCGGCAGTTAGACCCCCTTGAATCCTAGATTATACTAGGGGTGTGTAGTCCTTTCTACCTTGATTATGTTTTCGTGTACTTGCATCAGTTTGTATGTTTTCTTAATCTGTTTTTTGGTTGCTTACTTTTAACTCGTTTTTCAAAGTTAAATTTTCAGCACTCACTTTTTTTTAAGTTCTTTTGCGAACCTTCTTTTTTATGATGTATTTCCACTCTATGCACAAGCTTGTGGTCTTCAAGGGAACAACCACTCTACCTTTTGGGATGGAGGTCAGGTCGCTTACATTTCAGCCACCTCAGAACCCACCTTCAGGTGGGATATACTGTGCTTGTTTGGTTTGGTATAGGTCATTTCTTTCTACACGTGACTATTTGGTTTTACCTAGCACTCTTCAACTATAAAAGCCGAAAAATATCTGAGCATGTTAGTTCCAATTTTTGGTTTCAAATTATATCTCTAGATTGAGTTTGTATTCCAGGGAATAACCTGCAGTTTTGTACATATGCCTCTGTGCCCCCAAAAGATCATGGCTTTGAGCCATGGAAATAACCTCTTCGCAAAGTGCAGCAATAAAAATGTTGCACTTAAAGGCTTCCTTCCCCGATCATTTCCGCACTTAGAAGACTTGGTGTGCAAATGGGATCGTTCAAATTTTAACACTGCCTTTCTTGTTCTTATGTTCTTTTTCTGCAAAATCTTTGAGCAAGCTTTATCCTTTTTTTTCCCGCACGCTTTGCACTAGCCGGGGGTTTTCACGGAAACAGCCGCTCTACTCTTTGAGGTAGAGGGTAGGTCTGCGTAAATCTCACCTTCTCGAACCCCACCTCCAGGTGGGATATACGGGATATACTGGGCTTGTTTGGTTTGGTATTTATCTATCAGTTGCATTTGCATTTGCATTTACTCTCTCTTGAACTTTTTTTGGAGTGCAGGAGTTCGATCATCTTGTAAAGATCCCAATCACAGAAAATGCCTGCACAAAAGATTGAAACAGGTCACACTGACACTGTCCATGATGTTTGCATGGATTATTATGGAAAGCGAGTGGCGTCTGCATCTTCAGATGCCACCATTAAAATAATTGGCGTAAGCAACAACTCTACATCCCAGCACCTTACTACTCTCACCGGTCACAACGGTCCAGTATGGCAGGTTGCGTGGGCCCACCCGAAATTTGGATCACTTCTTGCATCCTGTTCCTATGATGCAATGGTTATACTTTGGAAGGAAGGTAACCCGAATGAGTGGACCCAGGTCCATACTTTTACTGACCATAAATCTTCGGTCAACTCCATTGCCTGGGCACCACACGAGCTTGGCCTCTGCTTGGCTTGTGGCTCGTCCGATGGGAACATCTCAGTTCATACCGCTAGGTCAGATGGTGGGTGGGACACCACACGGATTGACCAGGCTCACCCGATTGGAGTAACCTCGGTTACATGGGCACCGTCAATGGCTCCTGGGGCTCTGGTTGGATCTGGCGCTTTTGAACCTGTACAAAAACTGGCTTCTGGTGGATGCGACAATACTGTAAAGGTCTGGAAGCTGTCTAATGGGATCTGGAAGATGGACTGTTTCCCGGCCTTACAAATGCACACCGATTGGGTGCGTGCTGTTGCGTGGGCCCCGAATTTAGGACTTCCTAAATCGACAATTGCAAGTGCTTCCGAGGATGGGACTGTGGTGATATGGACCGTGGGTAAAGAAGGGGATAATTGGAATGGTAAGGTGTTGTATGATTTCAAGGTCCCGGTTTGGAGGGTTTCGTGGTCGTTAACCGGAAATCTTTTGGCGGTGGCTGCTGGCGACAATAACGTCACTTTGTGGAAAGAAGCCGTTGATGGAGAATGGCAACAGGTGACTACTGTCGATTAGCACTTATCTTCAGGTTCGTTATACCGCATTTCCTGTTATCCTTTTAGATTCGATTTTGCTTCAAACCATTTCGAATACTAGCTAACTTATATAATTAGACTTTTCTGGTCCTTTATTCTTTTCCTTGTATTGCCATCATTATTCATCATGAATAGAAGCTTATGGTCTGTTTGATGTCGATTGTGAAGACTTTGTAGTCCTGTTTTTAGTATTTTGTGAAGATGCTAGTTTTCTTACTCAAATTTGTAGCCTTTTAACCAGTTACTACATTAAGGGTGCGTTTGGTAACCATAGGGGTGGTGCCTGATTGGGTTGAGCTTGGCTCCAAAGGTCAAAAGTACCAGGAGGTCCCAGGTTCAAATCCAAGGAGGAATAAAAATCCCCTTGTGGCTACGGAGGTTCAAATGCGGTGACTTCGGGCTATCTGCAAAGCAGGTGGTCGTTCTGGGATTAGTCGGCTCGAATAGCGGGTTGAATATCCATGTTAATAAAAAGAAGGGTGCGTTTGGTTTGGTACCTGGGGTATGACAGGAAATAAAGTTTGTTGTCTCACATTTAGTATGACATTAGGCCTAGAAAATTCATGGTTTATTCCGGGAAATTATAATAATTGATAAAGTTGGTGTTATATGCACCCTTGTTTATGTTAGAATAATGTCAAATCAAAGCATTAAAAATGTAAAAAGTGAGTTTTGATGTTGGTATGTATGATAAGAAAAATAGTACACCTGATAAAATATCAAATTAGTCTAAGATAATGAACCTTTGATTCAAACATTGAAGTTCTTGGATAGCTACTAGAAATCCGGTTCGCCCCAATATTAGATTCTAACTCTTTTTGGGCAAAAGAGGTTATTAGGTTAGGGTCCTTCACGATATCTAATTGTCAGCATGAAACTAATTTGTGGTAATCAAAAAACTCTTGTTACAAATTTCAACTTTAGATTAATTTCTTAAAATTCTTTTCTGTTTTTAGAATTTATTTTTGGTGTCAAAATAGGATATGTGATAAAGATAGAAGGATGATTATCTTTTCTTGTTTTCCTTTTTTTATTCTTTTCGAAAATTGATCACGAAGGATGTGTAATGCTTACTCCCAACTTTTAAGGGTTGTTTGTTTACCTCTTAATAGTTTCATTAAAAAACAACTTCTGAATTGTTGAGAGGTGAATTTTGTTTGGCAAAAAAAAGTCTGCCTCTTAATGGTTCTAAAACCCTTTGAATGATTTTGTATCTTGAATCTCTCTTAGGCCTTAACCATTAAGAGCCCTAATTTTATTGTATACAATTACCAAACAATTATATTTCATTTTGCATTATATCATGAGAGTTTCTTAATCATTCTGATCACTTAATCATTCTGTATCGAACCATTTAGCAATTGTCAAACAACCGGTTCAAGACGAAACTAAGATGATACATTTGGTAAATTATTAAAATTATCCATGCCATTAAAACTCTTAAATATTATAAAATTCTTTCAATAGGTCTATCTCAATCTTGTCCGTTCAATCCAGCCTGTCTCAAAAGCACACCTTAATCATCCCTTGATGATTGGAATTCTGAGTGGAGTTGAACAAAGCATGGTATACGATTCACTTAATTTAATTGCAAGGAAATTTATAGGATGAGACACCAAAGAAATATGAGATGCATTTTCTAAACTGTATTAATAAGTAGTCTTGACAAAATGGGCTTTTTGTATCTCTACGCGAATGAATGAGACATGCAATTGATACATTTTCTTTAAACCTTTTCTTCCTTCTACTACCACCATGACGACCTCCGACGATATGTACATCGGATGATTCCCTTGAGTAGTGAGAGATTGCAGTAAACACGGGCAAACGATAGAATGAATCTGAATGGCAACCGAATGTAGGTGATCATAACGCTCGCTTGTTGCACCTTGTGGAAGACCGGTTGGGTTTTTAGACTGTCCGGTGATACCATGCTTGCAGAATGGTCTTTTGGCACCATGTATCCCACCTTCAAAACAACAAAAGTTTAAATGGGTTATTCAGGTATATAACCTTAAATGAGATTCTAATTAAATTTATGATCTCCTAGTCTATTAGAGAAAAATTGGTCTAAAATCTTATGAAGAAGTCATTTATTTAGTTAGAATCTCATATAAAGTTATATATCTAAACAAGTATGACTACTGTCGACTGAAATCAGTTAAACCACCATAACGGGAAAAAAAAACGTTTAGAGGGACATGTGTCAATTAAATAGACCTATTTGAACCGTAAGTAAAAATTGTGTCTAGATGCATGTTTAGGCGGGAAAAACCAATAACCGTCGCACAAAAACAGGACACGTGACCTCAAAGCTACTTATTTATTAGGTGTATAGATATGTGAAATTTGACGAACCAATCTTATGCATTCCTTATCCAAAACTGGCTAAACGATATTTTTTGGATGGGATACGAAGATAAATTTTAAACATGTTACTACAGATTTCTAATTTTAAATTTATTCCATGAAATCGTATAGCATTATTTTTCTTTTTTTGTCCATTTTTAAAAATAATTTTATACTCTTTATGTAAATTAATTGCCAGTTTTTAAACTATTTATTAAAGCCTCGTAAAATAAGGGGCCGTTTATCAGATGCTTACTCGGGTAAGCGCTTACCAAGTGATATTCACTTACCGGATCAACATGACAAGGACCAAAAATCTTACCTGTTAGACCGAAGACAAGGACTGAGAGTCTTATCCGGTAAGTGATGACGATGAATCTTACCACGGTTAGCGCTTATCGGGTAAATTGTTACATACGATGTTGTTTTGGTAGACTAAAATCTTATCCGGTAAATAAGCGATAGAGTTGAATTTTACCGTTAAACGCTTACTAGGTAAGTGTTCAGGTAAACGGCCCCTAAATTAATAGAGCAAAATAAGAAAACTTATGAGAGATCTTCATGAAATTTGAATTTTTTTAATAATCAACTCCAACAAAAATTGAAACTCATTACAAATTTAGATTCACTGTTTGAAGACCAAAAGATTGAAAGGTAAATCACTAAGAGGCAGTTTATCAATTACAAATGCTTTTACAAAGTAATATTACTTAGCAACAAACATGACAAGAATCAAAAAGCTTACCCGGTAAGAGTGATTATAAAGACCGAGAGTCTTACCTGATGAATAAGAGCGATGACTCTTACCTGGTTATCTTTTACCAAGTAATTGTTGCATACAATGCCGTTTTGATGGACTAAAATCTTAAGGGCAAAATAAAAATAATATTAAATCTTATCGGATAAGTGGTTACCTGATAAGTATTTGGATAAATGATCCCAAAACATTCTAATGAAAAACCCTAAATTTATAAAGGAAGCCAACTTTATAAAAGAATTTTAGCTATGCCACTTACACATATAAGATATACTTCCATGTTGACTTATTGATCTTCTTCTAAATCTTTTAAGGGATGTAATGATTACCTTATTTTGAATCAATATTTGGTTGCTTTTGTAATACTTACATCTCGCAAGTCGCCTTGAATTTAGAAGATGGCGTTAAGAAAGAATAGTTCTTTATTTGTTTTTCATTTTGTATAATTTATAGGGTTTGTTAAATTGAGGATTATTTAATCTTCTAAGGAGGGGTTGAAGATGGTGACATGAACTAGATGGCTTTTTAATACTAATTTTGGAAAGTATACCAGAACAAAAGCAATTTACACACACACATATATATATATATATATGTGTGTGTTTTCTAGATTATATATATATAACGTTTATTCAATTCACGTGAGACCAAAGATTTTTTGTGAAACTCATAAGATCAATTTATGTTCATTTATCAACTTTTTAAGCTAATGATCTAATGATTAAAAGTTGCACGGTGGCAATTTTGTGATTATTGAGAAGTCTCGCGGCAATTTTATGATTATGAATGTTCAAATTGTAGATCTAATCCAAGGGTTGAGAATTGGTCTTACGGGTCTTACGAAAAACCTTTGGTCTCAATCCCATGTCTACAATCTGAACATTCATAATCACAAAATTGCCACGAGACTTCTCAATAATCACAAAATTGCCACCATACAACTTTAGACCATTTGATCATTAGCTTATAAAGTTGATCAATGAACATAAATTGATTTTACGAGTCTCACAAAAATTCTTTGGTCTCATGTGAACCAACCCTATATGTTGGAATGTTTTTCCTTTCCTCAAAGGCAATTTTGGGGAGCAACGAGTGCTTTCACGAGTGCTTTCACATATTCTTACTATGTGAGTAAAATATCACACTCATTTCACCACTCAATGTCATTCCATACTCGCCTAGCCCCTCTGACCTATCAAGTCCTTCTCAACGTCAACTAAACTTGGATAATTTCTCGTCTATGTGTGTTTGAACATCCCATTTTTCCATGCTAAGGAATGAAGTATGTATATATGCTTAAACAAATCCAGTGTTCATGGTGTACTACTACTAAATTAGACGGTGGCGCTTGCGTGTGATATGTTTCATTGTTTCCTAATTATAAACAAATTCATTACTTATGAGACACTTTATGATGTTAGTTAACCGAGATCAATACCGGAAGTCGACCGTCTTTTGGATTTTGTAAACTGTTTTTGAAAATGTATATGGTAAAATCAAAATATCTAACCTTGCAAATGGACATGAAATCGTGATCAGATTTCCGATCACCGATTCCAATATCAGGCAAATCCTCACCAAACTCCTTCAAAATCGCAAACTTCTTCCATTTTCCGACCAAAACACCAGGCTCTTTTACAAATCCGGTAGCTCTGTTCGTCCTCGGATTCACTTCGATCTCCGTTCCAAGCACTTTCTCCCCTCCCAAAAAGTCCTTCACGAACGTATCCACCATCACAACCGGGTTTGCCGTCACAATCACCTTCCTCTGACAACTATCAAACACTTGGAAGCTGTCGCTCCTCACATCCGCCGCGTAGAACGGCGGTAGAACGCCGCGTGCGACAACCTCGATGTCGCTGACCTTGACCCCGGAGAATGAGACGAATATCAACATCCTGCCAGCAAAATCTTCGGAGATGAATACGTAGACTACAGCAATGATCGGAACACATAGTAGCAGAATAAGGCCGCGGAGGAGGCTGCCTGCTTCGATTGCAACAAGTATGTAATATGGAAAAGATAAGCTGGCTTTGAGCAGAGTTCCGTCGAGGTCGGCAGCAACTGAGCGGTGGCTGACGGAGGATAAATCGCATTCCGATATGAGAGGAAACGTTTTGTTGGCCAATTCCAGCTCCGGCGGCAACATTTTCTCTCTCTACAACAAACTGTTGGTACCACAAAAGGTGCAAATAGATAAGAAAGGTCCAGCTTTTAAGCGTGAAAGTGGTAATTGGCATCAACCTAGTCATGTGAAAAGCGTTTATAAAAATAAAAATAAAAATAAAAATAAAAATAAAAATAAAACCATAAATTTGGTGTCTGATTGGTTTGAACTTGACTTCAAATAACAAAAGTATCAAGAGGTTTTAAGTTCAAATCCAAGGAGGAATAAAAATCCCCTTGTAGCCACGGAGGTTCAAATGCGGTGACTCCAAAATATCTACAAAGCAGGTGGTCGTCATGGAATTAGTCGGCTTACATAGCGGGTTAGATATCCAAGTTAATTAAAAAAACAATAAAATAAGGGTAAATTAGGAAAATGGGTATATAATAATTAATAGCAACTACGATGTCGTTTTGGAAGGTTTTTTAATCGTGAAACATTTTTGGTCATAGGTGGAAACTATTTAAGATCTATTTGTTCAAAGGTTTTTTATTTACTCTTTTTAGTTTTATAATAATTTTATAAAAATTACGTGCTTATTCTTATTTAAAATGTGCTGACCGGGGATCTTACCAGAATAAGAGATAGAAAGCATTGCTTATCGCAATCACTGACTGATTTTCCACTATATACCCCTCCTTCAAATTTGTGTTTTCCTCTTCAAAACCTACCCTCGACTTGTTTTCCAGTGTACCGTCTTCGTAAATCCAAGTTGTTGTTTCCCTATCTCAAAAAGTTTCATGAGGGGTAAAAGAAATGACAACCGTTTGCTGGAAGATGATGGAGAATGGTGTTCTGAAAGTTATGCATTCAGTTCTTTATGCTTGACGAAGACGAAAGTGATAGAAGAAATTAAATACGTTCAATGATCGTGCAAAATATGAAAACCAGATTAGTCGGTGAAAAAACTCGTTGGACATGAGAAGAAACGATGAAGAAATAAGACTCAAAAGCCATCATTCATCAAAATGAGTAAAAGAAATAAGAGAGATAAAAGGATTAATTTCAGAGCCATCTGCAATTCACTCCATGGCTAAACATGGGTTCCATTTGAATAAGAAAATGATCTTATGATTAAATGGGGTCTTGACAAGAATAACCCAATATTTTTTAAAGATTACATTTTTAACCTAAAATTTACAACTTTATCGTTTTAACCATCCTTTACACCGTTAGCACCAACCAGTGCGTACATGGACTAATTTGCAAAAGAAAAATATTTTGACCATGATGTGACAGCACCTAACCGATGTGACCTTACCCTTGACCACACCCTTACGCACCGGCCGGTGCACAGTGCGTAAGGGCCCCATCGGCCAATTTTTTTTTTTCATTTTTTTCACTCCTTCACACTATATATATCTGGTTTTTCTAAAATATAAGATATATATACGTTCTAATATAGTTTTTACCAAAAAAAAAGTTATCTTCTCTAAATTCTCAAGGATCAATATCTGTGATTGAGAAAGTTAAAGTACGTGTTTTTTTGTGCAGGTTCGTGACAGTTAGTCAACAACGTGGTAGATTATATTCCAGAAATGCAAAAAGTTGTTGTATTGTTGCCGATACACTTAACATTCCAGGTTTAATCAATTATTTAGCTAGAAAATTGAACTTACCTGATTTTCAAAATAGTTTTTAAGTTAACATATACATCTTTGTCATCTGGTTCGATTATCGAGTTATTTGACACCAATGATACGAGACATTTTTTTGCAATTGGTGCAGATATCTCGCCGCAAGCCCTAAGATTGTATGTTTGTGATCGTGGTGTTGAAAACAATCAATCGACCTCTAACCAAGAGATTGTTCCAGCCACTGTGTATGGGGCCGAGCACCCTCAATATATATACTTCCACTCATTCCATATGTGCCAAACCAATGTGAGCCGGGTTACAGCTAAAACCAATGTGCCAAACCAGCTACATGCTTATTTTTTTATTTTATTTTTTTGTATTTTTCTTATGAAAAAGTAAAAACAATATTTTTATATACACATATATAAGGATATCAAAATAAATAAAATTAAATTGATTTTAGTTGATTGAATGAACAATATGAAAACTGAAAACCTTAGTTTTAGGATGATAAAATTGGAATTCACTTGTTGATGGTTTTCAACGATTTTGGACTTTTAGTGTTAAAATATTGATAATAAGTTTGTTTATTGCAATGGTGAAAAATAACAATAAAATTAAATCGTTTTTGATATAATTAATTTTTTTAATTTAAATAAATCAAATCATAAAACCATACTTTATTTTATTTATTTTTATATCCATATTATATGTGTATAAGAAATGGCTTTTACTTTTTTTTAATAGGAAAAAGACAAAAAAAAAAAGGCAAAAAGACTAAAATGACCGTTGATTTAACTGGCTTAACGGATTTTTTATAACGGTGTTAGTCACAGGGCATAGCTGAGACAAAATCGAATACCATATGGATCAAAACCATGATAAACATACCATAGTGATCCTAGTCAGAAAAACATTAAAACACGAGGACCAAATCCATAATTCATTTTTCTCTCTCTATAATATTAAGGATAAAATTGTTTTTTACTTAATAAAAGTGTAATAATTACATATTTCTAAAACTACATCATTTTTATTGTAGACATTTATTTGGAACGTGGGAAGTATTAAAAAAGAAAGGATAATCTATTTGATGAAGGCTGGTTTGATTTAACCAAGTAATAACAGCTTTTTTACTTCCTGTATGTTATCTAATTTCAAGTGTAATTATTTTACTATAGTTTCTTCATGGCTGTTTGTATTAGACTATTAACGAACATGGTTGAATTGAAGAGGAATCTTCACCCTTATATGCATATTATGATGAGATGCACCAGATCAATCCTTGTATCAAGCGTGATTCATGAATGAGTTTGAGATTAAAGTCGATCAATGGTCCAAATCCCTTCTTACGCTTCTCATATTAAACCCTCCTTCTCACACGATTATTCGTCTTGATGAATATTTGTATTGTACAAGGTTGTTTTAATGATTGTATATGCTGGGATAATAGGTACAACACATATCATGTTATTTGGATGTTTGATGGTTTTACCTCATCTAAATCTAGTTGGTAAAGATGTTTATATATATAAACTTGTAACTTCAACTTGTCATGTTGATACAAAACCGTACCAGCATGTACCAATGAAAAATAGTTGGTAGAAATTTAATTGATACCAAATATAATTAATTACTACACCGTATAAAATTTTACAAACCAATTACAATTCGTTGATACATGGTACCCACTGCATGGGCTTCCATCCCTCAGGTCGTATTCAAGGGATCTCAAGAGAGGAATTGTATCCCTAAATTTTTTGTACACTTAAAACAACTTTTACATGTTAAAAGAAGAGATTGTAAGGAGTTTGTAAATTCTACCCCTAGCTTTTCCGACTTAGGTGCCGTTTACCAAACGCTTACCCGAGTAAGCGCTTACCAAGTCATTTTACTTTACCGGATGAATACGGCAAGGACTAAAAATCTTACCCAGTATGAGCGAAGACAAGAATCGAGAGTTTTGCCCGTAAGTGAGAACGGGGATTACCAAAGGGCCTTTGGCCTAGGCCTAGCGGTATCGTAGCCCTTGGCCTTCTAGAAGGTCAGGGGTTCAAACCTCACCATAGGTGAGGAGGGTGTGTGAGTTTATTTGTTGCATTTGCCGTATATAAATATTATATACTTAAAAAAAAAGTGAGGACGATGACTCTTACCATGGTTAACGCTTATCAGGATAAATTGTTGCATACGATGCGTTTTAGTGAATAAAATCTTACCCGATAAGTAAACAATTGTTTTGAATTTTACCAGTAAGTGCTTACCGTGTAAGTGTTTAGGTAAACGGCTCCTTAGCCATTGCTTTAAAACTATCGGTTTTCATGCATTTTAAAATGTCAAGGATGAAACTTCAAAATAAAAACCAAGGATGAAAATACAGGCTATGGTTTGCAAATTAGTAGATAAGGTAACTATAAGCTAGTTGTTAACTGATAAATTAGTTGATGACTGACAAGCTAACTGACAGCTAAAAAGATGTGATGTCCATGATAAATCAACTATAAGCTAGTTGTTAGCTGATAAACTAGTTGATAACTGTACGCTAACTGTTAGCCGATAAACTAACGGGTAGCTGAAAAGATGTAACGTGGCATAATTGCAGTTGGCCCTGGGAGTTCCTAGGGAATTACTGTGTAGATATCTACCAGCAAACTGGTTATATTAGATACTTGGTGTATGGACATACGAAGTGATCTGGAAATGGGGACTAAAAGAGCAACTACTCGCTTGCGATATAATAAACAGACCGAATTCTTGTTCTAATCTAACTATATGTATAATTTCTCAATCTATCCAAATCACATATTATCTAAAAGGTACCGATTTATTTATTGTTCCGAAGATTGAAGCTGGACATGAGGGCAAAGCCGGTCTGGTTCTCCTTTTCTCCACAGGTGTTTCAGATCGCCTCGTTGCTTCCCCAATGTCAATAACGTGCCTGCGAAACCCAAGCGTTAGTTTCAACTTCTCTTTCTTGTTTTTCAGCCTTGCATTGCTAGGAACCGAAATTTTGGTTTTTTTGTTACAAAAATATGCCACAAAAGGAACTCTACATTTTACTTGGATTGCCAAATATAATGGTCCTTCTACATTTATAGTAACATTTTGCCCAAAATTTCTTACTCTTGCAAATTTAGTGTTTTGGCATTTACACATACGATCCAAACCAAACGAGCCCAGTATATCCCACCTAGAGGCGGGTCCTCGGTGGGGGGGGTGAGATGTACACAGTCATGTCCTCTACCCTGGAAGGTCAGCGCGGTTGCTTGCATAAAGACCCCCACTTTTGGCATGTACACATGGATTGTGGTTGGTTTTTGACGAAAAAGAATGATGGCTCAAAACAGTGATTACTAGCCAGGCTTCTATGATGTTAGGATCAATAGAGATGGAATGATGCGACCCACAAAATGGTGTGAGAATGGGTGGATCTCAACGTCAATAATGTACATGAAAAAAATGTGGCATAGACCGAACAATTAGTTTGAAGCATCAACACAAATTTCCCTGGATTTTATTCTTGTTTTCATTTTGTGAGTCCAGTTTGATGCATACAAATCTAAATAGGGATGGGATCAAGGGACCATATGAATGGACCCTTCTGTTATAGTAAATTATAACCATACCTAGGGTAAAAGGAACAATGTAAAGCAAAGCCGGTTGACCATGTCCGTCCATCAAGTTCAGAGCGACATACGTAATTAGCAGACCTGCAATATAAAAAGCATGCTATCAACACGATAATACCAAGAAATGCAACCAAATGGGCACAGAAAACATCTTGGGAAAGCTTAATGTGATTATTTGCACAGGTCTTTAGATACTGCAAGAAACAATATGTATATGAACTGTGAACACACACCCTAGCTAATAGTTAATATGTTTGGAGGGGTAAAATAGACTATTACACACATTGAGACATTTATTGGTTCACGAAAACAGTCTTATTGATTCTCAGCACCATCTCTTATGAATAAGAAGTGAAATAAGACTTGAGAGTTCAAGTGTTCAACACCTCTTAACAAACAAAAAGCACATAACTCAAAAAGTACATAACCGAAACAATTATTTTATGGTATATTTTTATCAAATTCAATTATTTATACATGATCGAAAAACACAGTTTTGAGTTGATGGCATTATTATCAAAAGCTGTCAATCAATATTAAGTTTCCATACCTAATCCATAAGCAATCATTGCCCATAAGAAGTATCCAGCTCGTAAGCTTTTGTTTGCCAGCCAATCATACCTAAAAAAATCAAGAGAATAATGTTAAAAACTTGCAACCCATCTAATAAAACTGCAATAGTTCCTTTTCGGAAAGTTTTCTTGTTGAACTTGCCTATTACCCATTATTTTCGTTTAAATTCATGCTATTGAGTCGGGAAGATTTTTGTTATCTTTATTGAACGGTATAATTCACATACTTATCCAAATCATCAAACTTAGTACTCCCTCCGTCCCAAAATAAATGTCTACGTTCTAATTTACCCTTAATTATGAGATGGAGAAATACATAACCCCTTCTCTTATTAGGCGAAGGATCGTGTAAGATGAGAAGTTATGGTGAGAAGTGTAAGAAGAGATCTGAACCCTTGATCACTTTTAATCTATGTTCACTCATGAATTGCGCTTTATAAGGGATTTGATCCGGTGCATCGGAATGCACCTCATTAGTGTTGACATTCAATTAGGATTGATCAAAGGGTGGAGATCTCTTCTTACACTTCTCACCATAACTTCCCTTCTCACCGGAACCCAACCCCTCTTGTTAAGGCTAAAATTGTTATTTCGTTAACTAAAAAGTGTAATAATTATACATTTCTAATATTGACCTTTTCATTTTGGACATTTATTTTGGGACGCAAGGAGTATCAAGTAAAAGCAATTTTCAAGGACTGGAAGGAGCATAAGAGATTCCTGATTGTGCAAAATTTGAAGAACTTGCGATACAAGTCGAGGTTAAATAAAAAGAGCCAATTGTTTAAACCTTAAAGAGAAGGCCACTAATAGCCCCGGTAATATGATGTCACCGAATCCGATGATGCTGTAGCCACCCCAAGGATCAAACATTCGTGGGATTTTCAGTAGCATCGGGATGCCATCTTCTCCGCTCTTATCACCACGAGCTACCTGTATTAAGAGGAACAAACAGTCATGTTGTGGTGACTATGAAAACAAATAAAGTCTGTAATGGTGGTCAACAGCCATAAAAACATACCATTATCATCACGCTTTCATTAAACCACCATTTGGAAACAAACACCCAGAAAATGTCATACAAGAACGCACAGCTGAGGAGAACCGTTCCCACCTAATTTGTCAAAAAATGACAGTAACGAAGCTCATCAGCAATATATCATCACATGTTGCGACCAATGGTTGTTATGATAGCATGGGATATGCAGACTGTTTAGAAAAGCAATGGAGTAACAGGTGCTCGGCTTATATGATGAAAATCATGCAAATAATTATCCGTCCGAGCCTAGATTGGGCCTGTCCAAATAGTTAGGTCTTCCTCTGGCTTTGATAAGGTTTTGGGCTCTATGTTTTTCCTCGGTAGATTATCAAGAGTGTCAATGGGTGGGTGGCAAAAATTGGTGTGGTGTCCCAGTTTCAGAAAGATCCAGCCGAAAAAAGAGAGAAATTTCGAGCTAAGCTTCAATATTGCCAAAAAATTATGTTATGAAATACATGTTGCACCATGCTACTTGAACCAACACCTAATCATCTACTTTTTGGACCACAGTTCCCAAGGATTTGAAGATATATCATTCAAGAATTAAAAGGACTCATGTCATCAAATCTACTTAATACATAATTGGGCATATCAATTTGAGACTTAGAAGAACTTGTGTCTTCATATCTACTTAATACTGAATTAGGCATACGGGCTAAATTATTATTGGCTTCTGGGATAGTTTTGATGATGGTAATAAATTACATCAAGGGTAGGGGCGTTGAGGGCAAGGAATACACTTTTGTTCTCTTTATCAAAAAAGTGTCTCAAGTGAAAACTAACACAAAGACAGCATGGTTACATCAGGTTAACCATTCGGCATTTGATCAATAGAACAATAACTGGTTGAAGCAAGGAGCTGACAAAGAATTCAATAAGTACCTTGAGGTTAGGCACTCGTATTATTTGAATTACCGTGATTATCAATGCGATGCCCTGATTAAAGACGAACAAAGAATGAGAGTTTCCTTATCAGTTATTCATCCATTTAAATTCAACAGCAATATAGAAAACAGCCAAGACAACCAACATACAGCAACAGAGGGCCACTTAAAATTTCTTGCACATATAAATATAACATGACGAACGCTTTAAATCAAGATATAATTGTTCAAGGTTTAAGTTGCAATTTATTTATGGTGCTTCTAAATGAAGGATGGTTTCCGTTAGAAGTTTCTACCACCTTTTTATCAGTTTATCACGTGACAACAGAATTATCAGAAAGTCAACGGCATTAGTACGCCCAATCAGTGGTTCCTTACCTTTTCGCTCTTGAGTTTTTGTTTTCCACATCTCATGCTTTCTATGCATTTTTGTTATCTTGTGTCAGTCTTCTTGGGGGATTTTTCAATTCTAAATTTACCAGATGCAGTTAACACCAACTGTTGTTTGGAGGAAACTTCAAAGAGATCCTAATTTCAGGTCTACTTCTAATGAAAGTTTAGGCACTCGTATTATCTGGATTATTGACAATATCAGTTCGATGCTCAAATTTTGTCGAAGTGGCTAAAACTTGTTCACGATAACCTATAGTAACCATGTTTGAACTTTACTAAGGTATTCCCCAGTGAATTAAAAGGGATGCGTTAATGAGCAGTCGGTAAATTTTCAACCTCTCGGGCGTGGTTTCCCACGTCTTCCAGAAAGACAATTATTTTGCTGAACAGAATAATGAGAACAGTAGAAGACAATGAAAATTATATAAGAAACAATGATCTTACAAGTATATCTTGACCTATCCAAGCAAAGGAGATCTTGCGATAAACAGCCCATACAACAGCGAACACTATGCAGAATGGAGAAACACCCAGGGTCAAATATGACACAGCTCCTAAAAATGGAACCTTGACGAATGTTTCTGCAGGATGTTCAAACCATCTGAAACTGCAATATGTTATTGTTAGTTCAGACTACAGACTTATATGGACATTTCATGAGAAGTTATTACTGATTTAAACTCCATGTAATTGACAAGGGACACACTACAGTCACCGAGAAACATACTTCAGTAATAATATCACCAATACTGGCATCACAACAGCAGTCACCATTATCAGCCCAATTATAGATACCATAGCCACCAATTCTGTCATTGTTAGTATTGGTATTACTACTGGAGGAGTTGACACAAAATCCTCGGCAGTCGTTATTCAAATACTGAATAAAATGTTGTACCATGTGCTTTACAACATGTACATTTGGTGACTACTACTAAAAGTTTGTGCAGGTACTGTTGACCATCTTTCTTCACTTACCACCATCACCAAAAGAGGATTAGAAGCAACTTCTACATTCACATCTTAGTAAACCACAATATGCATAAAACACTAGCAAGTAGCAATGTGTCACCCGGATTCATATGATGATGATGATGATGACCATAACTGTATGTATCTACCCTTTATATAACTTTTGGGTGAATAATGTGATCCATGTAAGATTTATAGTTATGTATCTAGGGAAGCTAGAAGTTTGCATATACAAGTAACAATAAAGAAAAAGGAACTTGCATACCATGATAATAAAGCCACCAAACAAGTTTGAAGACCCTGAAAAACGAGAAGAGCAAAGCTCATCCTTTAACAGCATGGCAATCAAAGCAACCAAATATGATATTCTTATTATGTGACAAAAAATGCACCTCAACACCACCAATGGCAAACAGGACAACCAGGACCTCGATAAACCAGTATGACATCAACTTGTAAAGCATGACCAAGAAACAGGATGCAATCACAACAAACAGAACTGCAGAAGTTGTGTTAATGTCCACCACACCACTTGATCGAGAAGATTCCGTATTCAAGTATTCATCAGAAGCATCCTGGCACAAACATTACTATTAAGGCTCAGCCAGTATCTTGCCAGAATTTGTTTTTTTCTTCTAAGTGATAAAACCCTATTTGAGGGGCAGTTCGATAGATCTACAATAAGCTAAGGATGACCTTTAATATTTTGTCCTGTTCGATAGCTGCTTCTCGGGCACTCCAGGCAGACCAGTAAGATGCACATAATATGGTACCAACAGCCATAAGCCACAAAAACACCTCCGCAACATCAACCAGTGGGCGCTTTGGAGAGTATAGCTGCACAGAAACTGAGAGAAGAGCATATCTTTAACAAAAAAGAGAAGAATTGAACAATTAAGGTTATATTGCACATACTCAACCTCCCTCTAGCAAAACTGCCATGTAGCCTCACCGACAATCTTCCCCAGAGTATCAGGCGAAAACAAAGACATGCCAATTTAGAAGCATAGAGAATTGTTACACTTACCGTTTAACTTATTCTGGAGACTCTCTTTCAAGCTCGCACCAGCATCTTGTGGAAGCATGACTGCGGGGATGCGAATATCCACATCAGATTCATCTGCTTCGCACACCATCTTGAAGAGTTCTGTAGAAGGATATCATGTTAGGTTCCAGATAATAAGAAATTTTTTATTTAAACCTTGAACATACAATTAAAGAAGTGAGGAAAACTGCAGTTAACAAAGGTATGTGAAAGCACGTACCTGTACGGTTGTTGATAATAAGGATCGCTGAAGCGCCTGCAGCTTCAGCAACATGTGCCTTGTCCGTAAAACTGCAGTTACCTCGGTGCACCAGGATAACTTCACCAGTAAGCTACAGACAACAAGACCTCCGAATGCTGAGTTCTGATATAAGTAGCAAACTCAAAGAGCTTTCAATACCAATTCTCACACTTACTACTGACGTGTCGGAGTTGAGAGAGAGAGCTAGGGCAAATAAGAAGAAAAGTGAACCTTGTTTTTAGGTGTACTACAACAGTCAGGAGGGTCTGCAAGAGCAACTCTGCTTTTATTAGCATCCTTCTCCTTTGATTCCAAAGTAGGACCAAATCGTGCACCAACACCCACAAACTCTTCTTCTTCATTATCACCAATCCAAGTTGGAACTTTGACCTGTTATGCAACAATCAGCAAAGAACAAAAAACAAGATAAGAAAACTCATTTGGGAAAAGAGACATTGAAGCAAAAAATAGATTAATATTATAAACAATTAGTTGTACTTCTGATGAAAATGAGAAGGAACAAAAAGTAAAAAACTGCATATCAAGCAAACCAAATCAAACAAAACGGGTTTCAACTTTCAAGATTGATTTAACGAAAGCAACTCACTCAAGAATGTAGACAGTCAGAAGCACCCACTCATTGTATCTTAGTTACATTTAGAACCAAAGCATCACTCATGAGGTACAATTTGTTTCAAGATGTACAGTTAATACATTAAAAGATGTGCTTTCTTACGATGTGCTTTATAAAGTAGCTTGAAGGGCTTACTTGAGTCGGATTGAGTTTGGTACCTACAGCAAACTGTTGCAGACTGCATGTTTCACATGGGGTTAAGCCACATTCATGCTCCACAAACACACAATTGCTGCTTGCTAGACTGCCCACGGAGCATTCAACAAGGATAACTAATTGACGGGACTAGAATTTTGTAGGGATTTATAGGGTACTCTTCTCCAAACGTTCTACGTTACGTTGAGACCAGGAACAACCTAGAGTACTCTTGATACTTGTAGAGAAGTCGGTCATTTTTTAAGATGAACCTAGTAGTCTCCTAGGCTCCAAAATACCTTTTCTTGTAGGAAGTTCTTTTTTTTAAGTACATAATATTTATATACGGCAAATAGAACAAATAAACTCACACACCCGCCTCACCTTTGGTGAGGCTTGAACCCTTGACCTCCTAGGAGGCCAAGGACTCACATACCGCTAGGCCAAACGTCCTTTGGTTCTAGGAAGTTCTTATTGGTGGAGACCATACATGTTCTCTATAAACTCCCTAGAAACCTTTCAGGGGTTCTTGTGTCAATCTTCTAGCCAAGTAGCCAAGTTCCTTCCTGAGCATTTCAGGCTGGCTTGGCATTTTTGAAATCTCTAAGGGCTAAGGCCACGAGATTGGTTAAGGTGTACACAATAAACCTTGAAAGAACTGTGAAAGAGGTAAATAGACACCTCCCAACTAAATAGCCATATAAGATTTACATCATAAAATCAAGTTTGCATATTGCAAAACCTCTACATGATATACATACAGCATGTACATTGAACTGGCAATTTTCAATATGAAAGAATTCCCAGATCACACTTGACCAAACTATAAGCTCCACTTTCTACCATGGATCATATATAACAGCTTAATAATTTTCATTGTAACCACCCGAATACATTAGGAAAAAGATCAAACCGCGAGTGTAAGGATACAATTTAACAAATTTCCATTTCAATCGAACTCCAACACATCAAAAAGGGAATAATAAATTGCTTTTTCAAACAACATATCCTGGTGTATCAAACTGACACGAAATTAAATTCAAATACCAAGTTGCATATAATAACAGATAACGACCAAATCTGCGTCTATTAGTGTACAAAAACTTGTCTACAAATGAAAACCTCATGAGCAAAAATTAAATAACGACAATAATAATTATTTAAAAATTGAACTGATCCTGAAGCATACCAGAACGAAGTTATTATCACATCCAGGTCTCTTAGGTGCTATATCGTCCTGATGGACTATATCCCCAGCGTAGACCAACGAAACACTGCAAATTAGGGAAAGTACAACCACCTCAAGCACGGCTCTGCTTCCCTTTGTTACTCCCTCCATTAAGGGATTCTTGATTTAGTTAGATACAGAGAACAGAGATCAGTAGAAGAGAGAAGGTGATTCAGGAAAAAAGTCAAAATTAGGGTTTTTTCTCTTTGCTATGTTAGTTATCGTGCTTAGATGATGGTGGAGATGAACATGGTACGAAATGAGAAATATATATACGTACAGGAAGCGTGTATGTATAAGTGTGATTTTTTTAGTTAGGGGCCTGCTTCTTTTCGTTGTTTCCTTTTGTCGACGCGCAGCACAAGGGCGTGGTTCACAAACACACAACATTTTATATTTGGTGTACGGGTGGATAAATCCTAAAGGGTCGGTATATTTTATATAATAAAAATATATTTCATATAATAACATATTTTAATTTGTTTTGGGGTGTTTGAGTTTGATTATAAAAACAATTTATTGACTTATTTTAGTGTGACACCGGTAATAAGCAGTTTTGAGTGTTTGGATAAATAACTTATATCGGTGTCAAACCGGTAATAATGAGTTTTTGAAGAAGTTAAACCCTTCTGACTTATAATAAACTGATAAGTGTTTTTTTAGAAAAAAATAAGTTGTTTCAAATAAGCAATCTCAAACACCCCCTACATCAATAGTCCTTTTTCGGACTTTAATATTATTACTCGGTCCTAAATTAATGGGTCGTTTACCAAACGCTTATTCGGGTAAGACTAATCAAGTCACATTACCTTAACGGATGAATATGGTAAGAACCAAAAATCTTACCCGGCAAGAGGGAGACAATGACCTTACCGGATGAATCTGATCAAATTGGTTCCACTATAATCATCTCTACAAAACAAACAAAAATTTTACCTAACAATAAAAGAAATTAAGAATATGTTCACGATACCCGCTATACGAGCCGACTAATCTCAGGACGATCACATGCTTCGTGGGTAGCCTGGAGTCACCGCATTTGAATCTTTGTGCTCACAAAGGGATTTTTATTTCTCTTTGGATTCAAACCTGAGACCTCCATATACTTTTAACATTTGGATACTAAACTCAAATCAATCAAACACCACCCTTATGATTATGTTCACGAAATTTAGTAACAAATCTATGATTTTTAATCATTATATACATCACAATAACTTTTGGTTTTATTGTTTTTCTTCCCTACAAAACAATGCCCAAAAAAATATGACATTCACAAGCATACCCAACTTTCTTTATGAAAATAAATAAAGTTTTTTTTTTCAAATACAGTATATTATTAAAGCATAAAAGAGTAATACAACGAAGAAAAACTATCTAACACTGTAAGGTATAGTAAACAAGAACACAGATAAATTACAGATACTCAAAGGAACGAGATAGATGATAAAACACAAATTAGGCCCGACGTTAAGGAAGAGATAAGTTGGATTCTCAGTCCACATCTCCCATTAAATGTTTCCTGTACTGATTTGTCTCGACACTCATTCGAACTTGCATATCAACAAATAGCATCTTGACAGAGTCCAACTTGTGTCGTAATGTTGGCTCCAAACTGAATTTTTTTATTCTATCTAATTGTAGTAAACCACTTCAGAACTAAATAAAAATTGAAGAACATATATATATTGGTGTAATGACATTCGACTCGTCGCCACTCATTTGGCATGTCATCAAATACTTTGTCAAAGATTTAATTTCAATCCGCGAATTCATCGGATCTTATTCACATGTTAATTGATGTACTCATGTACCGGTATTTTTCTAATATCTTGAAGCACTCCTTAAAGTTTAACGTCTACATATTTCATACACCAAAAAGAATTATACTTACGAAAATAAGTTGGACGGGTACACGAACTGCGTTGGGGCCTTCATAGGTCCGCCCTTGGCACTAAAAGGTTCAACTATGTTGGTGATTTGTATCACTAATATCATTTAAGTGTAGTGAGATTAATTTGTTGACTAATGTAATTATGATAAATATCGAACAAGTAAGGAAGGTGCGAAGTGCACATTTGTTTGAGTTTATTTTGATTTAGGGGCGAAGCCTCTAAACGACGAGGGTCCGGGGCAGCGCCCCGGTGGCGGGGTCCAAAGGGCAGATCCCCTGGCTGGGGAGGTTGGAAATTTTTTATTCGCGTAATATTGCTTTGTAAAAAATGATTCAAAAATCCGAATTTGAAAATTTAAACCCGATTTTTGGCCCCGTTTTTTAAACCCGGTTTAGGGTTCAAAAATTGTTGTTTTGATAGTTTTCGTATTCAATTTCGAATTGATCATTTTGATTTTGAAAAGGTACACAGATTCATAACATTTTTTCGATTCTCTGTTCGAAAACACTGGATTTTATCCGATTGTACCATCGAAATACTTCAATATGAAAGTGTTACACGACTTTAAGTGGAATCCAAGCAATCGAAAACCAGAATTTCTAACAAATTATTCATGAACGAATTTACATAACAACCCGAGTGATTAGATGAAATGACTGTCTTCTTATTGTTTCATTTTTCTAGTTGCTCGTTGTTTTGTTAGGCTTTTATTCGTAGTTATTTTTTTACTCGTCTGTTTTTGCCTCTGTATTATGCATTTTATTCTTTTTTATTAAATATTATTTTTTGGTTTTAAAAAATATTCAAAACTTATTATTTAAAAATATAATTTTGATTTAATTATTAAAGTCGGTAACAAGTAAAAAAAATACAGATAAACACCCCAGTTGCAAAGAGAAGTGTAGCTATGTCGAGTGGGGAAGTGGATGGCGCATGGAGATTAGGTGGATTGGTTCAACCGGTAACCGGCTCGACCAGTAATTTAAATTTTTTTGTACAGGCCGTACTGATAAGACAAGGCATTCATTGATGTTTATGGTACGATCTAGTAACGTCTGTTGGTAAATAATTAAAAAGAATCTTTTATGAAGAGGTATTTAAAATAAATTATTTAAAAATATATTAAATGTTTTTAATTTATCTTTTTATGATATTTAAAATTCAAATCGTTTTTTTTTTATTTCTATCATTTAAATCTCGTAAGTTTTAAATATAAGTGACAAATGAGTAGGTCGTACAGGTTAGGTAACCAATCAAAGTTAATAAGTATATATAATTAAGGTTTGATTGGATTGACTAGTTGATATATTTTTTTATTCTTTTTAAATTTAATATTAATTAATTTATTTGGTACGGTCTCAAAATTATTTATTTATTTTTTAAATAAATAAAGCATTAAAAGGTTGCAGGTGGTTGCATTACATCAAAGTTGACTTGTTTTTAATTAAGTTTTCTAATTTGACTCATTTATTCATCAACAATAAAATATAATTAAAGTTAATTCATTTTTACATAAATAATTAGGAATTGTTTGTTTACCTTTTAATAGTTCCATTAAGAGACAACATTTGAATCGTTAAGAGGTGAATCTTGTTTGACAAAACAAAGGTCCGCCTCTTAATGATTCTAAAATCATCTGAATGATTTTGTATCCTAGGTCTTTCTTAATCATTCAACACCCTAATTCCATTTTAAATACTTACTGAACAATCTATTTTATTTTACATTATATCATGAGAGCATCTTAATCATTCTGCATCAGACCATTCGACAACTGTTGAACAGTCTCTTAGTTTTACCACATAAGTACTTACTGATATCAATTATTTTACTGATTAAGCATGTCATGAATCAAATATCTTAACCGGTAAGAAGCATAATAAGGACTGAGAGTCTTATCCGGTAAGTGAAGAAAAGACTTATCCAGTAAGCGTTTGCCATACTAAATACGCTTATAATAATCTATATTGATGTCCGGGAATGTTATAGTGAAATTAATTTCATATCAGTAAGTGTTTAGTAAACGACCCCTAAATATTTTTTGGGTTTTGATTCGTACCTTATAATTTTTCTTTTAATTAAATGGTTATCGATCAACCTTTTTTTGTCAAGTTAAAAGTTGGATTTTTAGACAATGAAAATATGATATTTGAACAAACATGACTTCAATAGACATTAAGGGACTGTTTATCAAACGCTTACCCGGGTAAGCGTTTACTAAATTATATTACTTTACTGGATGAATATGTTAAGGACCAAGAATCTTATCTGGTCAGAGCAAGATAAGGACCAAGAATCTTATCCGGTCAGAGCAAGATAAGGACCAAGAATCTTATCCGATCAGAGCAAGACAAGGACCAAAAGTCTTATTCGGTAAGTGAGAGCGACGACTCTTACCAGGGTAAGTACTTACCGGGTAAATTGTTGCATACGATGCTATTTTGGTGGATTAAAATCTTACTCGATAAGTAAATGATGGTGTTAAATTTTACCGGTAAGCGCTTACCGGGTAAGTGTTTGGTAAACGACCCCTGAGACTACTTTTTCTCAAAGAATATAATATTTTTCTATTTTAAATTGTCTAATAAAGTTCAAGATTATAAGTGAAAATTTTAAATTAATAATTTAGGATGTGTTTATTGCGTATATTGTTATCGTTGCTACTTATTTTATTACCGTAATTGCTATAACTACTATTGTTGTTGCTATTGATACGATTGTTATTGTGACTGTTATTATCGCAGTCACCGTGTCATTATTATTATTAAAATGCAATTTTGTTATTCATTATTTTTAACACTTCAATTCAAAAGTTACGATATTCAAACCAAACAAAAAGTGAAAAATACTGAGTTCTATT
>NC_037539.1:8360646-8362050 GCF_001531365.2 Cynara cardunculus var. scolymus
TTTTGAATGATTATTTTCGTAATCATATCTCAGTTTTTCAGGATTGATCTCTGAGAATGGATCAGATCGCGCTAATGTCAATCCGTTTTCTTACATTTATTCCTATTCCAAGGCAAGAGGATTCGCGGTATGTCAAGCGCTGGTAAGGTTTCTTCGCTTTGCATCGAATTAAACCACATGCTCCACCACATTTTGGCCGAATCTTCTTCCATAATGGTACGGTACAATAGTATTATTGAGGTAGAAATATATTTTCCATTTTTCTCTCCCAATAGATCTTCCAAGTATTGTAACATCGATCAAGTATAGTGAACTTTGTTGTGGTTTTTCTGCCTGTGGATTTTCACATTTTGGGGTTTTCATATAAATCCGGTGTCGTTTTTACTCCTATTTATTTCCGTCAAGTTACGTTTATTGTTTGTGGTTGATTATTGTTTCTATTGAGAGATTCGGGTTTATCGTTTCCGCATTACAAACACGTTTTGAGTTTATCTTGGGTAAATTCGATTAAGGTTCTATGTTGTTCCATCTCGGTTTTTCCTGGGGTTGGATCGAGTTTGATATGATCGATATTTGCGACATGCATGTGGACATTTTTTAGCAGGGCATCAGAAGCTCTAGGATTGATCCTGCTCAAAACATGCTAATACGGGATTTTGGTTTCGAAATCCCGTAGCAAAAGTTATGCTATTGTGGGTCTAAGTTTAGGATCAACGTATTGTGAGCCTGAAACGAAAACCCATAATAAAAGTAATGCTCGTGGACACTCGCTGTTGATCCAATCATGAGATTCCAAGAAAATTAAGGTCTGGTTCTCTACACTCAGACCCGCATCATTCCCAAATCAGTTTACAAGGTTCGAATATATAAACAAACATATTTGAATCGAACAAAATTGTATTGTCCGAAAAGTGATTTGATCAAATTGGAACAAAATTTATTGTCTTATGGGATGATAAATGACCCGTCAATTATTTGTAAAAATGTCAATTATGCCCCTTGTGTGCATTCTATTGCATCGGGGTGTAAATGACATTAATATGAAGTTTGGAGTTGTACGCGTATTTAGAGGTGTTTGAGATTGCTTATTTGAAACAATTTATGTTTTTCTACAAAAGTCCTTATCAACTTATTATAAGTTATAGTAGTTTAACTTCTTCAAAAACTTTTTATTACTGGTTTGGTACCGATAGCTTTATAAGCTATTTATCTAAACTCTACAAAATATTTATTACCGATGTTATATCAAAATAAGTAAGGGAAAAGTTCAAAAAAACCCAATGGACTTTACTATTTGGAACGATTAAATCCTTGGACAATTTTTTGGAACAAATAAACCCTTGGACTTTCTAAAATCTGTCAAAAAAACCCAATGGACTTTACTGTTTGGAACGATTAAACCCT
>NC_037539.1:8362690-8376117 GCF_001531365.2 Cynara cardunculus var. scolymus
CCAATGGTTTAATCATTCCAAACAGTAAAGTCCATTGGGTTTTTTGACAGATTTTAGAAAGTCCAAGGGTTTATTTGTTCCAAAAAATTGTCCAAGAATTTAATCGTTCCAAACAATAAAATCCATTGGGTTTTTTTGAACTTTTCCCGATAAGTAAATAAGTTGTTTGTTATAAGGGACGGAAGCATTTATATCGATATATATTTTGGGGGAAGGTGGTCAGTGAAAACTCGCCGAAGGTTTTCCCCATATATTAAATCAAAAACTGCTCGATAACTTTCCACGAATTCAGAATGCATTTCCGTTAAGGGACCAGCTGGTTAGATTTTTCAGCAACTGACTTGAAATCAAGAGGATGAAGATCAATAAGGCCTGTGATCTCAGCTCGATTTCTGTTCTTCCTCCTCAATCAAGGTTCAGTTTCATAATTACAGCTCTAAGTGTCCGTTGTTTTGCATGTATCTTATGTATTGGTGTGTGTATGTGTGTTCTTTGAGCTATTGTGTGCGTTCTGGTAACGAACTTGTAGCAGATGAGTATTTTTTTTCCCTGTGTAGAAAAATTGTGCGCTTTTTGTGCTGAATTGAATTTTAAGTGCAGCATGATTTCTGTGTATTTTGCGAAGAAGTGGAATTGTGAAATCTATATCTATATATTCCATCTGCATCTGCAGAGTGCGTGGGAATGCAGCGAGTGATTTTATGTGTTATAACCGCATGTGCTGTGATGATGTGGAATTTGGCATGTAAATCGTCGTCGTCCTGTGCGTATTAGCAATTGGTTTCATATATGCTATTTTCAGCCGATTTTGTGTGATTTTGAGTGAAATATCGAGTTTTAATGTATATATCTGTTAACATCTGTATATATGTTTGAAACTTGGACGGTTCTCTGATGAAATTGTGCTGGTTTTTGTGATCAATTGTTTGTGTTTGCGTTAGTGCTTGAAACGATAGGATCTTTCTAAGTTTCTGTGTCGACTGTGATAAATTGACATAGACTTGTAATATGCTTAACAAGTGCATTGTGAAGAACTAAACTTGAATATAGTGTTAAATGTGTTACATTTTACGCTGACTCGTGTCATCTAGGACACATTGTAGTTTGACTTATATATGATTATAAATGCAATTGATTTGGTGTGTGTTTTCAGCTACAAATGTGTATATTTCGTGAAGAACTGACATTTAAGTGTTTGCAATTGAGTTTGTGTGTATATGTGTGAAATTGAGATAAACCCTTTCTTTAATCAGTGCGTTATGTGGAGAATAGAGACTTGGCATGCAAATGACTGTTTTCATGTCTACAAGTGTGCTAAATCTTTGTGTTTAATTTGGTGATGTTACGAAATTTAGAAGGAGATCAGGCATCTCAAGTAGTGTGCCAGAGATGTCTTCGACTTTTAGGCACAACCAAGGACCATCACAACAGCAGCAGCAACGGTCGCAGCAATCACTTTCTCAGGGGTTTTCATCTCAGCATCATGCCATTTTCTCTCAGTTCTCACAGAATTCTCAAGATGAGACATTGACGAACGACCAGGTTTGTCTGAAAGCTTTTTTGGATCAAATGTTTATACTTTTGAAGTATGGCTGAACATACTTTCACAAGTTATCTCATATGAAATATTCCATATGCGGCATCTTGTCTCACTACCCTCTTGTGTACATTGTCAGACATACATATCTCTGATCCTCAGATCTGACTCCATACTTTGTGGATCAACCTTGGAAAGAATAGAAGTGATTAATATAAAATTATGCGCCTCATTTTGGTTTTGGTGTTGTGATGCTAAGCTAACCTGAATAGTATGAGAACTTCTATAATGTTTATTTGATTCTCAATTTTTCAATAGCTATTTGCATTCATCGGTAAAATAGCAGATGAAGTATATGTTTCAATACAATGGAACACTTGAGTAATATTATGAATATCGACCAATATTTAGATTAAGATCTTCAACCATGTTTAAGTTAATTTCCAGTTAACTATTGCATTCATATATATAAACCCAAGACTGAGGTGCTTAACCACAAGGGTGGTGCCCGATTGGTTTAAGCTTGGGCCCCAAAGGTCAAAAGTGTCTGGAGGTCCCAGGTTCGAATCCAAGGAGGAATAAAAAATCCCCTTGTGGCCATGGAGGTTCAAATGCAGTGACTCCAGGCACGGGTGGTCGCCATGGGATTAGTCTGCTTACATAGCGGGTTGGGTATCCAGGTTAATCAAAAAAAGAAAAAGACTGAGGTGCTTAGAACTAGAATTATGTGTGTAGTTGATTTATTTTTTCAAAGATTACTTGAATTTACTCGATATGTATAGTTGCTATGAGCAACATACTAAGCTTTATGATTGTGGTTGAGAATGAGATATCATTTCATGTTCTCTACAAGAACAGCATACTTCTTTTCCTTTCAACTTCATACTGAGCTCTGGATCACACAACTGAGGTTAACATATTTTACTTTCTTCACTGAAACTCTTTATAGTTAGTTGTTTCTCAAGAAAGGGAGAGTTCCTTGAAAAGGTTTTCATCCTTACCCCCAGTCAATCACACACGAGAAGAAGGTCAAATGCCATTATCAAGATCTTCCACAGGTTTAATCCGTAAGTGGGGTTCTGCTATTTCAGAGCAAAGATGTAAGTTTTTGTGGAGTTTACAATTTGGCTTCTATAACACAAGTATGCACGGCCTTAAGATTCTCGCTTTCTACTCTGTAGTTATCTTGATGTTTCAAAATTCATGGGCAGGCCAGATGGGTGAAGAATTTGAGCACAGGATAGGAACAATAGAAAGTTCACTAAGCAGGTTTGGATTGATGTTAGAATCTCTTCAGACGGATATAATGCAAGTCAATAAAGGAACAAAAGAACTAGCAATGGATAGTAAGTAGATCAATCTCATAATTTACTGAATAGCATGATTCAGAGAAAGAAATGTCATGTTTGAAAAGATATTTAAAATTCTTTACCTTGGTAATAACTGGTAGGCTAAATTATAAAATCTCCACTCCTAAAATTCGAAAGTGGCTCCTATATTCTTCTTTTTTAATATGTTTAGATCCATATCGTTCCTGAATGTTTCATTATTTATTACATCATATTCATATACTGTTTGAATAACACTTCACTGCATATACATATATAGTGAATTTCAGAATACATCAAGGCTTACTACCCTTTGTTAATAGTGAACCACCTTCTTTCCCTTGCCGATATATTTTTCGGATTTCCATGAAAAACCAGAGAATGACAAATAGAAAGTTACAAAATGAGCATACATGTCAATTTATAATTTTAGTTACACAGAAATTTGAAATGTATGACATACTGACCTCTCCCTATTTTGTTGACATTCAGTGGAAAGCATTCGCCAGAAGTTGATTGCAAATGATAACACCTTCCAGATGATTGTTAGAATACCTCCTATCCTCCCAATAATTTTCTTTCTTTCAAACTTCTCATTCTTTTGAAATTCTGATTCATATTTTCTAACTTGAGTGAAATACTCTTACCAGAACAAGGGGCAAGAAGACCTGAAATCTAGCCTTCATGGAGACTTGAAGTTGATTTCTGATCAACTCAATCAAGATAGATGTAACAAAAACTCACAGGATATTTCCATCTTGCTCTCCAGTTTACAAGAAAAGATTGGAGTGTTCATATCAAACTTGCGTAATGATCTCTCCAAGTCTTTCACTAACGAAATGCAGGTATGCGTCCTGAATGCAAAGTGCTGAAACAGTACCAAAACCAAGTCCTTCACATATTTTCAGATGGATAATAAATAAGAATACTTTATAGATGTATAGATACTGTCTCCAACAATCATCTGATTACTTACAGGCAATTGCATGCAAGCTTAAAGCACTGGACCAAAAGAATCCGTCACCCACCGTTCTCCTACCGAAGGTACTTTTTTGTGTCAATATTCTGCTCCTGGTGTTTCAGATGACAAGATATTCTTCCTTACGTCTTGCCCAAACGCAGGCTGTCAGCTATTGTGCCAATCCTCTGGGAAAAGCCCCAAAGATGTATGCCCTGTATTCTATTTCTTTGTTTTCTCAGCTTTCATTGCAGTTTGTTGCTCACTACTGGCTGTTTAAGGATCAACTCATTTATTTATGTGGAATGTAACAGAAAAATGAAATTTATGGATACAATGTTGCTTCCTTATAATCACCACAAAAGTAATTAGAACAACGTTGGAGCTATGTATAAGCTGCAACTTCAATTTCATATGATCTTGTAAAATAATTGAATTTGTCTACCCTTTTGACCAGGTTACTACAATATTTAGATCATAGAATCATTACCCCATCTATTTCCGGCAACTAACATGGTTCGATCACCGTATCACCATGGTTAGTGACTTGACAAATAGTTTACTGGAACCGTTTCGCCACTAGTCAAATATCTAAATTATTCCTCGATTGTGGACCAAATTCAATGGTTTTTGGTGATTATAAATGGCAAAGAGGTAACTATTTGTTGAAACTCTGAGCTAAGGGAAATGTTGCATTTGGTTTTGGATGCCAGTATTATTTAGCTTCCAGTTGGCTGCTTATCTTAGTAACACTATCATTTGCCTAATGGTGCAATGAACTAACAAGTTTTTACTGATTACAGTCGAGTAGTGCCTCCCAAGATAGAAATGGGCACCTGGAACTCGGTAAAACGTGAACATGTTACTCTCACAAATAGAGATTACAGCAAGGGACACAAACACAACAAAGTATCTCAGACTGGACTGGTATTTGCTGTTTTTTTCTGCATTTAATTTAAATAATTCCTCTCTAAGGTGATGCTAAAATGCTAAATTTTCATTCTTCGATACAGGATTTCCTTATAATGATTTGAATATTTTCTTTCTTCTAAGATAGTTCCTTCCATTAATTCTTTATTGAACTTGAACTTCCATCATTCATTGACATTGTCACTCCAATTACGGATTCATGCTCATTTAATTTTGTTTTTTTTAGCATGAGACCATCCTGCTGAAAATATGGAATGCTAAGAAAACCTTACATCATGCTCGCACACATATATCTACGCATGTGTGTGCGTGTGTGTGTGTATGTGTATTTGTATATGTATATGTTTATCCGTGTGAACATATACACTTACATGCATATATGTATGCATACTTGCATAAACATACACATACTCACACACACACGCGCGCACACACACACACACATATATATATATATTATAATCAAAGAATTGCTGTAATGTGATGTAGGACAGAGAATGGAGAGTTGTCACTGAATCTGATGAAGATATTGCTGGAGGTTTCACATTCTTGTCCGAGGAAAAGGGAACAGGTAAGTACACGTCTCTTAATATTTTCTTGTAATTGCAATTTTATCAATTTATAACATATTGCAACCAGAAAATAATGCTCCCTCTTTCCAAAGAAATGAATTTTATAGTTTACTTTCGAGGATCAGTTTGGTACTTACAAATGTGAAATTTGATTAGGGAGTGGTTTTTGGTTCACGGAAAAAATGATCATTGCACTAAATAATAAAAAATTGCTAACATAAAGAATTTTAGAGTAGCAAAATCAAACATGTTTGGTCAGTTGTGAATCTGAAAAACGGTGGTTTGAATTTCTGAAGTCAAAAGTGGATTATTTCTCTTGGGGACAAGAGTATGAAAAAAAGAAGATCAATACAGATGAGGTTTGTAAGTTTATTTAATGAGGGGGAAATTCATTTAGGAACTGTAAATATTTTGACAACTGTGAGAACCAACTATTCATGATGAATAATATATAAATATTCGTGAATAAATATTATTCATCATGAATATCATGCATTTTTATTCATCGAATATTATTCATCATGATATTGATCATAAATATTCATGGTAGTCATCATGAATAGTTGGTTCTCACAATTCTCAAATGAACCTGCCACTATTGACCGCTTATGTTACGTCTGATGTACATGTTGCCTTTATGACATGAATTTTGCTGTAAGATGTAGGAATATATTCAATCGAGAAAGCTAAGGAAGAAACTGAACGTATTCTAAGGAAAGCAAGGAGAAGAAAGAGAAAACAGTGCAATACTATAATTATAAACTGAAGATGGTGAGTCCACTCTGTGTTACAATACCCAATTACCATGGAAACTATATCCCTTTTAGGGGCCATTTACCTAATGCTTATCAGGGTAAGTGCTTACCGGCAAAATTCAACACTATCACTTACTTACCGGGTAAGATTTTAGTCCACCAAAACGGTACCATATGTAACAATTTACCCAGTAAGCACTAACCGTGTTAAGAGTCGTCGTCACTTACCGGTAAGACTCTCTATCCTTGCCTTCGCTCTTACGGGGTCGTTTACCAAACACTTACCCGTTAAGCGCTTATCGATACAATTCAACACTATCGCTTACTTACCGGGTAAGATTTTAGTCAACAAAAACTGCATCTTATGCAACAATTTACACGGTAAGCGCTAACCGTGGTAAGAGTCGTCGTCCTCATACTGGGTAAGATTCTCTGTCCTTGTCTTGTTCTTACCAGGTAAGATTTTTTGTTCTTGTTTTATTCATCCGGAAAAATAATATGACTTGATAAGCGCTTACCCAGGTAAGTGTTTGGTAAATGGCCCCTTAGTCCTTGCAATATTTATCCGGTAAGATAATGTGAGTTGGTAAGCGCTTACCCAGTAAATTGTTGCATTCAATATGTTTTGATATACTAAAATCTTGCGCATCAAAATAAATCATAGTGTTGACTCCTATCAGTAAGCGCTTACCGGGTAAGCAATTGGGTAAACGGCCCCTTAGTGTCCACTTTTAATATTGAAGTTATACAAGCTTTTACAAGGATTAATAGTTATGTTAACCTATGAGAAGATTAATATTATATAAAAAACAGTTGGGCGTCAAAAGAACAATAAAGATAAATGTAGATTTTCATCATGGAAGGTCGTTTACCAAAAGCTTATTGAGAAAGCGCTTACCGGGTATCCATTACCTTGGGTCATTTAGAGAAATGACCTTAAATAAAATTTTAATTTAAATTCATGACCTTCTGACCTATTAAAGAAAAAATGGTTTTATACTCACGAGAAGGTCATGGATTTAATAAAAATCTCGTTTAAAAAGGTTATACACCTAAAAATCTCCTATCCGGTGAGCATGACAAGCACTGAGAATCTTACCCAGTAAAAGACATAGCAAAGACCGATAATCTTACCCGGCAAGCGAGGGAGAAGACGTAAGCGCTTAGTGGGTAAAAGGCGTCTGCCAACAATCCATTTTGATGGATGAGAATGTTACCCGATAAGGTAAGTGAGGGTGGTGAATCTTGCCAATAAGCGCTTGTACAATAAGCTTTTGGTAAACGGTCCTTAGTTTTGAAGTTTCAAGATAGTTGACTCTAATTATTATAGACGGATGGAAGCATATTTTAGGATGCTTTCTTTCTCCTTCCATTGTCAGGCTTGAATCAACAACCGGAATACTTTTTACTCATGTCTTATGAAAACTTCAAAATTTTCCATTTCCAAATGTCTAGTAGCAATTCTTTTTGACGAATACTGAGGTTGAAATTACCAAATTTCCCATCGGCATCATCAATATTTCCTACTTTGTCATCTTTAAATATTTTAGACTTTTGAAATTAACCACCAGTCGAAGACTTGTACAAAACTACATGTAAAGTCAACTGTTGCAGACCTAAACAACAATATTGTGTTATATTCCCTGAACTGGATCCATCCGTGTGGAATATGTGATCAGTTTGTAAAATCCACACTCATCATTTAACGTTACTCAGCTTCTGTTTGTTGCGTTTGTTGCGTTTGTTGCAGCCTTGCAGGTAGAACTTGGATGCACGAATGCTCATATGAATCGATACATTAGAGAACTAGCTTATCTGTGAATAGCCACTGAATATGGTAGCTTAAAGCTTACATCAAAGGTTTCCATCATTTAAGGTGTTCATGTATATGATATATCATTCACTTCTTTTCAAGTTTTATTCTGGTTTTATGTTCAAATTCTTTCAAGTTCTTTATGTTCTCTGTAATAAGAAAGATGTTATTTCTATGACATGGACCTATCACACCAAGCTTCATTTACATAACTTTTCATTTCCCGTCAGTTGTTCGTTTGAGGCAGATAATAGCGCCTCTCGGAGACTCGACCCTTTAAGCCAATGCTATAATATTAGAGTGAACTACACTTTTCTCCACGTGGCTTGTTGGAGAAATACAAAAGTGGTCCCAATTTTTCGTATTTTTCAACAAACCACATGGACGAAAACTATAGTTCCTCTATTATTTATGTGCATCTCCTTACAAAAGCGTGCAAGATAGCTTAGTTACTTTTTGTTAAAGAGCATGACTGTATGAGTTGCAGCCTGCATGTGAAACCTGTGTCTTACCATGAACGCTAGAAAAAGGTCTTGTGGTCCATTTCTTTTAGTGAGCCTGAAAGGATTCTTTCGATATTCAATAATTTTTGTGTTAATTGGGATTGCTTTAACGACATCAAAGAATGAAGTACATTCATTTGACATAATTGGCAAGTCTCGTTAACCCAATTACACAACGTCTAACCTTAGATTTGTCGTTTTATCACCTCAATGGGGCAGGTTGGGTACATCATCGATCTCTTTTTTATCAATGTCTACCGACAAAAAGTATATTTTGTAGCCACTTTTACTTTTGTATTAACCACAAGGGTTGTGGTGTATGGTTGAGGCTTGGGGATGTGGTTCGTACACAACAATTGTGACCACTAAGTTTATCAAGACTGATTTCTTGAAGTCATAATTTACCGGAATTAAGATTAGTCTAAGTACAGACTGAGACACCATTCTAAAAAATACTTGTATATTCATACTTGTGAGAGTATCTTTATGATCGTCTTTGTTCCGTTGCTAAAAGGCCGTTTACCAAATTTTTTGTTAAGTCATGTATGAATAAATTTGTCTGTCTGGATAAATGCGTATTGTTGTTTACTTTTTTTTATCTGAACCAACAGTCTAAATAACATAAATGCCCAAATTTACCCCCCAATATTAATTATTTGAACATCAAAACAAAAAATCATAAAGAAGCCGAAGATGGGATGTCTCATATGGGAAAGAGGCGGTGCTTTAAATAAGAGAAAGGAGTGTCATTTTTGTGGCTAAATGGGGACATCACACTATTTATATCTGTACGATTAAGTCATGTTTTGTGCGAATAAGCCATAAGTAAACTACCCAAATAAACTTAGCGAATAAGCTAGACCAATAAACTTAATTAAGCCGCAAGTAAACAACCCCTAAATCTTCTCCGCACTCGGAAAAGAAAAGGTATATGCACCATAATCTAGTTTGCATCAACTTCGCTGAACGACATTTATTATTAAAGTTAAAAGCAAGTTCTTTTCATTCATTCAGAAAACAAGTGTGGAATTGTAAAAAACCAAAATCATAAAAGTAAACCTTTTAGTTATGCCAACATGATGTCCCTTCAATCTATTGGACCCTCGTAATTGATGCGATTACGAGAGCGTGAGCGTTTGACTCTCGAGTTACGGGCCTTATCTTTATTGGGTATTTAGCTTGATTGTCTAATGAATGGGTCCGGTCGGCTTACCATAACTTTTTATATTGCGCTCCATATATCTAATATATGTTATTCGATTAAAAGGATATTTATCAAATACATATTTGGGAAACTACTTATTAAATTATATTATTTTATTGAATGAATATGACAAGGACTTAAGATTCTATTGAACAAAGACTTTTGTCACGGTTAACGTTTACCGGGTAAATTGTTCGATACGATGTTGTTTTTGTGAATTAAACTCTTATCCGGTAAATAAGTGATAACGTTCAATTTTACCGGTAAATGTTTGATAAATGACCCTTAAATGTCTTTTTGTTCATAGTTATTGAGTTTAATGGGTTAAGAGAGCTTTATGTTGAAAGTAGAGTTTTTTTTTTCTTCTAAACTTGTCGTTTCTAATAAAAAAACACGTTCGTTCCATCTATGAAAAAACTTTTCAAAACAAAAAACATTGAAATCTATACAGACAAAATTAATCAACACAATAACTTTATTCATACAAAACTTAATGTAATACCAATCAAACAACCCCTAAGAAGCCGTTTATCAAATGCTAATTGGGTAAGTGTTCATTGGTATGAATCACCATATTCACTTATCTTATTGGATAATATTTTTGACCAATCCATCAAAATAATTTGTTGGTAGACATCTTTTATCTGGTAAGCTTTTATCAGATAAGAGTTTTTTCTTCTCAATTATCGGATAAAATTCTCGATCCTTATTATATCCTCTTACATGATAGAATTTTAGGTTTTTGTTATCCTCATCGATTAAACACTTACCCAATAAGCATTTGATATAAGATTCATGAAATAATCATAAACTCCAAACTGTGAGATGAAAATATCAATGACTAGACTACGATTATTCACAATATTTCCCAACCCAATCTCTATTTTTTTATAAGCGATCGAATCCAATCAAAATTATTATTTTATAAAAATTATATATTTAATTATTATCTTTTAACTTTAAGTATAAAAAATAAATTATATAAATCGTTATATATTTTAAAACTTAATTATAATTATTAAAAACTTATAGTACAACTAAAAATAAATAAAAAAAATTCACAAAAATATGTACAAAATTACATATCTGAAGCTTTTGTCCTATTCACAATCTAGTTGTTCATATTATGAATAAATGTGATATTATGACTAGTATAAGGTGTCGTTTATTCAATGCTTACTCGGTAAGTGCTTACCAGTAGAAATCGATATTATAATTTATTTTTGTCGGATAAGATTGTAGTAATATCAAAGCAGTACCCTATGTAACAATTTACCCGGTAAGCGCTTACCTGGGTAAGAGTCGTCACACTCACTTACCGGGTAAGACTCTCATCCTTATCGTCGTTCTTACCAGGTAAGATTCTTGGCCCTTGCCATGTTAATTCGGTGAGAAAAATTGTCCGATAAGCACTTACCGAATAAGCGTTTAGTAAACGACACCTAAATGTAATTTTTCCATTATGTTCTTTACTTTTTTTTATTTTAATAAATAAGTAGATAAATAAAACTTTTTCTAATAAAGTTAGTTACGACGATCTATCAATTCAATTTACTTACATATTTATAAATACGTCAATTACAATAATTTTGATTAAAATTAATCAACACAAATTATCAACTTTGGAAAATACAATAATCTAAAATCTATTGATAATATGTGTTAGGTGATTTGATTATAATTAAAAATAAATAAAATAATATCTATACTATATTATAAAACATTTGACAAAAAAATTTAAAAACTATTTTTTATACATGAAATACTGTTTATTGATGCATATTACTTAAACTTTAGAATTACAAGTAAATTATATGCAGATACAACTTATTAAAGTTTTATTTTTGAATTTGTGTAACTAACTGTAGATAAACATAATCAAATAGAAGATAAACATTCTATTTTAAATCTAAAAAATATAATTTGGATAATCATTAAGTTTTAACAAAATACTTAATTATTATTTTTATAAAAAATTATATTATTAATTAAAAAATAAAAAAATGCATTAAAGAAATACGCAAACAAAAGAAACTTTAAATAATTAGTTTGGTACTAATAACAATATTTTTTTATTCAAAAATAAAAATATTATCACTTAAAAATACAATAAAATCGTAATGTATTTCGCTGCATTGTACGAGTACCTTTCTAGTAATTATAAAAACACAATTACTTTTTTATTTATTAATCTAGATATCCAACCCGCTATCCGAGCCGACTAATCCCAATATGACCACTTGCTTTGCAAATAACCCGGAGTCACTGCATTTGGACCTCCGTGACCACAAGAGGATATTTATTCCTCCTTGGATTTGAACATGAGACATCCTGATACTTTTAACTTTTAGAACCAAATTCAAACCAATCAGTCACCACTCTTTTTATTGTTTTCAAAGTCAACTTTAAACCATGAGACTAAATGGAAGAGGGAATTTAATTTGAAATTAAGAAGATGGTTGTTGGATATTCATGATGAGGTTTTGTCATTATTCCATTGCTTCCACTTTTTTTCCAAATAATTGATCATTATTTACATAATTATTAAAGAGGATTGCAGTTAGATCTCTTTGCTTTTCAAGTCTTTAACTTTAAACCATCTTTAACAATTATATTAAATCTGAGATGTTTACAGTTATCTTCAATAACTATGTTATTTTAGAAATTTTTGAACGTTAGAAAAAAATCTGCTCTAACAACAATGATTATGAGATACTCTTAGAGATTTAGAGGCCCCAAATGGTTAGGGGTTGTTTTACAGTTACTGAATTATTAAGTGATCAGAATGATTAAGAGGCTCTCATGATATAGTTCAAAATGAAATATAATTGTTTGGTAATTGTTTACAATGAAATTAGGACGCTAAATGGTTAAGGAAGACCTAGGATACAAAATCATTCAGAGGGTTTTGGAATCATTAAGAGGCAGACTCTTTTTTTTTTGACAAACAAGATTCACCTCTTAACGATTCAGAGTCTGTCTCTTAATGAAACTATTAAGAGGTAAACAAACAACCCCTTACTCGATAAGCACTTAACAAGACCTTTGGTTTCACCAATGATTGTTGATGTAGACAAATTGATAAACCGTATAAATTTAATGAAATGGCATGGTAGTGAAAATAGATCGATTAGAAAATAAGATCTATTATCATGTTAAAATATTTCTTGACTCATCAGATAGCAAATATGATGGTATTTTCAGTCGTTATTGCATTAGGAACTGTACAAAATCCCTACAACAAGCTCGAGTTTATAGGGCACAAAAATGTATAAGTGTCCTAATAGAATGATTTATAGGATTTATGTTTATAAGACCAAATAACTGTGTGTGCTAAGTAAAAACATTGTAGTAAGTTTATATGATTTTTAGGCGTTTTAACAAGCCTTTTACGACATTTTTAAGTTAAAGTGTCATATTATATTTTTACTGGACATTTTTGAAGAGTGTCATATAAACATATTTTTTATAGAAAATTTATTTTTATAAGACATTTTTAAATAATGTCAAGTCTATATCTAGACTATATTATAAGCATTTGATAAAAACTTTTAAAAAATAATTTTTATACATAAAGTATTATTTATTAATGCATATTACTTACAATTCAAGATTATGAGTAAATAATACACAAGTACAACTTATTAAAGTTTCATGCTTGAATTCGTAAAAGTAACTGCAAATAAACATAATCAAATACTAGATAAACATTGCATTTTATAAATAAAAATATAATTAGAATAATTATTATTTTCTAACAGAATACTCAATTATTATTTTTATAAAAAATATATTATCAAATCAAAAATAAATTACTTCGTTATTAA
>NC_037539.1:8376208-8377716 GCF_001531365.2 Cynara cardunculus var. scolymus
ATATATATATATATATATATATAAATTAAGATATCTTCGTATTTATATTTTATTCAAAAATAAAAACATTATTGTTTTTCTCAGAACCACATAAACCGTATTATAACATTGACAAAGGACAGAACAAAAAAAAAAAAACACTAAAATCGAGATATATTTCGTTGCATTGCACATGACTACCCTTCTAGTATAAAATTAACGAGACACTTTTTGTTGAAAGCGTCCTAAAAAACCTGTAAATATGCCAAAAAAGTCATATAAACTTCTTGTAACATTTTTACATATAATGAGTAATTATTTTGTCATATAAACTTAAGTCTTATAAATCTATTAAGGGGCCGTTTACCTAAATGCTCACCCGGTAAACGCTTACCGTTAGGAGTCAATAATATAATTATTTTACCGGGTAAAATTGTAGTACATCAAAATGTATTTATGCAATAATTTACCTGGTAAGCTCTTACCCGGATAAGAGTCGTCACCCTCACTTACCGGGTAAGATTCTTGCCCCTTGTCATGTTCCTTCAGTGAGGAAAATTGCTCAATAAGTACTTATCAGTTAAGCGTTTAATAAACGACCCCTAACACAATTAAATATTCAGTAGTTTTTCTTTGACTAGAATTACTCAAAAGATTACTAATTTCTGATTGTTTGATAATTGTTATCCAATGACTTTAAAAAAGTAAAAAGTTTGATGAGAATTTTGACAAGTAATGGAGGTGTGTTTGAGTTGTGATGATTTGAGAGGTGGTGGAGACTTTTTTGACAACAAATAAGTATCCAACTTCATGATATCTAACATCACAAAGTCAATAAAACAATGCTTCAAATGTGAATTCACACTTTAAATTATACCCCAAAAATCATGGTCCCCTTAATTTGCTTGGTTTTCTTTTGGCAAATTTGTATTAGAAGCAAACCATTTTGTTTTCAATTTTTATATTTGGAACATATTTTCAAAAGGGTGTTTGAAAATATCTGATTTTATTGGTTAATTTCGACGTGATTTCCGTAAAACTTGGTACGTTGGTCATTTGTTATATATATATATATATATATATATATATATATATATAAATCATTAAATAAATGTTTTAAATGTATAGATTGTTGAAATGGGGTATTTGTCAGAGTGTTTGAATGCACCAGTCCTACGATCATTATATGAGAGGTAAATCACTATGTCTTAGCAGTAATTGTTGATGTATGGGTTTGAATTTGAGACCTCCTTGAGGCATTCTTTGGTAAAAGTAAGGTAGCTTATTTTTTGGGTACACGTTTGAATGTATATAAGCTAACTGATTGAAACGTTACTTGAAGTAGTGTTTTGGGAGTTTATTTGTCATTTTTTCAGTTATAACTTTCATTAATATTAATTTGGTTTATCTATATTAATTAAAAATAAATATTACTAATGTTAATAAATATTGATTAATGTAAATTGAAAATTAATTAATAATCAGATTTAATTATACATTATACATTAATATTAATTATTAATTATTTA
>NC_037539.1:8378071-8386684 GCF_001531365.2 Cynara cardunculus var. scolymus
ATATATAATAGTCAATTTGAAATTCTTTTAATTAATGTATTTATTTTTCTTTATCATCTTGTTTGTATTAGTTAATATATTATATTATTAGAGATCTGTTTTAATCATATTTTGAAATATTATCATTGATTAATTTTCAAGATTCTATCTTTAGTCATTTTACATTCTTATAAGCTAGTTTTATCAAACATGATTTGTTCATCAGTTAACTTATCAGTTTTCAAAATAGGTTATTGAATAAAACTATGTTTATTATTTCATGTAATATACAATATATTTTTTTCCGTGAACACTTAGGGCCTGTTTACCCAAATGCTTATCTGGTAAGTGCTTACCTATAGGAGTCAACACTATAATTTACTTTGATGAGTAAGATTTTAGTACATCAAAATGTATTGAATACAACAATTTACCGAGTAAACGCTTACCTGGGTAAGAGTCGTAATCTTCACTTACCGGGTAAGACTCTCCATCATTCTCATCACTCTTACCCGGTAAGATTCCTGACCCTTGTCATGTTCATCCGATAAAAAATTTTATTCGGTAAGCACTTACTAAATAAGTGTTTAATAAACCACCCCTTATACATAGATTAGATAGTACTATCCTTTTTCAGTTTTTACAGTTAATGATGATGTTTCAAGTTTTTACTTTATAATCACAAATTAAATAATTCATACAATTTTATTTTTCGTTACAGATTTTTGACGACATCATTATTTATTATCTTTATCAATTATTTGGTAGGTTTTATAAATCTTATAATCAGCAGCATCGTAAATACTTGTAAGTTTAAGGGGTCGTTTACCGAACACTTATCCGGTAAGTGCTTACTGGTAAAATTTAACACTATTATTTACTTACCATGTAAGATTTTAGTCTACCAAAACGACATCGTATGCAACAATTTACCCAAGTAAGCGCTTACCGTGGTAAGAGTCGTCGCCATTATTTACCGGGTAAGACTCTTGGTCCTTGTTTCGCTCCTACCGGGTAAGATTCTTGGTTTTTACCATATTCATGCGGTGAGGTAATGTTACTTGGTAAGCGTTTACCAGGACAAGTGTTTGGTAAACGTCCTCTAAGTATCACGGGTATCTATTTGCACGTTATAATCAACTTCGTAAATGTTTTCAATTGATTAGAACTTGCAAAATGTTTGAGATTTCAACTTTAAATCTCATATTTATGTATTATATGACAAATTCATGGTGATTCTTAACGCATGAGTCGCAAAATTTCACCGTTTGTATGTGGCAGTTTCTAGGTCTCACAAAAAAGACTCTTCTTTTGTAATCATTATAGAAAATATGAACTGAAACCTAAAATTCTGATGGGTTGAACTGCCCCAAGGGTTTAAATAGCGGTATATTCGTTGTTGGTTTACAACGACATTATAAGTATAATGGCTAGGGCATCTTTGATGTACTTATATTAAATAGCAGTATATTCAGTCAAAGTTTAACACATTATGTATAAAATATACGCGTTCGATTATTGTCTGGAGACTTGGGGGCATTCTTAAGAGGGTCACACCCATCTTCCAACATGGGAAATTTTTGCCCGATGATCGTGTAGGAAGTGTTTGCATAAACTACATGAACTAGGAAGACCTAAAAGGTGTGTGTTAAGGTACAGATCGAGGCCACATGGAAGGAAGTGGGTAGGCCGATGATGATGATGATGATGTGTGTGTGTGTATTTGTATAGAGTTAGGTTTAAACGAGGACAGTGGTCAAATAAAGAACACGACAACAGTCAAGTCACATGTGATTTTACACTAGAATCATGTATTAAGTCACATGTGATTTTGTAACCTAAGTCACGACCTGAAGTCGTACGCCAAGTCGTCGGCACACCCTTGTGTTGACCATGCTCCGTAGCCTCGTGTGCTTTCAATGCATAATCACATGTGAATATGTCGCTCTCGTATTCTCTTATTTTGACTATGTTCTCGTTTGATCTCCCCCTTCTCCATCTATTTATCTATGCACATAGTATTTTAACTGAAAATGAAAGAAAAATGTAAAAAGACTAATCTTACTTAACGGTATCTTTTAACAGAGTTAACACAAGAGATAAATCCGTTTACAAACCATCAATGAATATCCGTAACTTCTAACAAACTACAGGGACCAAAAATGTAATTTAGGCTTTGATGAAATGTTAGATGAAGATAGGTTTTTCTAATTTAGGTTGCACCAATTATGGATAATGATATAATAACAAAGTCTTAAAATAATTACTCAACAAACATAGATACCATTGATTAATTGATGTTGATATATTTTCTAATATATTTGTCTCTATGTATAATTATAACGATGTAACTTATTAATGCATAATAAGTACAGCTTTTTAAATCCTTAAAAAACTAACAGACAAATACGTTCACATACAGTTTAACGTTGTACCTTACGAATACGACATAATACTGTATAAATATAGACTTTCTTTCTTACTGAGGAACTACGTAATTTTTCAGTACTTTTAATGATAAAATTATACATCGTTTTGGATCGCACGAATACATAACTAAAATACTTACAGGTATGTAAAATTACAGGAAACATGATTTACTCGTTTTACAGAAAAATATGTCATGACGAATTAATATAAACTTTTACGCGTTTTAAGAACAGAGAATGGTTCATTCTAGTATGTCATACCAAGCAAACCCTAATGATTCTCGATTCGTACGCCCTAATTCCCTCAACCTAGCAGGTTACATTGTCTACACAGTTATAAGTGTAGAAATGAACGTGTAATAACTTGTCCCACATTTATAGAAAATAAGATTTCTAAGTTTATTTAAGGGACCGTTTACCCAAATGCTTACCCGGTAAGCGCTTACCAATATGAGTCAACACTATAATTTATTTCGATGCGTAAGATTTTAGTACATCAAAACATATCGAATGCAACAATTTTCTTCGTAAGCGCTTACCTAGGTAAGAGTCGTTATCCTCATTTACCGGGTAAGACTCTCCATCATTCTCATCGCTCTTACCCGGTAAAATTCTTGACCCTTCATCCAATAAGAAAATTTATGCGGTTAGTAAACGGCCCCTAAGTGGATTATAAGATTGCGCTACAATAATCAATAAGTTGTGAAGATGAAGTTAGTTAGGCGATCTAACAAGTTTTATCTACAAATTTTAGCAGTCTAATAGAATACAGCTAATAAATTGTCTTATTAAATTTCTTTATTTGAAGTGTCATATAAAAAGATTAATAAAACAATTAGATTGTCTGACCTTGTTGAAAATCCGTCAAAAACCCACATTTTCGACAGAGATTTCGGTCTAAGATATCCCTTTGTTTTGTAGTACTTGTAAGGTTGTCTAATTACGTGCTAACAACTTATTTAAACGTATATATATATAGGACTCAAAATTGTAAGTCTTATAAATTGTATATCGTTACAACTTTAGGTTATAATTTTGTATTACAAAATTACATACCTATTTGTAATTTTATTCAACTAATTATTATGAGTAAATTATATTTTTGGTTCCTGTAGTTGTCATTTATTAACAATTATCGTTCATCTTCTAAATTAATTACAGTTTTGATCATTATGGTTGTCATTTTGTTTCACTTTTGGTCTCTTAAACTGACTGTAATTAAAAAGTTATGTTAACTCAAGGGCCTTTTAGACTTGTTTTCTTTTTCTTTTATTAGATTAATAATAAATTATATATATTAAATTATATTTAATTTTATTACATTATATAAAGGTAAATTACACTTAAGGGTATATTGTTCTTTTTTGTTTTATTAGATTTTGTCTTATATGCATCTTCTCTTGTGAAACGAACCTTCCATCTTTGGTAATATTCTATAGTAAAACAAACCCAAACCCAAACCCAATCCAAGGCCAAAATCTATCTAACGGATATCGAATCCACCAAATAAGTTTCAACTATTGGTGAACTACAACCAAAATTATAATAGCGATAAGTCGGGTCAAATTTACAGGAACTCGGTTTAACTTATTATTGTCAAAGAATTCAAATCATGACAGATAACTAAAAGTAGATATTAAACTAAACATGCAAATTAAAATGGATTTGAACAGCAATATATTAAAAACCAAACGATGGTTCACTCTCGATTAAAGTGCAAATTAAAAACAAGAACTTTTCTCTTCCTTGCTCTCTCTTTCTCTCTTAGCAACACGAAAGGAGTCTATCTATATATATGCCTAGCTTTGAGATTTCCACCAACGCATTCCTTTTTCTTGAATTCTTGGTGTTCGATGACGAGCTTGGTAGATCAATGAACACACTCCTAACCCGTTTTCGTCCAATTCAGTTTTTTACAAGCCAAAACCCAACATAAATCATCCCTCTTCTCAGGGGAGAAACAAAACCCATGGTGGTTGTAGGTAGGGGACATTCACTGAGAGAGAGAGAGAGAGAGAGAGAGAGAGAGAGAGAGAGAGAGAGTATATGTGTGTGAGTGAGTGGGAAAGAGGATGGGTGGTCAGTCGTTTGTAGGGGGCTTTATCGGAGTTGGTGACTTCAGTTGGGGAAGGAGGAAGGCAAGTTGTATGTATAGGTTTCATCGGAATATTTGGGTGGGTGTTGACTGAGGTGGTTTTAAGTATATGTCATGTGTATATTAAAGAAGGGTTGGATTTTGATGAGAAGGAGAGTTATGTGAGATTCATTGAGATGAGATTCATCGAGATGCACCAGATCAATCCCCCTATCAAGTGAGATTCATGAGTGAGTTTGAGATTAAAGGTGATCAAGAGTCCAGATCATTTCTTACACCTCTCACCTTAACTCTCATTCTCACATGATCATCCGACCATTAAAGAATGTGTCATACATATACATACATATATATATATAATGAAAAATAACAAAAATAATATATTTGTCTATTTTTTAAAACAAAATTAAATAATTGACTGAACGACAAAAAAACGATTGAGTTAACAAACTTCTTTAGTTGAAGGGACCAAAAGTGAAACAAAATGTAATCCATAATAATCATAATTGTAATTAATTAAAAAAAAGATGAGAGTTTTTAAATAAGTGACAACTATAAGGATCAAAAGTGTAATTTAGTCAATTATTATTTAATTATGAGCCTTCGCGTCACTATAATCTTGCGCACACTTTCGCATTGAAAAGATGTAAATGGTTGGATGAGTTGTTAGGTTTGGTACCAAAAAGTGATTTATGCCTTTTATGATGGCACAAGTTCTTTTTAACTGCCAATTTACTAATTATTATAATTTATTACAGAAAAAAATTTAAAAAAATCCAATAAATTCTTTTATTTTAAATGGTTTAATCCTTAAAATATTTTTTAATAAAAAATTATTAAATTTCTTAGTTTGAATGATTAAGTATTTGAATTATTTTTTTTAATGAAAAATCATTAAACTTTCACATTTTGAATAATTAAGATTCTGATTTTTTTTAAAATAAATAAATAAACTATTGAATTTTTACTAGTCGGTTAACGTAACTTTTTTGAGTTAAAAGAATGCAGATGAGTTAATTTTAAAAGTGTGACGGTTTATTTATTAAGAAAATGTTAAAGGACATAACCAATCAAAATGAAAAAATTTATTGATTTTTTCATTCAAAAAGAGAGAGTTTAATGGTTTTTTATTGAAAAAAATAATTTAGGGATGTAATCATTCAAAATGAAAAAATTTAATGGTTTTATCATTCAAAAAAATAGTTTAGAGACTAAACCATCCAAAATGAAAAAGTTTGTTGGGTTTTTTTTTGAACTTTTCCCTTCATTATATAATCAATTTGCAATAGAATTTCTATATTTTAGTTTTCTTGAATAATAATTTGATTATAAAGAATTACAGTGTAAAAATATTTGTATAAAAAATCCAATACATAACTTTTAACTGCCTTAAATGTTTAATTTTTCTCCACTTTTTTGGAACAATATTCGATTTTTTAGTAAAATCTCAAGCCACAAATGAATGAAGTTATAGATAAGCTAATATGCTAATAGAGTAAAAAATACTGTTTTTTTATAAACTCAGTAATTCGTAAAAACTTATAAATTAGTTTTTATGTGTTGTTTTTTATATAAAAAGAATACATGTAATTTATATAATATTGTTTCAGATGTGAAACAACAATAACTATTTTTTTTTTGCCTCATGCAAAACAGTCATAAACGTTTCACATATGAAACAACACTATATAAAGACTACATTCTCACACATGTTGTTTCATATGTAAAACAACACATGATAACTAGTTTGTACAAGCTACTGATCATGTTTGTAAATGATTATGTGTCTATTGATATATATATATATAGAGAGAGAGAGAGAGAGAGAGAGAGAGACTTTGGTTCAAATGTTAACTAAGTTTATTGTGTTAACTTTGTTAACCATTTTCAACCAATGACAATCCATCTTATATATAGGTTCTTATCCATCTTAGAATTTAATGAGAAAGTTAAATATGTAATTTTCCTTTTTATGTAACTCCCATATCATTAATTGGGAGTTACAAAATCATAAAATCTCATGATTTTTGTTCACTTATTATTGAATATCCAATTATGTGAGCATGTGAACATCAAAATGTGTATAAATGTATACGTTCATGTTGTGATCATATATGTTCTAGACCTCTCTCGAGAAGACCATATGTGTTCGTACCTGTTCAAATGGGTCGTTCATCATCTTGCATATGGTTATATAATTGACACAAGTTTCACATGTGTTTGTAACTTATTGAAAGATTTTGTATATGTCGATTTGTGTTCATAATGAAATAACTATTGTTCACAAGCTGTTCATATTGTGTTCATATGTAGACTAGGTATTTCTTAACAGTGACTGGCTCCTGATGTTTTCATAATGAAGGAACTATTGTTCATGAACTGTTCATATTGTGTTCATAACTGCTTTTTTATTTCTTACCTTTCATGTAGCAGCTATTCTTATTGTGTTCATAACTGTTCATGTTGTGTTCATACATGTTCCGAGATGCTTCAAGAACACTTTGGTAACAATATTTACTGTTTTGATAACTGATGGTATCAAAAGCACATGATATTTTACATAAATACTCTTTTCCACTTAGTTCATATATGTTTGTGAAATTGTAAATTTAATAAATTAAAATTTTAATATGATTAATCACAACCGTTTATTGTAAGAATCAATGGCCAAGATTGGTTAACAAAGTTAACACAATAAACTTGGTTAACATTTGAATCAACCCATATATATAACAAAATCGTAGTAAATATTGTATATTAAATTTGATCAATTTAATATCAAAAAATTACATTAAACCATGCTAACCTTATTAATAAAATTGGCATGAAATTATTGTTATATTTTTATACATTTTACCTGATTTATATACAATATATCATATGATTTATATATAATATATCATATGATTTATTCATAAAAGTATAAATACCATATGATGTTCTCAGAAGATGATTTTCTTAAAAGGCATCCACAAATGAAATGTAATAATAATTGGTAGGGTCCTTCTTTATATGATTTAAATGCATTAAATTATTTTAATGATTAATGTAACATTTAATTCAAAATTGAAACAAAATTAATTTTTGCATTTATAACTTTGTGTATTTATAGTTGTGATATCAAATATTAACTACATTATAACCTTGGGTATCTGGTTCGTTGATACAAAAGCTTTATTGTTTGTAACAGAAAATTTATGTGCTTTATTAGGTTAGTTTAGGAAATTAAAAACCTGACGGATATATTCGATTTTAGTATATACCATAATAAGTTATCAAGAACGTGTTAAATGAAGTCTTTGTTTGCTCTGTAGTATGAACCTCATACAAATATGCTCTTTCTTAGGGGGTGTTTGAGATTGCTTATAAAAGCTGTTTATAAACTTATTTCAGTCTGACACCGGTGATAAACTGTTTTTTGGTGTTTGGATAAGAAAAAAAAATTGCTTATACCGGTGTCAAACCGGTAATAAGCCATTTTTGATAAGTTAATCATTCCTAACTTATGAAAAACTGTTTATTACCAGTTTACAATTTTAACCTTGTTATATTTAACTCCGGTTTAATACCACATAAGTTAATAAACACTTTTACAAAAAAAACATAAGTTGTTTTAAATAAGCAATCCCAAACACCCCTTTAATATAAGGAAGAGTGGTCTGTCTTTTGTAATATACTTGTACGTGAGTTGTTTTTGGTAAGAATAGTAGTCACCATGACAAAGATACGGTGGCTAAAAGTTCCATTTAACAAATCCAAGCATTTCACATTTTAATTCATCATTTCTTTCTTTTATATACTCACTAATATTAGTCAAACATTATTATTTCTATCAGTGTGTGACAACCAACTTAAACCACAATCCAAAATTTATGAAATTCTCAAACCACATTATGCCACCTCATTCACCCTTGGTTGCTCCTTTAATATATATCTATACTATATTATAAAGCATTTGACAAAAACTCTTAAAACCCACTTTTTGTGCATAATGTACTGTTTATTAATGAATGTTACTTAAAACTCAAGATTATAAGTAGATTGTACGTAAGTACAACTTATTAAAGCTCCATATCTGAATTCGTGTAACTAACTGCAGATAAACATAAT
>NC_037539.1:8387034-8413647 GCF_001531365.2 Cynara cardunculus var. scolymus
AAAATCATTATTGCTTTCTTAAAAACACATAAAATTGTATTATAACATCGACAAAGACAAAGAATAAAATAGAACATTAAAATCGAGATATATCTCGCTACATTATGCGAGTACCCTTCTAGTGTGTGTGTGTATATATATATATATATATATATATATATATTGATTTAACTTTACAAAATAAGATATATTACCTCTTGTTTTTTATATTAAAATATATTAAATATAATTAAAACTTAATGTTATGAAAAAAAAAATATTTTATTCTTTTTAATTTAACATTCACATAAAAATTATGTCAATATTCAGAACCTTCACACAAACTGTTAAATGAAGGTATGTTAAAAGAATCAACAAAATTGATAAGCGTCAAATTAAATGTAATAAAATAATCCGTTGTTTGTATATTTGTTTGGTACCAATTTTGATGATATTTAGGGGGTGTTTGGGATTGCTTATTTGAAACAACTTATGTTTTTCTATAAAAGTCCTTATCAACTTATTATAAGTTAGAATGGTTTAACTTTTTCAAAACTGTTTATCCGAATACTAAAAAATGTTTATTACTGGTATCATACCGGTGCCAATGTCAAGAGAATGACATTGAAGTGTCATATTATTACACTAGTGTCATCACATACTTTTTGGTCCATTGATCAGTTTTCTTATTTCTTCCAATGGTTAGATTTGATTTTATCATTCCTAGTTTCCTAACCAAACAAATTTACTATCGGAACCCAATCTTATATATGCATGTATGTATGTATATATATTATCTTATAAAAGAACTCTATAATTTAAAAAAAAATGCAAATCAATAAACATCTAGTAAACACTGATATACAAATGTTGCGTTTGGTTTGCAGGAACGAAATGGATTTGGGAGGGTTTGGATTTCAAATTCATTTCAATCTCATGTTTGGTTTGTTGGATTGTTCTAATTGAAATCCTACAAACAAAGGATTTTGAAATCTTTAGGGGGTGCTCGAGATTTCACGGGATTTCGTATGATTGTATGAAATAAGGTTTTAAAAGGTGTTAAGAAAACATTTGTTTTGTAATAATCGATTAAACTTGATTTCAAGAATGCCATAATTAATGTAATTTAAGTATTTGATTTTTTAAAAATTTGAATTAAATTAATGTTTGAAAAGAGTGTGGCTTTAAATGAAGAGGTAATTTAACATATGAGTCTATATGATTGTAATAGTTTTTTTGCTATAGAGTTAAATGTAAATATTTTTTAATTTTAATGGTAGCTTGCCAAACATAGCATCACATCGGTCATTCGGTTTACTTTTACTTTTACTTTTACTTTCCATAAATATACAGTTACAGTTAAAATTTATATGTATACACATGTATGTGTATATACGCATGCACATAATGCATGTGTCAAGAGAGAGTGGTGACGGTGGTGGTGGTGAAAATGATGATGATTGAACATGGAAAACCTGCAATTCCAAGCAGCTAAAAAACGTTCTAAGCTTTATTCCAATGCCCCTTCTTTCTTTTTCAATAATACTGTGTGTTTTTCACTGTGTGTTTCATGGCCCCCACCAACAGCATTACATTACCCAGGTGTCACCTTTCCTCTTCCCATTTTCATCACCATCTTTACATACACACACACACACACAAAAGCTCAAACTCACACATTTACCCCTTGGCTTTACTCTCTCTCTCTCTCTTTCCTCAATTCCCCCCCGCCACCACCACCGCCATTGCTTGATTCCACGGTCTTTAATGGCTGTCATACCATTACCCTAACTATTTCTCTTGATATAATAAGTGGGTGGTGCTTAATCCATCTGGGATTCTCTCTTTTTGGTCGGTTTAAGATACCCTTTTCTCACTTTTTTTTCTTTTCTTTTTACAATTCTGGTGGTTTTTGTATTTATATATATAAATTCTTGAACCATAAAAGCTTCTGTCTTTAACATTTTCTTGGAAGAAAGGTCTCACGATTTGACCAGATGCTTATAAATTTTGCAGATATTATCATCTGGGCATCTGTTTTTGAGCAAAAAGATCGTGAATTTGAGATACCCACATCGAATTCAGTTCCAATTTCTGCAAATTTTGGTAGACTTCTGCATGTTCGATCGATCTTCATATCAATTTGGGGGTTGAAGATTTTGACTTTTTAGAGGTCTCAAAATCGTCAATGGTGATGAACACGTTCTTCAAGCAAGTGGATCGCAAATCACATTAGATCAAAAGAGAAAAAGGACAGCAAAAAGGTTTGAAGTTTGGTCGGTTGGACATCTTGAGAGCTGAAAAGTCAAAATTGGAACTTGTTTTTGACTTTCTTCAATCAGCTGCTAAGTTGTTCGTGTTCATATCATCATACGAGCTTTGATTTCAGGTATTTTTTCCTTGTCAGAGTCCTTGAATTTTGTAAACCATATTTGTCTTATCTTATTCGAAACGGATTAATACAATTAATGTACAAATCTTTAATGCATGATGTACAAGCCACTAAAACGATAGTATTCTGGATTTAAGAATATTCCCCTTGGAAATAGGATTTCCGATATGACTTAAAACAATGTACAACTTTAAATGCATAAAATTACAAATTACTTGAAGTAATACCAATACCGTCCTCGAATCCTTGAATTGTTCGAACCGTAAACCGGAAGATCTGTTAAAAATGTTCGAGTTCTTCATTTGCTTCGAGTCTTGACCGACATCTCTACATGGTCAGGACTCGAACGCAAACCAAATGTTGGGATCAAACGCTGACACATGCAAAATAACATTCATTTTTAATATAACATATTTTGATTTGATTCTTATTTTGTGTATTATATTCATTTTGATACTCAAATGTGAGATTTCAATATGTTACATAAAATTAAATTATATTAAAATACGTTGTTTTTTCATGCATTTTAATATACTAGAAGGATACTCGCGCAATGCAGCGAGATACATCTTGATTTTAATATTTCATTTTATTCTTTATCTCAGTCGATTTATAATATGTTCTTATGTGATTTTGAAAGAGCGATGATGTTTTTTGTGAATAAAATATAAATTTGAAGATATCATAAAAATTTGACAAAAATATATCGATAATAGTATAAAATTAACTATTTAAAAATCCTATTTTTTTGTGTAGTTTTCTAATTCAATTTTTTATTATAATTTTAATTTAGGTTCAATAACGAAGTAATTTATATTTGATTTAATAATATAATTTTTTATAAAGATAATAATTAATTATTTTATTAGAACTCGATAATTGTTCTAATTATATTTTAAAGTGAGATATTTATCTTCTATTTGATTATGTTTATCCGTAGTTAGTTACACAAATTCAAACATGGAGCTTTAATAAGTTGTACTTATGTATAGTTTACTTATAATCTTAAATTTTAAGTAATACGTATCAATATACAATATTTTATATATAAAATTTTATTTTTAATAATTTTTGTCAAATATTTTATAATATAATATAGATAAATTAGATACTTAAATATTTAAAACATCACAGATGAAATATTAAAATAAAAGTTTTAAAAATATATTACATAAAATAAAAAAAATAAAACCAAACTGCAGTTTTTTTATTATAGAATTTGCTATTTAATAAAATGTTATATTTATTGGTAAAAGTAGGGTACATCTCAACAACGACAAAATAAGAAAAGAGAAATAAGGGGTCCCAATAATTATTACTATCGGGTGGAAAAATAGAATAAATTAAAGAAAAAGTAAAATCCAAAATAAAAAAATGTTAATTTTTGGTGGGTCCCACAATTTGCCGAGGTGAAAATGAAAATGGTCGTCTTTCATTGCTGTTTGTAACCTCTTTTTACTACCATATTTGGGTTATATCCGATTTACGATGTCGTATGATCAATGTTCAGATATATTTGTCCATCCATATTTTTGCTTTAAATTATCTTTAAATTAGAAGGATATTTGCACAATGTAACGAAATATATTTCGATTTTAATGTTTCGTTTTGTTCCGTCTCTGTAGATGTTTTAATACGGGTTTTATGTGGTTTTCAAAAAAAAATAATGATTTTATTTTTTAATAAAATATAAATTTGAAGATATTATAAAATTTCGAAAATAAATATATCAATATTAGTATCAAATTAACTATTTAAAAGTTATTGTTTTTTGTGTAATTTTTTTTAATTCAATTTTTTTATTTATAATTTGATTTAGATTTAATAACGAAGTAATTTATTTTTGATCTAATAAACTTTTTATAAGGATAATATTAAGTAATCTGTTAGAACTCAATGATTATCCTAATTATATTTTAGATTTTTTATATTTAAAATTTGATTTTTATCTTGTATTTGACGATGTTTATCCGCAGTTAGTTACACGAATTCAAACATGAAGCTTTAATAAGTTGTACTTATGCACAATTTACTTGTAATCTTGAATTTTAAGTAATATGCATCAATAAACAGTACTTCATGCATAAAAAAATATTTTTAAGAGTTTTTGTCAAATATTTTATAATATAGTATAAATATAGATAAGGAGAAATTAATTAAAATAGTCATTTTTATCGGTTGGTTTTATTTTTTAGTCATTTTTACAAGATTTATAAAAATAGCCTTAGGTTTGAAATTTTAATTTTTTTTGTTGGTCTAGGTGAAAAATATACATTTTTTTACAGATCTGGATGAGAAATGTAACTTTTTTTGCGGACTTGGTGAAAAATGTTTTTTTTCCTGGAAAGAGGTAGAAAGTGTAAAAAAAATTACTCAGCTGAAATGACTATTTTAATTAATTTTCTTTAAATAAGTGTTAATTTTACTCAATTTCCAATTTCATCTTTAATTATTGGAATATAAATCAGATTTATCAAAAGTTTTAAAAATAATTTTTAATGCATAAAGTACTATACATTAAAGTTTTAAAAACAACTCATAATGCATTAAGTACTATTACTTTATGCATTCTGTGTAAAAATCTTTTAATCTACAATTAAAATAACATATAGTACAAGTTACCAATGCACATTATTGTCTTTTCTTTTCATGTTACCAAGATACTTTTAACACATTTCACTCATGTCTTCACCCTTTCATACTTCTCCCCATCTCACAAGGTGAAATTTAAACTGATATTCACCATGAGTTATTAAACGTTCTCTCATTCATCTCTTATTCAATTGCTCTAGAACTCTTAGCCTCGCTCTCGATCTCTTGATTCTTTGCACTTTGTGTAAACCTAACACATTTGTGGAATCATTTAAATATGTTGGATTTTAAATATATTGAATTTTAAACTGTCATACAATTTTTTTCACCGATAGACTGTAATTGGAACCATGATTTTTATTTATTCAAATTGTATTGATATGTAAAAACCAAGTGTAACTTGTATCATCGTTAAATCTTCTCTAATAAAACCAGTGAAGCTTCAAAATCGTTAAAATTCACGGCTCCCGCCGCATTGTGCAAGTACACAACTAGTCTTTAATTATTGGAATGGAAAATTTTATTATTAAGAATAAAATTGCCATTTACTTAATTAACAAGTGTAATAATTACAAATTTGTAAAACAATATTGTTTTTATTATGAACATTTATTATAGGATGGACGGAGTATGTTTGTTTCATGGTATGATGTTTTGGGTGTATTCTTGTTTATCAGGATTTTTGTCGCTGCTTTCCTAAGAGGCGTTGATCGATGATATTGAAGTTTAAGAACTCCAATTTTCTTATGACGAGAAGATCAAAACGGCTTTCTCGACAAAATAAAGATCGAGCAGGTTGCATGTTTGGTATAGGAAGCATTTTTGATTTCCGCCATGGCCGGATCACTAGACGAATGCTTTCAGATCATACGCCACACTTGACCGAAAGTACCACGGGTAAGGATCTTGACCGAAAGTACCTCGTTGTGGCCACGGAGGTTCAAATGCGCTGACTCCAAGCTATCTGCAAAGCATGTGGTCGTCCTGGTATTAGTCGACTCGCATAGCGGGTTGGATATATATCCATGTTAATCAAAAAAAAAATTCTGTCTATACAACATTTAATTCTAGACTCTTCTTCAAATTTGTATATGTTTTTTTTATTAATCTAGATATCCAATCCGCTATATGAGCCGACTAATCTAGGACGACCACCTGCTTTGCAGATAGTCCGGAGTCACCGCATTTGAACCTTCGTGGCCACACGAGGATTTTTATTCCTCCTTGGATTTGAACCTGAGACCTTTGGAGTCAAACTCAAACCAATCAAACACCACCCTTATGGTTAAATTTGTACATGTTTTTCTATAAAGTTCTTCATTTTCTCTATATTGGTTTTCATGGTTTGAGCCCCCTCTCCAACCTCTTAAAGCTAACGAGCCATGGTGCACCACAGCCGATGAGCATAGGTGTACCAGGCTTGATCGAACCTTGGTGCAACAGAGTCGATGAGCATAGGTGTACCAAGCTTGACAGAGCCATGGTGCACAAGAGTCGATGAGCATAGGTGTACCAGTCCTGACCAAGCATTGGTGCACAAAATGGCTTTTATAAGAAACCATTTTTGACCGAGCCTTAGTGCACCAGACCCGATGAGCATAGGTGCAGCAGGCTTGACCAAGCCATGGTGCACCAACCCTCACCGAGTTTTCGGTGCACAAAATTTACTTTATAGGAAACCATTTATCTAAAAAAAATACAGAATTTAAGTTGATAAGACCAGACAATTGTATGTTATATAAAGGTATTACAGTAGAATGTTGGCCGGCCGTAACCGGCCTGCTAACAAGTTTTTAAGGACAATGTATGACGTTTTATGGCTCACTACGATATTATTTTGGCAGGTCCTTCGTATCCGACATCCGAAGTGAACTCAATTACGGATTCGGAAGAGATGCATCTACGGATTGAATCTCAGAACAGCGAGAAAGGTGCAGCGGTGCGGACAAGAGTGAAGGAACTCATGGAAGAAGAAATGTACGGTGACGAAACTGGCGATCTAGAATGTCGTGGCCATGTACAGAACCACGGGCATACGGGAAAAACAACGAGTCGATCTTTCGACAGTTATGAAATCTCGAACAATCGTCAAGTTCCACCGCAGAAAACACCACAGTATCATGATCTCAAAGATCTAATGAACGACCTCTTGTTGATCCATCAGAACAGAAACGAAGAACAAAAGCCGAAGTCAATCGAACGATCAAACTCGTTAGAGAATGAACGAAACGATCCAAAATCAGACGAACATGTCGTACATAAACCCCGAAACTTCTTCAGAAGGAGGAGTAAATCACACGAATGTATATCGCTGAACGTTAACGATAGCCCGCTACCTTCGAATAGAACCAACGGATTCCATAGCGAAAGAAGCACTTCCCAGTTTTCGTTTACGGAGATCAAGAGAAAGCTAAAAAACGCCATCGTAAGATCTCCACGAGATTCAGGATGCCATGAAAAACCCGTTGTTGACGGAAGCAGTAGATGGAGTTCTCCAAACAGAGACCATTTCTTCTCCGAACGATTTTCTAGAATTTCCGACGAGTTTAAAACGCAAGACGGTGGTTCAAGATTATGCAAATCTGAAACAAAGCCGATGGAAAACGATGAATTTGGAGACACGAGCTATCGGATATCTAATATCTACATTGAGGCAAAGAAGCATTTATCTGAGATTCTTAGCAATGGAGATGAAGATACAGAATTTATGGAGGAAAGGCATTCTAGAACTCTAGGAAAGCTTCTATCTTTTCCGGAATACAGCTCTCCTCGTGGGAATTCCTCCATGGTCAACGGAAGTCAACCGCTCGGGGTTGAAAACGATCATCAAGAACCGGAAGTTTTAGATGAAGTTCTTCAGACAGAAGGTACTGTGTTTCCTTCTTTGCAGATCTTTGTTTCAGGAACAGAAGTAGGATGTTTGAGGTCAAATCGAGTAATTTTCTGAGTTCTTACTGAACTTACTAAAAATAGCAACAAGTTTATCGGTTTTGACTCGATCGATGTTAAATTTGTAATGAAATTCATATGGGTTTGCTGATCTATGTCGTTGAAACGAATGCAGGTGTTCTAGAGATCGTAAAACCATCTTCACCGATAGAAACCGAAGTTGTTGATGTGGCGGTAATGAAAAGCTTCTCGAGATGTAGATTTCTCGTTGATTTTGTCTTCTCGTCGTGAAAATGAGAATCGATTTTTTGTTTGTTTCCAGGATTTAACGGAAGACGATGAGTTATTGTGTTCTCCAACGGCATCCCCTTCGGGATCTTCCCTTGCTGTCGATCGAAAGACCGAAGAAGTCGAGAATACCGCGGACGATAAAACCGGCAAACCGAGTCCTGTGTCGGTTCTCGAGCCAATGTTCTCAGACGATGATATTAGCCCCGCTAGAACCATTTCCCGATCTGGTAAGCTATCAAGTTCTGTAGCTTCTTTATAATCTTAATTTATGGCGGGTTCGAGTCATGAAAACAAACTCCACTCGTGAGCCCTCGGGTGACCCTGGGTCGTGTGATATATTGCGTCAAGGTTGTAAAACGTTCACACGATATGAAGGTACTTTCACCCGTTCTCGCCTTTTTATGAAAAAGGGTTCTTTCTCACGGAACCTAACCTACTGCACTAGGGGTCAATCGGGATCCTAAGACGTACCGTTTGACCCGTATTCCACATCAAGTTTCATACTTGAAACTTGAGAGTCAGCTCAACCAGCAAATAAATGGTAGGCGTTATGCAGGTCGCTTATTTGAGTTTTCTGGGACCCATAGGATTTTCCTGACTATTATCTTTGAAGCCCAAGGCTACCAATAAAAAGTTTCGTATTTGAATGATGATCACTCTCTTTTGGTGACGTAAGTAGTTTATCGATGTTTCATGCCAACACGATTTCATTCAAAATTTTCAGCGGAGGCTTCGATCCAACCACTACGCATCCTATTCGAAGAAGCCGTCACCCCTACCAAGAATCAAGAAACACACATTCGAAATCATGTCGAGAACGATGAATCTGCATTCGAATACGTCGAAGCCGTCCTTCTAGCTTCCGACCTCAATTGGGACGATTTCGAAAAAAGATGGCTTTCATCCACTCAAATACTTGATTCATCCTTATATAACGAACTACAAATCTTTTCAAGCCGGCCCGCTCACAACCAACGGCTTCTCTTCGATTCCACTAACGAAATCCTCACCGAGGTTTGTGATCGTTCCTTGGGTTTCTTTCCCGATTTACCGTTCGTTAAACCGAACATCCATCCCCTCCCGAAGGGAATCGACCTTATAAACGAGGTGTGGGAAAGAATTGAATCACGAATCGACGGCCCGTATCCTCGATCGCTAGATCAACTAGTGAAAAGGGACTTGGAAGTATCGAGAATGTGGATGGATCTTCGATCGGAAACTCGAGAAATAGTTATTGAAACCGAAGAATCGATCTTCGAAGATTTGATCGATGATACACTTTCGAGCTTAATGCGTGATTAACATATTCTTGAAATAGTAGGTAAAGTTACGTTCTTTGTGTTGATAACGACGTCGTGTTTATGATACTCGTGTAATTCACATATGATGGGTTTGAGTAACAAAAGAAAACAGTAGAAAAGAGGTTGTGTTTGTATGTAGAGTGGGTGTGTTTTATAGTTTGTACCTACATGAATCAATAAACCATGTCTTTTTTTAGATTCAACAAGTTCTAATACCATTTTATTACATTTTTCTTTGAAAATAAATATTACGCTAAATGGTATGAGGAAGATAGAGGGGTAGTTTCATAACTTTTATAAATAGGTGGCAAAAAAAATGTATATGTGAACCTCTGCGATTTACATATGAACTGTAAGTTTATATATGAACTAGTGTAATTCACATATGAATTAATTAATTGATTATATGAACCCGTTTGATTCATATATGAACTGATCGATTAATTCACATATGAACTAATTAATTGATTCATAAATAAACTAATGGTTCACATATGCACTTGTTTGTTGCCTATTTTTAAAAGTTACAAAACTACCCCTCTATTTTTTTCTTCACCAACATTAGACTAGACATAACTGGATGGCGTAGAGTAAATGGTTTTAAGATTTCAATTTAACGTATATAATTTATCTTATTTTTCTAATTTATATTCCGTATATTAAATCCATCCTTCAATATTTTGTTATATAATGGTTAGGCTTGTTTGGTTTTTTTTAAAATAAGTTTAAACTTTATTTGTTAAGTTATTAAGAAATATACTATAAGGGTATTCGCATAATACAGCGAAATACATCTTGATTTTAATATTTTGTTTTATTATCTATCTCCATCAATGTTATAATACGGTTTTATGTGGTTTTGAGAAAATGATAATGTTTTTATTTTTGAATAAAATATACATTTTAAGATATTATAAAATTTTGAAAAAGATATATTGAAATTAATATCAAATTAACTATTTAAAAGTTCCCCTTTTTTTGTGTAATTTCTTTTAGTTATAATTTAATTCAAGGTTAATAACGAAGTAAGTTATTTTTTATTGTTAAATATATTTTATAAAAATAATAATTAAGTATTCTGTTAGAACTCAATAATTATCTTTGTTATATTTAAGATTTTTTATATTTAAAATGAAATGTTTATCCTTTATTTAATTATGTTTATCTACAGTTAGTTACAAGAATTCAAACATAAAGCTTTAATAAGTTGTACTTACGTATAATTTATTTGTAATCTTGAATTTTAAGTAATATACATCAATAAACAGTACTTTATTCATAAAAAATAGTTTTTAAGAATTTTTGTCAAATACTTTATAACATAGTATAGATGTTGTCGATATTATCAATTATATATTATTTGTCCATATTAAATCGAATTTATTTCAAAAATGTTAATCCAGTTATGCCTTCAAAGACAGATTTATATAAGAGGGATTGAGGTCTTATGCCATCTGTAAATCGTTCTATCATGATGGATTTTTTTACGTACACTTAATAGTGCTAACTGTCGTTGATATTAAAATTACAAAGGCTTAGTTGATAATTAACGAAATTATAGGATAATTTTGGGGAAAAAATAAAAATAGAAAGTCGACACCTGAGAATCTGAAATGCACAAGGCATCAGCCTTTTCAAAACCATTTTCAATGAGTAAAAGAAAGCTTCAAGTGTTTTTAGGTCCGAGACGGGCTTTGGGATGGAAAAAGGGTCCGACCAAGCTTCTCAAGTTAAACTTTTTCAGCTTTAATGAGGTTTTTCGAATCTTTGAAAACCTAGCCTTCGACACGATCAAACTTTGTGGATTGAATCGGGCTTCGATACACTAGCCCTGGGCTTTTTGGGCCCAAGTTTTTTTCTTTTTTTTCTATCAGACTTAGTGATGGTCTAAAACCGGTCTCGGGCCGGGCCCAACCAGTCCCAAGATTTCTCATAATCGGCCATAACCAGTCTCGGCGTAATCGGTCCCGTTCGGGTCGAAAAAGTTGAGCCGGGTCAAGCTTTATTGTAACCGGTTACGGGCTGTCGGTCCCCGTCATTAAAAAATAATATTCTTATTTTTATTTTTTTAATGATGTATGTTTTTAATACATTATAAAATTTGTGATTGGGTCTAAGGGTGCTCATAGATCGGGTTGTAGACATTTGAACAACCCAACCCAATGCTCGCGGTTTGGAAAAATCTTAACCCAACCCAACCCAAACCAAACTGCAACCCAACCCAACCCGTACGGTAGGGATGCTCATGGATTGAGTTGATCAGGTTGAAGACATTTGATCAACCCAACCCAATGTTTGCGGTTTGAAAAAATCTTAACCCAACCCAAACGAAAGTGCAACCCAACCCAACCCAACCCAACCCAACCCAAACCGTACGGGTTGGTCGGGTTAGTCGGGTTGATACTTTGATACATTAAAATATTTTTCTAACCTTGAATATGTTATTTCTCTACTCATAATTTATTTTCATCATCAACCATTTGATACAACTTATACATACTTCTTACATATATCACATGCAGTTAATTTTCTCAATTTACGTATATATGTTTAAAATTACTGAACATATATACAAATGAGTCATATAGATATGTGAATAGATTGAAAAGATGTGTACATGAAGAGCGTACGTGATAGTATTATTGTCTAATGCATATATTAATATAAATTCAACAATCATATTAAATCTAATAAATAATAGGATATCGGGTTGGGTTGGGTTCAAATAATAGTAACTCAATATCAACCCAATACCTACGGTTTGAAAACTTTACAACTCGATTAGACATCGGGTCTCTTCGGGTTGAGTTATTTCGCGTTGGGTTGGGTTGGGTTGGGTTGGGTTGAGTTCATCGGGTTGGTCGGGTTTTTTAGCACCCCTACCGTACGGGTTGGTTGGGTTTTTTAGCACCCCTACCGTACGGGTTGGTCGGGTTGATACTTTGGTATATTAAAATATTCTTCTAACCTTGAATATGTTATTTCTCTACTCATAATTTTTTTTTCATCATCAACCATTTGATACAACTTATTCATATTTCTTACATATATCACATTCAGTTAATTTTCTCAATTTACATATATGTGTTCACAGTTACTGAACATATATATATATGAATGAGTTATATAGAGATATGAATAGATTGAAAATATGTATATATGAAAAACATTCATGATAGTGTAATTGTCAAATGTATATATTAATTGAAATTATTCAATCATATTAAATCCAAGAAATAAAAGGATATCGGGTTCATCGGGTTGGGTTAGGTTCAAATAATAGTAACTCAATACCTACGGTTTGACAATTTTACAACTCGATTAGACATCGCGTTGTTTTGGATTGGGTTATTTCGTGTTGGGTTGGATTGCGTTGATCGGGTTGGTCGGTTTTTTGAGCACCCCTAATTGGGTCACTCAAATACACTTTGAAAATGTGTTTTATTATAATTGAAATTACATTGTCTTACAAAATATAGTGAGAAACCGATAGTTGTGAACGTTTTTTGCGTTTTTTTGCAAATCGAGAACTTGGTATGTAAATCTTTCAACCAAGACACTTATATATAGTGTTTAGAAAGCAAAAAATACAAAAAGAGGCAAAAAACGACTAGTTTTTTGGAAAAATAACGGCTAAATTTAATAAAAATAGCTACATTTTCTAAAAACCGAGACAGGCCGGGCCGGTCCATAACCAATCCCGATCCCACAAAACACCCCAAATCCATAACCGGTCCCAGATTTCGGTCCTATAGCCGGTCCTTACCGGGCCGGGCTGGACCGGTTTGGCCATCACTTTCAGACTAGTCAACACTTTACACATGGGTTTAAATTTTGACCCGAAATACAAACCCCGCATCCATGATCCACCATTCCAGCGATTTCAGGAAACCCGCCCTAACTTGGTCATCGTCTATTCTCTCTGACACTAGCGACTTCATCTACACAGGCTCAATCTTAAACCCTAACAGCTCGCTTTGTGATTGAAGTACAATCACAGCCTCTTCTCTCTGACTCTTTCGATTTGATTCAACTCAAGGTACCAGAATTTAAATACCAATTATATTTTGTATTTTGTTGGTTTTCATTTGTTTGATTCATGAATCTATCTCAGAATCTGTTTGAAAATCGAATTTGTTTTAGGGATGGCGATAAAATGGGATTGGGATATGCTTAAAAGGTTGGCGATAAGATGGGATTGGGATTAGGGATATGGCTTTAATAGGTTGCACCATTAGCAATAGAGGTTGTTTTTTAAGCAATTTGGCATTAGCTGGTAGTACTGTATGCTTAAAAGGTTGTTTTTAATAATTTTAGACAAATGTTTTATAAGATAGTATAGATATGGTCCATGATTTATGTTCCAAGTAGGGCCATAGGCCCAGAAGACGATGGCCCAAAACAGCATAAAGCCCAATCACATCAAATTTATAAAGCCCAAAGTATATATAAGTTCAGTTAAAAAAATCTAACCTTGCCAGTCCTTCCTCTCGACTCTCGCCTCCCACGACTCCTCTCGACTCTCGCATCCCTCTCACGCTCTGTCGCTCAATCTCAATCGAAATCAATATCGCAAACGGCTCTCGCTCTCGCTCTCTGCCTGACTGCCTCTCACGACTATTGACTCCGACTGCCGTCGGTCTGCGGCTGCCTGCCTCTCTCCGTCTCCCGTCGCTCTCTGCCTCTAGCTCTCCGCCCGTCGGTCTGTGAGACACTGACTACTGTTGTGAGGTTAGGGCTTAACTTAGGATTACTTATTTACTTTACTTTACTACTTATTTTATGTTTCTAATTCTTGTTTGATTAATTCATAATTTAGATGAAGCTGCCCTGCTTACTTAGGTTTTCTTTTAAGTTTTAAATATGTAATATACTAAATCTGTATGTATGCCTACTTAGGTTTTCTGTAAACATCATTACAATGAAGCTGCTCTGCCTACTTAGGTTTTCTTTTAAACTGGTTGGGACTTGTGGCTGTTTTATTTTGCAATTTCTAAGTAAAAGCCATGAATTTAGTCTGGCTACTCACTTCTGTGTTCTGTCCTTCCATTTTATATTTTCTGGGCTGGCATATTTGCAGACATTGCTGTGTGTCAAAGCTTCTGCTGCTATTTGTTGGATGGTTGGCCCAAATTCCTGTTCACTATTTACATCCTCTAAAGACTTCAAAGTGTTTGGGATTATTTTTAGAAATGAGAATAATATAAAAATGAAAAATGCAGGAGAACAAAAATGTGAATGGAATTTCCATTCTTTTCAATTTGCTCAAGCCCTAATTTTTTTTACTTTTTAGGGCTGTTTAGTAGCTTTTTAGGAGCTGTTTTGAAGCGGGTTAGTATAGGACAAAGGCTTAAGATTGATGCTTAGTATAGGATAAAGGCTTAAGCTTTTTAGGAGCTGCTTTAGCTGATATTAGTTATGACAAAATGTAGATATTTTTGCTTCAAAAAACGCAAGAAGGCATCGTTTTAGGTGAATGGTAATGTATTTTATGTTTTGTTACACGGGGTTTTGGTTTATGTCCCCCCTGCATCCTTTTTGTTGTATTTAAAAAAAATCAGCGTGAAGATGAGCCGCCTAGATTGACTAGGTTCCAAACCCCTTCAAATTGTTTATTGTGGTTTTTATATACACACATAAGGGGCATTTTTTTGGCTTTCCGCCATGGACATCCAAAATCTCAGGATCGGCCTCCAACTGCTGCTATGCTGGTTGGTTTTAGAATTAGTTATTGTTATCTGCAAGTCTGTAACCTCGAGTTACTAAAAATGAGTTCGTTTGTCTCATAATGAGCTGATACCCAAGTCCCTTTACTAGAAAAATGTTGCTTGCAGGAGCTGTGTTGGAGGCTGGAAATAATCTGGTACGTGCACTCCGTTTACAATTCCTAATTACGCAAACTTAAATACAAACCTAAGATCTCAGTAATACTTAACAAGCAGTAGTGAACATGAACGATGGAACTGATTGCTGTTTCACCATCTCAGGACCTTCAACCTTTGAAGCTCTCTATCATGATCACCGTTCTTCACTTAAAAAGTGTTGCTTTCTCTCTTTTTTTAAGTGTTGCAAACTTCTCTATTGTATTATTCTTGAAAATCACCATCATATACACAACCATGGTAAGGAATAGCATGATTTTTAACCCTTATGGACATTACTCTAATCACAATTAACTCCAACAAAAGGGGTTTGTGGTAAAAAAATTATGCCCGTTAAACAAAGTAATTGCTAGATAGCTACGGAATTGGATTAGAATGAGGAACATGTACTTTTTTGGAGAAAATATGATATAATAGATACAAAAAGGGTTGCCAACGTACACAATAGCTAGTATGCGCAGAAGTCTCGTCTTCGTTGTAATACTAGGAGCGTGTATGAGAAATGGGTGAACCAACATCAATATTAAAAGCAAAACAAAAAATGGAAAGTGCTAAACTTAATCAAGCCATTAGCAAATAAAACATCCTTTCTTGCATATACTAAGATAAAGAATCTAAAGAGCTTTCTCTGTGAGACATTGACTTCTTAACCAGTAGTATTCTACTAAAGTTTATTAATTATGTAAACATTCCGTCACTCATTGGTTGTGGATATGAATACGGACCCTTTTATGGGCTCGTTATAAGGGAATATTGCTAGCTCTTAACCATGAATTTGTTTATTCTGGTATAACTTTGGGATATTCTATTATTCTCGGCTCGAGAAATTGTATTAGATCATTGACGTCACAAGCTTTAGTAAGTTGGACCTATGCATTAGTTATTGATGTTCATATCCTACACAGAATTGTTGTACGATGTGTAAAAGAATGCCTTGCAACTTGTTATCGGTGACTGTGGTTGAAAAATTAGTTATCATGATTCCAGACTATCTTTCTCACTTTGATGCAAAGTAAAAGTCAATTTTTTCATCCTAAAGGATTTATTATTCTTTTTGTTGTTGATAATGTGTGTTTGTTTTCCATTGTTAACTATCATATTGTTAAGTTCCTAGAATCAAGGTCAGGTAAGAATTTTTCACTTTCGTGTACCCGTACATTCTGTGAAGATTGTAACATTCACATCACCTTCAAGTGTGTGTTGTAAAGGTATCATGTGAAGATTGTAAGATTCACATAATATACCTAGGTACCTTCAGAGTTCTCTTGTTCTCATGTTCTCTAAGTTCCTGATATTTGGCATGGTTGATTTGCACATGGTTAATTGCCAAGAGACAAATACAGTATAGGTCATTTGCCAACATCGAGTATGCAACATTTTCTGTAGAAATATCAGATAGATGACCAATTTGACTCGAAAAACCTTTCTTCGTGATTTTGAAAGAAATATCAAACTGGTTGATAACTAAAGTTTGTCAAAATGTAAGGTGTTGATAGTAATTTTATCTGTTTGGTAATTAACATTTCAAACCAGAAGAGTTGTGCACAAAAGTATTTGCCCCGAGGAGGGATCTTAGAATTCTGTCTGTATTAAGGGTTTGGAAAAAGTGTGAATATTTGTAGGAGAATCATTATGTGTTTGTCGGATTACTAACAATATGCTGCGTGTTTTTAATAACTAACATTTTAGAATTCGTTAGCTTTGATCAATATTTTTTACATCAATCTTCCAGCAGGATTGGAAGTTCTTGAAACACAATACCCTCTTTACATGCCAAGGGTGGAGATGTTAGGAGACAATCAGATTGAAGATGTTCGCTGGCTCTGTTCTCTCTCAGAATCTGAGCTCGATCTACTCATCAGTCTGAAGGAGATGGCTATCCGAAGGGCGTCTTTTGTCGGGCATGAATCTTTATCAAAAAAATTCAACTTGAAAATGCTTAGAGGTCTCAGTTTTGTGTTGATGCAATTCTTGAATGAACGGTTGGGCGAGAATACAGAAGTGGCTGAATCTGTTTCCGGGTGTGTAGATGAATCAAATATTGTTAAACACGAAATCAGTGAAGAGTTTCAGGAAATGGGTGTAGAAGAGTTGATGGCGTATATCGGTCCGGATAGGAAGAAGAGGATAGCTGATTTGTTTGGTGATGATAATGATTTAGTTACAGGGAAGAAGAAAAAGAGTTGACCATGGAAGGTAACCAGTTGGCCTTTAGATTCAAAGGTTATGCCATTGTCTATTTTTGTTTTCAATTTTGAGAAACATACTTGCAGGTTTGCAATACATTGTACACCTCATACCTCATTTCCGAGTGAAATATAATATACTAGGTTTGCTTTTATTAAGGTTGTAAAATGTGAAAGATTTTAGGGTGTGTTTGGTGTCTAGGTGTGGCAGAACAGTAAGATTGTTCAACATTTGGTAAAATAAAACTGAATAGAACAAAACAAGTAAAATGACCAATTTATCTTTGATTAGTTGTTTATTTTAATTAATTTATGTAGTTTATTACATTATAATAGAATAATTTTTTTTTATAACAAAATATATTATTTGAAGTTTTCGTCAAAACAATTAAAATGACACCAAATAAAAAGTTTATATAGTTTTTTATTTTTATTGTTATTTCTTTTCAACATTATTTTTTATTATTAATATATAATAAATTACATAAATTAATAAAATTATAGAAACTATGTAAAAATAATATTTTGAGGACAATAAAATAAAAGTTTGAGAAACATAAAATACCATAAATAAAATTTAAAAAAGGGAAAAGTACAATAAAAACCAATGGACTTTCTTATTTGGAATGATTAAGTCCTTGGATTTTTTTTTGGAACAAATAAGTCCTTGGACATTCCAAAACATGTTAAATAAGTCCTTGGATAATTTTTTGGAACAAATAAGTCCTTGGACATTCCAAAATATGTTAAATAAGTCATTGGATAATTTTTGAAACAAATAATTCCTTGGACATTCCAAAAAATGTTAAATAACTCCTTGAACAATTTTTGGAACAAATAAGTCCTTGAACAATTCAAAACATGTTAAATAACTTCTTGAACTTTTATAAAACATGTTGGATACATTCTTATGACTTGTACAACTAGTTAAAGTGGTAAAATAGTGAAAAAAAAATCCCGAAAAAACCCCAATGAACATTCATATTTTGAATGATAAAGTRGTAAAATAGTGAAAAAAATCCGGAAATATATTTTGTCAGTGATTTTTTAAACTAAAAAAATAAAAAAATTATAAAATATATCATTTTTAATTAAAAAAAATTTCACCAGTAATCTTTTTTTAATTTAAAAAATCACATACATGATATATATATATATATATATTTTTAATTAAAATAAATTTAATAATAATTATTTTTTTTGTTTGAAAAATCACTGACAGAATATATTTTAATTTTAATTAAAATAAACTTTATCAAAAATCTTTTTTAAATGTAATTATTTTTTTGTAAATGTAAGTACTTTTTTGTTATATTTGTTTAATTTTATAGATCTAAATACTTTTTGGTTCAAAAAATATTTAGAGGCTTAATCGTTCAAAATATGAATGTTCATTGGGTTTTTTTCCCCATTTTTTTCATTATTTTACCACTTTAACTAGTTGTACAAGTCATAAGAATGTATCCAACATGTTTTATAAAAGTTCAAGAAGTTATTTAACATGTTTTTGATTGTTCAAGAACTTATTTGTTCCAAAAATTGTCCAAGGAGTTATTTAACATTTTTTTGAATGTCCAAAGACTTATTTATTCCAAAAAATGTCCAAGGACTTATTTAACATATTTTGGAATGTCCAAGGACTTATTTGTTCCAAAAAAATTGTCCAATAACTTATTTAACATGTTTTGAAATGTCCAAGGACTTATTTGTTCCAAAAAAAAAGTCTAAGGACTTAATCATTCCAAACAAGAAAGTCAATTGGTTTTTATTATACTTTTATCTTTAAAAAATGAATACAATGTAAAAAAGGAACCTATTTAATAATTTAAAAGAGAATTAAGTTTTATTTTGAGATTATATTGATAAAATATAAATTTGTTTCACTTCCATGGGGTAAGGGTGGAACAGACCTATTTTACTTTGTTTCACATAAAATTCATGCCAAACATTAGGGGTGCTAAAAAACCCGATCAACCCGACTAACCCGATCAACCCAACTCAACCCAACGCAAAATAATCCAACCCGAAGCAACCCGATGTCTAATCGAGTTGTAAAATTGTCAAACCGTAGGTATTAGGTTGATATTGGGTTATTATTATTTGAACCCAACCCGATATCCTTTTATTTCTTGGATTTAATATCATTGTTGAATTTCTATTAATATATACATTAAACAATTATACTATCATGTATGTTTTTCATATACACATATTTTCAATCTATTTATATCTCTATATAACTCATTCAATAACTATGAACATATATATGTAAATTGAGAAAATTAACTGAATGTGATATACATAAGAATATGAATAAGTTTATCAAATGGTTGATGACGAAAAAGAAATTATGAGTAGAGAAATAATATATTCAAGGTTAGATGAATATTTTAATATACCAAAGTATCAACCCGACCAACCCGTATGGGTTGGGTTGGGTTGGGTTACACTTTGATTTGAGTTGGGTTGGGTTAAGATTTTCCCAAACCGTAAGCATCGGATTGGGTTGTTCAAATGTCCTCAACCCGATCAACCCAACCCATGAGCACCCCTACCAAACATAGGATAAGGATCCCTCTCTTGTGTACCAACACACCCTTGATGATATCATTGAATTAGATACTATTTTGGTAAGGGTTGGAATGTTGTTCGGTAATTTGGGAGCACAAAATTGGTCTAAAAAACAATCTTAAATCAAAATCCAAGAACATAATACAAGGAGGTTCAACAAATACCCAAAACCACTAATCTATTCAGCACAAATATCAAAAGATCTTTTAAAGTTCTGAAACAACAAAAAGGGCTCACTTTTTCTTCTCAGCACCTCCACCAGACCTACAAGAATACAAACCCCATGTGAGAAAATGAGTAACATATAACTTATCAAGGAAAAAACTCATGATGTTTATCAGTACTTCATTCAGCATAATATAATATGTAAATGTTTGAGTTACCTCATCTTGCGGAGAACGCTGGACATCTCCTCACGCTTCTTCTTTGCCCTCTTGTGTGTGCCCAACTTTCGCTTGGCCACTTTGAGGGCACGTTTGTCCTTTCCAACTTTAAGAAGTTCGGTAATTCTCTTCTCATAAGGAGCGAACCCAGCAACCTCTCTGATAAGGTTTCGCACAAAGTGTGATCTCTTACTTGTTTTCTAAAAAAACCAACACCAAAAAGCAAAATAAGACAACCGGTATTACGATTTAAATGTTCTTATAAATGACCACACAATTGATTACTTACCCCTTTCCTATCAGAAGGGCGTGGTGCTAGTTCCTTCTTGGTCACAACATGTCCTTTGTTTAGACCCACAAAGAGTCCGGTATTTGGCTGTTTTGGAGCCATTTCGTGCTGAAAACAGAATTACATACAAGTACAAATCAATATATTGCATTATACAACACAGCAAGTTTTACAGGTATTATCAATACTCCTGAAACATAAAAGGGTAGCACAAGCAACCTCCAAGTCTATAAATCCATGCACTTAAGCTAAGGCTATGTTTTAGTAGTTTAGCATATACATTTTGACTCGGGTAGCAATGAGGTCCCTGTTGTTCCAGAAGCATAATTCTTAGAACGTCTGTTAACACAAATTGTGGCTACTCCACTTCTTGTTGATCTTTCCCTAGGTGTTCGTTGTTTTTACTTTAGAATATCTATGATAAGGGCTTCCTAATTTAGAACTCAAGCAGTGTTTTAAGTATGCGAATTACATCTCAAAAAGACATATTATCCTTATTTACAATATGAAACTTTCAATTACCAAAACCGGCAGATACTAATAAAAGAACATGTTCCTCATTGTGTTCTCCATACCTACTAGACCAAACTTAGCAAAACAAGAACATTTATACAAGAAATTTGGTAAGGAGGCATATGGATGCAACATTGTTTAAAGCAATAAAAATATAACTATTCAAGTCAGCAATATTCCAACTTTGCTTCAAAAGATACGCACTACCCACATAGCATATGCAGTTTGACTATAATATGCCCTAACTACACTAAAACCCTCAATACAAACAAAATGTGCACAACAGTAATCTAAAACATGAAGCTGATCACATATTCCGCAGATATTACAGTATCATAACCCTAAAACACCAAACATCTGCTGATCAGCTAAGGAAACGGATCAAACAAATTTAACATCAAAAACTAATTTCCACAACTGGAGAAACTACATTTCAAACACCAGCAGGCTTCTAAAATAAAAAAAATAACTAAATTGTACAGATACAAAACGATATACAACACTCCTGCTTACACAGGCACACTAATGCAGAAAACTCGCAAAAATTCAAAACGAACAAAAATCATAACCATCAATAAGCATATCATAACATTTCTACATGGAATCACGCATCAATTCATCAATCGGATAGACGAATAAGTGAAAGAACGTACCCTAGATTTTTCTTCCGCGCGGTTTGGTTGTACCGTAGTCGGCCGAGGAAGATGAACCCTAAGATACAAAGTTTATATAGTAGGTTGGACTTTTCATCACAGTATTGGGCTTTTGGTTAATGGCCCGTTTCTCGATTTTATGGGCCTTCTGAAAATTATTGTATTTCAATATTTTTTAAGTAAATCACGTTTTTTTCAAAATTAAATGCATGAAATAATAAGTTGCTTTCATAAATTTCTTTATTATAGTATCTTTATTTTTTATTTTTTTATTACTATAATGTACTTTCAAATTATTTTTTATTAGGACATCATACTTTAAAAAATTTACTCATTAGCAACGGATAACCTGTTACTTTTAAAACCAGTTAACTCTTTTACTTTTTTGTTTTGCTTGGCTTCAATGAAGTGATGTGGATGACACATCATTTTGATGACATGGTTAAAATATAAATAAAAAACCTATTTCAAATTATTTTATTAATGATTTTCATTTTTCATTGCTACGAATACGATCTAAAGGACATTTAATTTTTTTGACTTTTTCTTATTAAATTGTATGCAAATTAAATATTCTAGAGCAAAATATTTTTTAAATAAATATGACATATTATTTTCGAGATAATTATTTTATTTGTAAAAAAAGTAATTCTTATTTTATTTTGTTTAAAAGAATACATATCATTTAAAGTTCTCTTTAARATGTTAACKAGATAAATTGTGATCTATAATTTTTTAATATTGTTATGTTAATGAATAATTCAAAAAAAATAATTAATTAATATATTTATATGTCAAGTAATTTTTTTAAGTATGATATATTCTTTAAAAAATAATTTTTTTGGTAAAAAAAGTAACAAATCTTATTTTATTTTTTTTTCAAAAAATACATATATTTAAAAAATGTTAGCAATATAAATTATTATACTAGTTTTATTAATATTGGTATGTTAATGAATAATTTAGAAATTTTTTAAGTTATTTTATATATTTATTAAATAATATGTAAAATATCTAAATAATAAAATGTTAAAATTAAAGTACAGAGTTGTAATAAGAACTGATAGAGACTATAGTAAAATAATTTTGAAAGTACAATATTGTATTAAGAATATCATATCAGCTATAATACATATGGACAACCTATGTGGACGGTGAGATGGAATGGAAACCTGATATAATAGGTAAATTTAAATCAAAAAAAGTTACCTAATGCTAAAAGAGGTAAATTTTTCAAAGTACAACATCCTAATAAAAAATATTTTGAAAGTACATGTTGTAATAAGAAAAAGATGTAAGCACAATGTTATAGCAAGAAATTTTATGAAGGTAAGTTACTGTTTTATACATTTTATCCTTTTGTTTATGATCATTTTAGGATTGTAAGTTTGTACCAATTATAAACTGATCAACATAATATATCAACCGGTACAAATTTAACGGGTATCAATTGCAATCAGTTGTTAGTATCGTACCAATTATAAAACCTTAGGGGCCGTTTACCAAACGCTTACCCTAGTAAGCGCTTACCAAGTCACATTATTTTACCGGATGAATATGGTAAAGACAAAAAATATTACCCTGTAAGAGGGACGCAATAACCGATAGTCTTACTGGGTAAATTGTTGTATATATACGATGCCGTTTTAGTAGACTATAATTTTACCCGATAAGCAAGTGGTAGTGTTAAATTTTACCCGTAAGCGCTTATCGGACAAATGTTTGGTAAACGGCCCCTTAGTTGGTATCAATTAAGTTAGTACAAATACAGTTGATTGGTATATAGTATAGGATTTTGTGTATCAATTGTAATTGAACGGTAGATAAGATTAAGGAAAAAACTTAACATCAAAGTCTATTTTTTGAATGTTTCGTATATAATCTATACTATATTATAAAACATTTGACAAAAACTTTTAAAAACAACTTTTTATACGTAAAGTATTGTTTATTGATGCATATTACTTATTACTCAAGATTACAAGCAGATTTTGCATAAATACAACTTATTAAAGCTTCATATTTGAATTCATGTAACTAACTGCAGATAAACATAATCAAATACATGATAAACATCTCATTTTAAATATAAAAAAATCTAAAATATAATTAGGATAACTATTGAGTCTAACAGAATACTTAATTATTATCTTTATAAAACTTATAATATTAAATCAAAAATAAAATATTTTTCATTATTAAACTTAAATTAAATTAAAATAAAAAAATAAATTAAAGAAATTACATAAAAATTGAGAACTTTTAAATAGTTGATTTGATATTAATATTAATATATTTTATAAAAAAATTATGATATTTTCAAATTTATATTTTAGCCAAAAATAAAATCATTATTGATTTCCTTAAAAACACATAAAATCGTATTATAACATCGACATAAACAAATAATAAAATTGAACATTAAAATTGAGACGTGTCTTGCTGTATTACGTGAGTACTCTTATAGTTTAACTTAATTTACAACACCCTTTTTGTTTTGGTTACAAAATTGATATTTGTGATAAAGATGATATGAAAATATTTATTTTTAATACTTGTTTCCACTCATTGAGGATTTTATATTTATACTATATTATAAAGTATTTGACAAAAACTCTTAAAAACCATTTTTAATGCATGAAGTACTGTTTATTGATGCATATTACTTACAATTCAAGATAAACCATTTTTTATACAAGTGATTTTGCATAAGTACAACTTATTAAAGTTTCATTTTTTAAATCGTATAACTAACTGCAGTCTGCAGATATACATAATCAAATACAGGATAAACATCTATTTTAAATATAAAAATTTAAAATATAATTAAAATAATCATTGAGTTTCTAACCGAATATTTAATTATTATCTTTAATAAAAATATTATTAAATAAAAAAATAAATTACTTTGTCATTAGACGTAAACTAAATAAAAATAAAAAATTGAATTAAAAAAGTTACATAAAAAAGGAAAACTATTAAATAGTTAATTTAATACTAATATCGAATTTATTTTTTTAAATTTTTTATGATATCCTCATATTTATATTTCATTCAAAAATAAAAACATTATCAGTTTCTCAAAACCACATAAAATTGTATTATATCGATAGAGACAAATGATAAAAGCTAAACATTAAAATGAAGATTTATTTCGTTGATTGCACATGTACCCTTTTAGTATAAAAAAATGTCAGTAGTAGTTTGTAAAAACGTTTGGATTTGCCCTCACTCTAACGGCCATTAAAATTACCCGTTACATCACAAAACATTGTTGACTTTTTCCAATTGTTTCTCATTTTTCTTTTATAGAAATAAATATTATATTGTATTATATTAAGTTTGCTTCTCTGAAGGATACCCACGACCACACAGCCGTTAAACATAAATCAACAACCACCTATTTTGCAGATAACTAGGAGTCATCGTATTTGAACCTTTGTGACCATAAGAGTATTTTTATTCTTCCTTGAATTTGGGAGCAAGAGGAGGTGTTGTCAAGAAGAGTTTCCATGGCAAACAATTTCAAAGTAAAATATTTGAAGTACTTTTTTTAATTTTTAATGTTGAACGAGAATAAGTTGGAAAAGTTCTAAAATGCCTCCAATTTAACGAAAGTTTTTAATGGGTGTTAGTAGGGGTGTTCATAGGTTGAGTTGATCGGGTTGAAGACATTTGAATAACTCAACCCAATGCTTGCGGTTTGGAAAAATTTTAACCTAACCCAACCCAACCCACACCAAAGTGCAACCTAACCCAAACCAACCCGTATGGGTTGGTCGGGTTGATACTTTGGTATATTAAAATATTCTTTTAACCTTGAATATGTTATTTCTCTATTCATAATTTCATTTTCATCATCAACCATTTGATACAACCTATTCATATTTCTTACGTATATCACATTCGGTTAATTTTCTCAATTTACATATATATGTTCACAGTTACTGAATGAGTTATACAGAGATATGAATAGATTGAAAATATGTGTATATGAAAAGCATGATAGTGTAATTGTCTAATGTATATATTAATAAAAATTCAACAATCATATTAAATCCAATAAATAAAAGAATATCGGGTTCATCGGGTTTGATTGAGTTCAAATAATAGTAACCCAATACATACGGTTTGACAATTTTACAACTCGATTAGACATCTGGTTACTTCAGGTTGGGTTATTTCGCATTGAGTTGATTGGGTTGGTCGGGTTTTTCGGGTTTTTGAGCACCCCTAACGATGACCAACCTGTAGCTTTGAAACCATAAGGATGAAAACTTTATAATCTACAAACCACATGAAAACTTTATAATCGACAAACCACCGAAACTAGAATTGTAATTTATTCTAATATATGTTTACTTGACTTTTAATTTTGTTATCGGACTTCAATATTATTACTATTATAAGAGTATCCGTGCAATGCAGCGAGACACATCTCGCTTTTAATGTTATATTTTATTATTTGTCTCTATTGAAGTTATAATACGATTTTATGTGTTTTTAAGAAGACAATAATGATTTTATTTTTGACTAAAATATAAATTTGAAAATACCATAAAAATTTGAAAAAAAAAATATATCAATGTTAATATCAAATCAACTATTTAAAAATTCTCATTTTTTATGTAATGTCTTTAATTTATTTTTTTATTATAATTTAATAACAAAATAATTTATTTTTGGTTTATT
>NC_037539.1:8414477-8423142 GCF_001531365.2 Cynara cardunculus var. scolymus
ATTTTTATAATATTTTTAAATTTATATTTTATTTAAAATTAAAATTATAATTACTTTCTTAAAAACACATAAAATCGTATTATAAAATAAAAAATAAAATATTAAAATAAAGATATATATTTCTCGAGTCCAGATAATGTATAAATGATTTTGGGGTTGTCTACTTCAGTAAATTCATCAAATTTTCGCTGAATCGTTCGTCTCCTCTGCATTGTTCGATTTGTCCGAGATATAGAAAAAGGGCGACAATTGACTATCGAACAAAGGTCAGGTTCGAATCCTGCCCCTTGCAAGCTTTTTTGTTGTGGACTTCAGATTTGGCTACTCTTCTCAACTCTCTTCGACTTCTTATGTTCAATTATCTGTGATTCCATTACTATTGTGTTCAATTTATTGTGTAATATCTCTTTATATCCTGATGGCCACCAAGTGTTCGATAAAAGTTCCCCATGAGGGATTTTGGGGTTGGTTCTTCTGTTAGCTTAAATTAGCAATAGCGTTTGTTGTCAAATTGAATCCACTTTTAATAAGGTAAAGTAAATTCTTGATCCACTTCTAACCTGAAACATATGAACTCCAAAAACTCTGTTTATTGCATTCATCTAATTTGTTATTAAGGTAAAAGGTAAAGTTTTAAAAGATATTGATTCTTTGGAACCCAAAACATCTAGCATAAAAAATAGAGAACTACTAGATGATCTAGGGAGATATAGAAAACTAGCAGAGAACTCAAGTACATAATCATATTCCAGTTTTTATTTACTTTTGATGGTCAATGAACTGCTGAGATTTTGCTTGAAGAAGGCTGATGCCTGGTGGCACAGGGATGACAAATATGGACAAAGAGTGCTGTAGGTCTTCTGTTTAGATTTTGAGTTTGATCAAATGTGGTTGGGGGGTTGGGGGCTAGAAGGTGGAGATGGAGAAGAAGTGAAATAATCTTAAGGTGCTAGAACTTAAGGGTTTCTTGGAGAAGGTGGAGCTTTTGATAGAGCAAGCAGAGATTGTTAGTAATCCTATAGTGAAATCTGGTGCCAATTAAGGTACACTCTGATTATGGGTTGTATGTGTTTAAGAGTCTTACGTGTGCAAAGAGTTATGTTTTGTTATATGTGTAATATGTTTGCTTGGTATCCTTAGGAGGTAGTTTGGTAAAGTAAACTTCTACGGTATCGTATATGTTTTCGTCAATGATATGTATCTTCAAGATGAACAGATCAATTGAGGTTGTAATGTAGCAACTTAGCTTTGCCCATTTTATGGTAGAGCTCGATAATTTTCCATCTACAGTACTGTGATTGTGTTCCCTTTTATATGTTCTTGACCTGCTCTAGTTATTTATATAAAAAACTCACTACAGTGATTCTTGAAATGGGAACTAAAGGCAAAAGAATGGAGCAAAAAAGGGGTTCATCGGTTGAGTATGGAATATGAATTATGGCTATATTTTCTTTTTGTTCATTGGGGTTTGAATTGTTATGTAGGGTTAATGTTGCGTTCTGTCCCATTTATCAAAAGAAGTATCACTATCTGAAAGTTGATAATATGCGAAGAAAGTAGATGGTTATCCAAGTGATATTTTTGCAAGGTAATCTATTAATTTTAGAGCACTTGTCAAACAACTATATCTCATTCGGCATCGCATCATAGAGAAGGATACAATGGTAATTTTCTATCATTTAGAACATTCACCAAACAGTCATTTTTCATCATGTTTTATGCACTATATCAACCAGAGCCACTTAATTATTCTGACACTTCTGCACCAAATCATTCGGCATCTGCCAAACAACCCTAAGATGATAAAACATTAACCTCATCTGAATCGTTCCAAGCCCCTGAATCGCTCAATTTATTCCTTATCTTTCAGGATTTCAATATTGCTGCTGTTCTCGTCTACTGCTGTGACACTCGTCTCCTCACTACTGCTCCGTCTCTCGTCTCTCCTATCAATCTCAACCTGCAGGTATGTGAAACGTTGAATCTTTGATTGTACATTTGTACTATTGTGTTTGTTGATCCTGTTCTTAATTGCTTACTTCTGTTTGTTGATGGATCTTGGTTCCTCTCTAAAATTGTCTGTTAGAATAACTTTGCTTGGAATCCACTGAAAGTAGTTTATCACTTTCAGATTGAAGTATTTCGATGGTACACTCGAAATCTCAATCGGATAAAATTCAGTGATTGATAGAATTTCGAATCCAAAACGTTAAGAATCTGTGTACCACTCTCTCATCGAAAAATGACCAATTCGTATATTGAAAAAGTGCGAAAACTGTCAAAAATGACAGTTTTTTGCACCCTAAACCGGGTTTAAAATCTAAAATTCGGATTTCTGATGCATTTTCCACAAAACTGATGCACTCCGCCCCCCTTGGACCCCGCCACCGGGGGCAGCGCCCCCGGACCCCCGTCATTTAGGGGCTTCGCCCCTAAATCAAAATAAACTCAAACAAGTGTGCACTCCGCACCTTCCTTACTTGTTCGATATTTATCATGATTACATTGGTCGACAAATTAATCCCATTACACTTAAATGATATTAGTGATTTTAATCACTAACAATCCTCCCCCATTTAAGTATAATCTTGATTGACTTAAATCAAAGTCGTAACAAACAAACTGATGCATAAATGAAATATCATGACGATTGAATTTCACGTTAGTATACTACTCATTTCAAATATTCAAATATCGGGGTGTCACTAAGGATTGAACCCCTTCTATTCATAGTGAATACATGAAGATAATATACACAACAGTTTACATTCTCATGTTCTAACTTGACACTATATTTTACTAGCCCGTGTCCTATCCTTCAATAAGCATATCAAAGCTAAGTCCCAAACTTCTTGAAGCGGCTAAACTTCATGCTTATATAGGTAGTTCTCTTACTCTTGCATCTGCATATGCAATTTTTCAAAAGAACTATTAAGAAATATAATTTCAACCTCCTTTACTTGCAGTTCTGAACACATACCTTGGGATGACGCTAATAATGTGTTCCAATCTTTAGATATCAAGCTTTCCACATTGAATTCAGCATCTAACATTACATTAGATGGAAATTGGGTATCTTAATATGAAAGATTTCAGGTGGACTTTAAACCTATCCCCACAACCGCCTTGTGCACAAGATCTCTAGCTAACCCTTTGGTTAGATGATCGACTAAATTCAACTGAGTTCTCACAAACTCTACCGATATCACACCATTCATGATGAGCTCACGAATCATGCTATGTCTAACACCTAAATGTCTAGACTTCCCATTATACACTTGACTATAAGCCTTAGCCAAGGTAGCAGCACTATCACACCGGATAGAGATGGTAGATATCGGTTTGGGCCATAATGGAATTTCATATATCAAATTCCTTAGCCAGTCAGCTTCTTGACCAGCTGCAGCCAATGCCACAAATTCAGACTCCATTGTTGAGTTTGTAATACAAGTTTGTTTCTTGGAAGCCCAACAAATGGCACCTCCACCAAGAAGGAAAACCCAACCACTCGTAGAAGAGTGATCCTCCAAATTTGTAATCCAGCTGGCATCTGAATAACCTTCTATAACCGGAGGAAATCCACTATATGTCAAACCATAATCCATGGTTCCTTTCAAGTACTTGAATACTCGACTTAAAGCTTGCCAATGATGTGAACTAGGATTACTAGTATACCTACTAAGCTTTCCTACAACATATGCTATATCAGGCCTAGTGCTAATCATGGCATACATAAGACATCCTATAGCTCTTGAGTATTCAAGCTGAGACACTGGAACACCTTTATTAGGTAGAAGCTTAAGATTAGGATCTATTGGAGTGCTAACAGGAGAACAATTTCCAAAGTTAAATTTTTTCAATATCTTCTCAATATAATGAGATTGRGAAACTGAMATTCTATTGTTTYCTTGTTTGATTCTTAATCCAAGAATCACCTCAGCCTCCCCCAGGTCTTTCATATCAAAACTAGATGACAAGAACTTCTTGGTTTTATCAACTTGATCTTGATCAGTACCAAAGATCAACATATCATCTACATATAAACAAATTATAACTCCTTTACCAGAAGCATCAAATTTGCTATATACACACTTATCAGCTTGGTTTAGTGTAAAACCATTAGATAAGACCACATCATCAAACTTTTGATGCCATTGTTTTGGTGCTTGTTTCAGACCATACAATGACTTCTTCAACTTGCACACCTTGTTTTCATTTCCAGTCATCACAAACCCTTCAGGTTGTTTCATGTAAATTTCCTCATCCAATTCACCATTCAAGAATGCAGTTTTTACATCCATTTGATGAATTACAAGATTATGTATAGCTGCAAGAGCTAACAACAATCTAATAGTGGAAATCCTAGCAACAGGAGCATAAGTATCAAAGAAGTCTACCTTCTTTTTGCCTAAAACCTTGGAAAACCAACCTGGCTTTGTACTTATCTATGGTACCATCCACTTTCATCTTTCTTTTGAGGATCCATTTACATCCTAATGCTTTACAACCAGGATGCAAATCAGTTAAAACCCAGGTATTATTAATCATGATAGAATCAATCTCATCCTGGATTGCTTCTTTCCAGAAAACAACGTCCCTAGATGCCATGGCTTCACCAAAATTCTTTGGATCCTCCTCAATAATAAAACAATATTGATGTTGAGACACAGTCTCATCTCTTGTTCCTTCAACTAGATAAAGTTGAAAATCAGATCCAAAAGACTTAGCTTTTCTAGCTCTAGTGCTTTTCCTAGGTTCAGATGGTCCAGGTACAGAATCTGTACCATCACACACATTTTCAGCTTGAGTTGTAGTTTTGCCGGAATGAATCATGTCCCTTGGTCTAGGTATAGATGTAAATCTCTCTTCATCAAACATAGCATCTCTTGACTCTATAACAGTGTTAACTGACACAGAGTCATTAGATTCTATAACATATAATCTATATGCTTTGGAATGCTTAGCATACCCAATGAAGATACAATCTATACCTTTCTCACCTAAGTTTTTCCGTTTCAGTTCACTGAGCCTTACAATTGCTCTACAACCCCAAACTTTGAGATAACTCAAATTTGGTACCTTTTTATGCCAAATTTCATAAGGGGTGTTTTTACTCTTTTATTCGGAGTTCTATTCAATATATAACAGGCTGTCAACATAGCCTCACCCCAAAACCCATCACTTAGGCCTGAATACGACAACATGGAATTAACCATTTCCTTCAAGGTTCTATTCTTCCTTTCAGCCACACCATTTTGCTGTGGTGTGTAAGGAGCCGTGGTTTGATGTATTATACCAGTAGACTCAAAATAAACTGGATCATAATACTCACCACCTCTATCAGTACGCAAAACTTTTATCAACTCATTTATATGTAGCTCTACTTCTTGTTTATAAATTTTAAATTTATCAAGAGCTTCATCCTTTATGTGCACCAAATAAATATAACAATATCTAGATGCATCATCAATAAAAGTAATGACATACTTTTTATTTCCTAGTGAAGGTGTAGCATGAAAATCACATAAATCACTATGAATGAGTTCTAATACTTTGCTTTCTCTTTTAACATCCTTAAAAGGTTGTCTTGTAATCTTGGTTAACATGCAAGTTTTACACTTTTCATTATTCATGTCAAAAGCAGGTATTAAACTCATTTTAGACATATCCTTTAACCTTTTATAATGAACATGTCCTAGTCTAGCATGCCATAAAACAGATTTACTTAAGTTATTGCTAGTACTAGATGTCATCATGCAAATAGAGTTAACATAAGAAGGATAACATAGATTCAACCTAATCATACCATTACATACATAGCCAAATCTAACAAAAGTACCATGTCTTGACAAGATATACTTGTCACTTTCCAACACTTGTTTGTAGCCACACTTATTCAACACAATTTCAGACAAGAGGTTCTTTCGAATCCCCGGTACATACAAATGTACAATACATTGTCTAAACATAAACACTTTCCAGATGTGAACTTAAGTAAAACACGTCCTAATCCCTTGATTGATTCCGTTGCAATGTTTCCCATCTTCACGACAGATCCATCTTCAATTGGTTGACATTCTTTAAACCAACGAAGATCCTTGCAAACATGACTTGTTGCACCAGAATCAACCCACCAAGCAACATCATCATCCTGCACATAATATGCCTAAGAAATTACAGAAATATAATTATGAACATTATTTAGGTTGTGCACTAAATCACAATTCTGACCTTGTTGCTTTCTTGGATCCTTAGACCCACTTGGACCAGCTCCATCCTTGTTCACTTTACGTACACGACAATCCTTCTTGAAATGACCAGGTTTACCACACCTCCAACATACCAATTTAGGCTTTTTGTTGGAAAACTTGTCATCTCCACCTTTGTGTTTCCGTTTGTTGTCTTTAAACTTGTTGGAATACTTGGACCCATCCCCTTCCACAATGTTCACAAAAGAAGAACCAACTTGATTCTTACCTTTAGGATTATTGTCAAGTTCTTGAGTCCTCAAAGACTCTTCAATCCTAAAGTGACTTCCAAGCTGAACCAGAGTCAATTCTTCCTTCTTGTGTTTCAGAGTGTGTTTAAACTCTTTCCAGGAAGGAGGCAATTTGTCAATAATCATAGCAACCGAGATGGCTTCATCCATCTTCAGATTATGTTGAACAAATTGTCGCAGAATCCTTAACAATTCATGAAACTGTTCCATGACAGACCTGGTATCTACCATCTTGTAATTCATGAAATTACCGACCAGAAACTTCTTGCTAGAAGCATCTTCTGCCATATACTTGGATTCCAGATAATCCCATAGTTCCTTTGCAGATTCAACATTTTGATAAACATCAATAAAGAGTCGGACATACCGTTTAAGATGTGGCCACGACATATGTAATCATCGTTTTCCCATTTCGATCTCCTCCTTGACACTTCCAGAGTTTCATCTTCAACATATTCAGGCACAAGGGTACTCAGAACGTACACCACTTTCAGGGTAGTCAGGAGGAAGTGCATCTTCTTCTGCCATCTACGGAAATCTTGCCCTTCAAATTTCGACAATTTATCGAATTTGCTTGTCATGTCTTTCACAAATTCTTTGTCAGCCATTTTCACAGATTACTTCAATCTCTGTTAGAATAACTTTGCTTGGAATCCACTGAAAGTCGTTTATCACTTTCAGATTGAAGTATTTCGATGGTACACTCGAAATCTCAATCGGATAAAATTCAGTGATTGACAGAACTTCGAATCCAAAACGTTATGAATCTGTGTACCACTCTCTCATCGAAAAATGACCAATTTGCATATTGAAAAAGTGCAAAAACTGTCAAAAACGGCAGTTTTTTGCACCCTAAACCGGGTTTAAAATCTAAAATTCGGATTCCTGATGCATTTTCCACAAAACTGATGCACTCCGCCCCCTTGGACCCCGCCACCAGGGGCGCTGCCCCCGGACCACCGTCGTTTAGGGGCTTTGCCCCTAAATCAAAATAAACTCAAACAAGTATGCACTCCGCACCTTCCTTACTTGTTCGATATTTATCATGATTACATTGGTCGACAAATTAATCCCATTACACTTAAATGATATTAGTGATACTAATCACCAACATTTTCCCAAATGAGCAACGGTATAATAGTAATAGGAGGATTCTTGTGTAGCTTTTGTTCCTGACCATTCCTCCCCCAACTGGTCTTACTACTATGATTTATATGTTTAGACATCAGGATTTGGATCCATAGCGTAGACAACCTGCATGCATCTGATGATGCCTTTTGTGTTTGCTTTAACTTTGGTCCTAGAGGCACATTGATTGAGTTGTCATAATCTTTTTGTTTAGTGTAATGATTTCAGCTGGGTTTGCTTATAGATTTCTATAGAACTCGGGAAAACGATTGATTTTGTTATGTAATAATTCATCCTTTTCTACTTTGATCTTCTGTTAGTCACTTCTGTTTCTCATCTCATCATGAAATTTTATATATTTTGTAAACATGAATTGTACTATATTGTCACTTGTATAGTTGTATCAACTTATATAAGCACAACTACCAAAACTTGATTCTCGCTCTCTTCTGGTCCTTGGTTCTCTGCCCTCTCTTCTGCCCTTCTGGTCTCGGCCCTGTAACTCTGCCCTAGCTCTCTTCTGTCTCGGCCCTGTAAAGGAGCAAAGCATTAAGCCATTAAGCATCGTAAAGGAGCCGTTTCTGGACTCTGGAGACTGTAAGTTTGGAATCTAAACATCATAACTTGGTAAATTCCTGATTTCTTGATCCTAATTTTTTTTTATTTTTCATAGATCCTTGATGTTAAAAAGACAAATTTATGATGAACCCATGCTTAGATTAGGCTTATTTGATGAAGTTGATTTTGATTTGGTTTCAGAAGCTTCTACATGGTTTTAAGTGTTATCTTTAACCAAAATTCATTTGTCTTAAAATTTTGTGTAATTGTGTTTTGATTTAGGGCGAATTGTAACACCCTAGTTTCTTTAGTTAATAAATCTCAATATTTCAGCCTTAAATGCAAATATTTATGAATAATTCAAGTACTCCAGCAGCTGTTACATTTAGTGGAATATCTTAATTATAAGACTAAACAAGTTAGTGATGAGTTGTTAAGGCTAGAAGTGTGTTGGCAAGTCTAGTAAGCATGACTAAGCAA
>NC_037539.1:8424767-8430204 GCF_001531365.2 Cynara cardunculus var. scolymus
TGGCAACCCCAACTGGCCGCACATGGAACCCGTCTTTCAGGTCACCAATGTGAGGAGGCACTTTTTGGCTCACTCAGTGGCTGAGGCTAGCCGGCGGGGGGGGGGGGGTCAAATCTGGGACCTATCTTGTATTTGGGCAAAGTTGTGCCACTCCTTTGCCAATTGAGCTACATGCAACATTAAATTGGTTGTATTGTATAGTATCCTTAGGAAATGAATCGTCCAAACAAACCCAATAAATCTCACGCGAGGATGTGCGCAGATTTTGCCTCTACCCCAGGGGGTAAAGAGGCTGTTTCCATGTCTTATGGTAAACTTTTATTGTTTTGATCAATTTTTTTCTTTGATATCAGATTCCAGGAAAACTTCTGGCCAGAAATCTTATGTGTCTAAGGTTTATGGTGGATGACTAGCAATATGGTCTTTTCTGATAACCAACCTTTTAAAATTCTATTAATTTGATGAGTCTTGTCTTTCGTATCAGTATCCCATCATGCTTGTTTAAGTTTGTGTTACATGCTGACATGCATAACTGCCTAGAGACATGATGTTTCATTGTGGTATAACTTCAAATCAAGTATAGCAATTGATAATTTGATGAAGTAACATCACCCACTTTTACGAAAGCGTAGTTGGGTTATAGTGTGGCATTCAAGACTTTGTGGCGAGGACAGGTATGCGTACATCTCACCCCTCACCAATCCGATATAAAAGAAAACAATGCTTAAAATACTCTTTGGGGTTAGAGGACATGTATATGTACGCCCCCACCCCTCCATCCCTAGACCCCGCCTTTGGGTGGGATATACTTGGCTCGTTTGAGAACTCCAGCCAAAGCATTGGTGGAAGACAACCAGAAAGCCATTTTATTCAGAGGCCTGCCAATGATTGAAAATCCAGATCAACTTGAATATATACTGATACTTAGAAGTTAGAGCATATCTAGTAATGGAAGAGTTCATATAGGTTCTTTTTGTCCCTACTTGTAACATATGTAAGTCCACACATAAATTACTAAGGCACTCGCATTTAACTGTAATTAACTGGAAGTTGTGGTATTGTTCCTTTTTTATTTCCTGTTCTATGCTTTATAGAATCATATGACTTTTAAATTTCTACTTGGAGTAACAAGTATCACATTTTGTGATGATATAGTTGTGACTACTGAATACGAAAGGCAATGGAAGATCAGCGATCTTTCAATAGCCCTAGAAGGACCCTTAGTTATTCTAGAAACAGGGGAGCAACCATCTCCGTTTTTGAAGCAGACAACAAGGCTTCTGGTGTTGCTGTTTCGGGAGAGCATGGTCCTAACCCTTCGGAAGTTTACGGGTTTGTAGGATCCATTTCGACTGTTGTTGCTACAGGTGCTCATCTTCTTTTACACTTGTCAATAAATGTTTTCCTTTTTATCAAATTTAAGAGCAATAATCTACACTAGTACCTTCAGGGTGCGTTTGGACTACTAGACATGATGGTACATGATAGAATACAAACTTATCGTCCCATGGTTGGCGCGACATTAGACTGGGATAAGATGGGACTGATTGGTAAATTACCAAACCACCCATGTCAAATTAAAAACCCTAAAACCTTGCACAATCTTTTCACATGCCCACCTCACTCTTATCCAGTCCCGTCTCGTCTGCACACCAAACGCACCCTCGAAGTATTTGACAAAGTGAGACAATATTACTCGGTCACATGAAAATTGGAATATTTTATGGGCCACATGGTTTTGTACATGTGTTTCGTCTATTTCTTGTTTGTCGTAAGCCTCTTCCATTGGGAAAAAAGGCAATTCAAGGTCGAAAACTCGTCAGGAAGTGTTGCAATAGTTTCTAGAAAGTTCCTCTTTTCTCAAAATTTATGTTGGGTTTGTTTTTTAGCTTGCCTGACTAGTCCAAAACAAAACTATCGTTGTTAATGTCATAGGTATTGGTGTTTAGAGGATTCTAATATTATTTTCCGATGCTGTACCACCAGTTATATTCATGGCATGGGCCTATGTTCCTGATCCTTGGTTGCATTCTATCGGGATCTTCTACTATCCAAGCAAGTACGTGTGCACAATTCCCTTTAAATCATAGCTTCGGGTTTGCTCTCAATCAGTAGTTCTCATTTTAGCTTTTCATTACATCTTGAAAACTGAGATGATATCATATAAATGTCCGAAAGAAAGATGGTGAGCTTATGAGTGACTTGATGCCAGAATACATGCATACCCCTATCCCTATATACAGCAAAAACCTACACATTATGCTCACCTCTGGTACAACTTGAACCCTTAACCTCTAGGAGGTTGTTTCCATGCCGAGCTTTTTAAGGCCCGAGCTCGTTTGGACATTTTCAGAAAAAAAGGGTCTGATCGGGGATTTAAACCTGGCAGGGCCCGGGCTATGGCTTTTTTGTGCATCTCTAACGTTGGATCTACTAGGAATCTGGGTACTGCTGGGCCAACGACGATTTGGTTATGCAATCTAACTTTCGCCTTTCAGGTACTGGGCATTGGCGCTTCCGGCTTATGCCATTGTGACAATTGCATCGATCTTTCTATTCTACATCGGCCTCAACTTTATGGCAACTCCACCTCAGACATCCTTGAACTCGATATTTGGTCGGTTAGTTTTTCTATGCATGATAAAGCAATGAGTAGCTCGAGTTTCATTTGCTCGATTTAGACCATCCGACTTGAGCTCGAACTCGAGTTTCTACTTGGCTTGACAAGAAACTTTTCACAGACATATTCAAGCTTGTCGGAAATATAGTTTTTAACAGATCGTAACCTACTCCATTCCAACTAAAGAAATAACGGCTCGTTTAATTTGCGAGATTTGGAATCAGATTCCATGTTTGGTTTAAAGGAAATTTGGAATTTAAATCCTACAAACATTGGATTTAAAAAGCTCATGGGGTAGTTGGTATTTCATGGGATTTCATAGGATTTGTCTGTAATAATATTTTAAAATACGTTAATAATCAATTAATAATATGTACTTATAATTATTTTTATATAATTATTTTGTAATTTGTTTTTATAAATTATGTATGAAGAAAGTAATTTAATTCTATTCCAAATCCTACAAACCAAACAAGTGAAAGATTCCAAATCCTCTCAAGAAATCCAAATCCCTCAAAAAACTCCGTCCGATCAAATGCCCCCAGGGAATAGTGATTTGCCTTTGGTTACGTTTTAAGTTAGCTGGATTGTTCATGTAACGAACTAGGATGATTCTAACGAGTCGAGTTCCACCCTGAAAGACCTTAGGCTCGTAATCTAACAAATCAAATTAAAAGAAAAAGAGCTCAGTGTTTGTTTGAATTGGTTTATGTTCTTGTAATCATTAGCATGTTTTTTGCAGATGAACACAGCAGAGAACCCGTGTGCTCTGATCGTGCGTCGGAAGAAGATGATCAACCCATCGAGCCTTACTCTGATATCGGCATCGACCAAATCAATGAACTCATGTTCAAAGATTGACCAAATATGGTGATTGTTTCAAGGTGTATGATGCTGCACAGGAAGAATTTTCTGAACTTAAATCGCAATTTCAACAGCTAACTCTAAAATAAAGTTTTTGGAGAATTAGAGATTATTTTGTTCTAACAGCTACTCTATTTTAAAATACAGAGAGAAGATACATATCTTCAAATTTGTAGAAATCCTTAAAACTCAATTGTTTTCATCAATGAGGTTGAATGTATTATTATTTTTAGGGTTAAATGTATGAAATAGCAACATACTTTCATAAATTTTCTTATTATAGCATTCTACTTTTGTTTTTCTTTATTACAACAATGAACTGTCAAATTATTTTTTATTAAGGCATCGACCGCACTTTAAAAAATCTATTCATTATAACAATGGATAATTTATAGTATAATTAATATTGGAATTTTTAAAAGAGCAAACTTTCACTTTTGGTCTCTAACATTTGTTAACTTCAATTGATATTGTCCCTAAACTTCAAGAACTCGGATTTGGTCCCTATTTTTTGAGAAGTTTGAAAGCACGTTATACATTCTTCTTCTTTAATCTTTGTGATTTAATGTTCATTGTAGAAAAAATAGACTTGAATAGTCTTATTCATAGACAATGGTGCATTTTGAATAGGCACTATATAAAACGGAAAATATTAACCACAAGGATGGTGTCTGATTGGTTATAGTTTGGCTCCAAAGATCAAAAGTACCAGAAAGTTTCAGGTTCAAATTCAAGGAAGAATAAAAATCCTCTTGTGGCCACGAAAGTTGAAATGAGATGACTCCGGCCTATTTGCAAAACAGGTGGTTGTCTTGGAATTAATCGGCTCGCATAACGAGTTAGATATCCAAGACAGCATATATTCAGACTGAACATAGAAACTATATCAAAATATACAGCTTGGTTTCCTATTACAGAGGGTATACAAATTACTTTTCTAAAGACCGTCAAACTTTTTTCCGTTAAATAAATTAAATGAGGGATATTTTAGTAATTAATTTATAAAAAAAATAGATTAATTCCATCTCCATCCACTCCCTTGCGACCATCGTCCACCACTCTGCAACTCCAACCCCGCCTTCTTTTGTGTTATTTTCCCCTTCCATCACCAAGGCGTACCTGCAACTCCATCGATCCATCACCGTAGTAGTGGTGGCTAAATCGGCCCAACCCGGCCTGGGACCGCCAGAGGCCCGGGACCGGTAATGACCGGTTATGGGATTGAAAACCGGGACCGGTTGGGGTTTTTGGTAGTTTCGTGAGACCGAAAATTCAAATAATTTTATAAATAAATGTATTTTTAAATAATTTTATAATGTATTATTTCTATAAGACAATGTAATTTTAATTATATTAAAACGTATTTTTAAAGTATATTTGAGTGACCTAATTGTAAATTTTATAATGTATTAAAAATATATATTATCAAAAAAAATTTAAAAAATGCCGGAACCGGCGGCCTATAACCGGTTGTGAAGTACCTTGATCGGTCCTACCATCTTCGACTGGGACCGGTTATGAGAAAGCTTGAGACCGATTAGACTGAGTACCTGTTTTTGGCCATCACTACCGTAAATCATAACCATGTCTGGTCATAGATCATTTTCGAAAACCGTATCATCAGAAGCTATGCCGGAAAATAAACATATGCAACCCATGATGGTTTTCTATGTGGATAGCAGCGATGAGGGATACACAACGGTTGTTGTATTGCTCCTTTGGTTTCTATTTATTATCGTTCTTAGATTTGATTATTAAAGTTTTTTCTATTGAGGAACATGTTTTGTGAAACATCAATCGATCTATGTGGGAAATCATCTTTTTAATACGAAGCCACATTTTTCCGGGTTAATGTTCTATTTATTGGGCTGTCTCTCTGTATTGGGTTAGCCCAGTTTGTTTTTTTAGATTGCTTGAAATAAGGCCCATGCCAAGAGTCAGTCGTATGAGTTC
>NC_037539.1:8431304-8433142 GCF_001531365.2 Cynara cardunculus var. scolymus
CACGTCAAGGAGGGTTTCTGGTTTCTAGACTCCGCCTGTTCAAACCACATGACGGGTATTAAGGAGTGGTTTATTCGCATAGATGAGACGTATCAACACWAGGTAAAATTAGGAAATGATCACAGGTTGGAAATCAAAGGAAAGGGTGATGTTTGCTTGACTGTGAACGGCATAACACAGATCATTACGAATGTTTATTATGTACCTTTGCTAACATCAAATCTCATCAGTGTTGGATAGCTTCAAGAAAAATCCCTCACCTTTGTTATTCAAGGTGGTGTTTGCATGGTGTTTCACCCTCAAAAGGGTTTGATCATTACATCCAACATGACAAAGAATAGGTTGTTTCCTGTTAATGCCACATTGCAGTCTCAAAAATTGAAGTGTCTTCATGTCAGTAATGATTCAGAGACCCAATTATGGCATAAGAGGTTTGGACACATCAACCACAAAGCCATCAGAACCATGTTATACAAAAGGATGGTGACAGGTCTACCCTCAGTTGCAGAAAAACACTCTGTGTGTGAGATTTGTGCCATCGGAAAACAAAAGAGAGAGGCGATACCCAAGAAGAGTAATTGGCGTGCTACGGAGAAGCTGCAATTGATACACACAGACTTGAGTGGACCCATCACTCCTGCCTCAACCAGTGGAAAGAGGTACATACTTGTGTTTATTGATGATTACACACGAAAGTCCTGGGTTTATTTCTTATCACAGAAAAATGAAAGTTTTGAAGTGTTTAAAAACTTTAAAAAATCTGTGGAAAAAGAAACTGGCATGAATATCAAGTGTTTGAGGAGCGATAGAGGAGGTGAGTTCACCTCAAATTCTTTTAATGAGTTTTGTGAAGCTCAAGGTATTAAACGACAGCTAACTGCCGCCTACACCCCACAACAAAATGGGGTTGCTGAGCGACGAAACCTAACCTTAATGAATATGGTTCGGTGTTTATTAGCTGAAAAATCAATGCCCAAATATTTTTGGGCAGAAGCAGCAAAGTGGGCGTGCCATTTGTTAAACAGGTGTATGAGCAGGAGCCTTGATGATAAGGTACCAGAAGAGTTTTGGACGGGCTCAAAACCAAGTGTTGAGCATTTTAAGGTATTTGGATGCATAGGGCATGTCCATATACCTGCTCAATTGCGAACAAARCTGGATGCAAGGAGTCACAAGTGTGTATTTCTTGGTGTTAGCCAAGAATCAAAAGCCTACCGTTTGTATGACCCATCAAGTCAGAAAATTGTGATCAGCAGAGACGTGATATTCGATGAGGATGTAGCYTGGGACTGGTCTAAAGAAAATCAGAAAGCGGAAGAGTTCATCATAGAAGATGATGAAAAGGTAGAAGGGAGTCAAGATGGAAATGAAGGCGTAGACGATTCTCTAAACATTCCCAGCACAACACAGAATTCTGAAAATGAAGAACGTTCACCGGTTCAAGGTAAATCACAAACTCAAAATGCTCATGATGTTGCTAACAATCCAGTCTCGACTACTACTGAAAATTCACAGGATCAAAGCATACCGGCTATGCAACCGGAATCATCCACTCGCACACGAAGACCACCTGTGTGGATGGATGACTATTATGCAGATCAAGACCCATTTGATGAAGATGAAGCTGGTTTTGCAATGTATAGTGCAATGGACGACCCGGTGATGTACGAAGAAGCAAGCCAAGATGAGAAGTGGGTTCAAGCGATGAATGCCGAGATGACTGCTATAGAAAGGAACCATACTTGGGAATTGGTTGAGCCTCCAGCTGGAACAAAGCCTATAGGAGTAAAGTGGTTGTACAAGACGAAGCTGAACGAACTTGGAAAGGTAGACAAGTA
>NC_037539.1:8434417-8440102 GCF_001531365.2 Cynara cardunculus var. scolymus
GGCTATATAATGCCTTTCAGCTCTTGAATAAAATTATCAGAAATTTGGTGAGTTGAATCAATTTTGTTATCACTTGTATTTTACACTATTTTGCTTTTCATTAAAATAAAACCATTTGATTTTCATAAATCATTCCTATATGAAATATGAGAGTCCAATTGATTTGCTTCATTTTACTATCGGTATATCTTTTCGAAATAGTCTAGTAGTCAATGGTTTTTTATCACAAGAGATATGGCTTTCGATTATCCATACCATATTTTTATTCAAACATAAATCTTTGACCAATGGAATATTTTAACTTTGAATATATAAATCATCTTATTTATGATTCAAAATCACAAAAAACTATAAAATTAGCATAAAAAAGGACGGAGAATAAAATAAAATTTGAAACAATATTGTCGTTTCCAGTTATCGATTTCATAATCGAAAAATGATTTTGTGCAGCACCCCCTCAGGTACGTTACTAGTTGGGCTCAATTTGAAGGTATTGACGAGACGATTATAATTGTATAATTTGTAAAAAAAGAAATGTATTTTTAAATCTTTTTTAGTTCACATACGATTGTTTATATTAATATGATAAGGGTGTAAAATAAAAAATAAAAAAGCTAGTGATATAAAGTTAATAAAATTACTAATTATAAAGGTATAAAATGTAATTTTGAAATTGAAAATGATTTGATGGAAGAATCGTGGGAGGTTATAAGCTTTAATAGCTTGTACAATATACTTAATTGGTTGTACCTCTTAAAAAAGTTCAAAACAATCGTTACCATCTTTTTTTAATATAATATAGATATAGATATATATATATATATATATATATATATGTTCAATTTAATTTTTTTAATATAATTTAACTTAGGTTTAATAATCATCCAACTTATTTTAGGTTTAATAATATAATGTTTTTTTATAAAAATAATAATTAAGTATTTTATTAAAACTCAATTATATCTTAATTATATTTTAGATTATTTATAACTAAAATAAGATGTTTATTTTTTATTTGATTGTGCTTATCATCTAGTCATATGAATTCAAATATTCTGTTAGAACTCAATGATTATCTTAATTATATTTTAGATTTTCTATATTTAAATTAGATGGTTATCCTGTATTTGATTATATTTATCTGCAGTTAGTTACACGAATTTAAAAACAGATCTTTAATAAGTTGTACTTACGCAAAATTACTTGTAATATTGAATTTTAAGTAATATGCATCAATAAACAGTACTTCATGCATAAAAAATAGTTTTTAAGAGTTTTTGTCAAATACTTTATAATATAGTATAGATAATCTTGAATTTTAAGTAGTTTGTATCAATAAACAGTAGTACTTGATGCATAAAAAAATTATTGATCTTTAAAATTTTGTTTTAGATGCTTTATAATATAGTATAGATATGGGTATAAATATATAGATATGAATTAGAATAATAGATTATTGAGATTGATTTATATATAAATTAAGAGTTTGGAAAAGATTGAGATTCTATATTATTTAATACGTAAATCTAAACCATAAATTATAAATACCACCGATCATAATATATAGGCTTAGGGCTGTGCTTAGAGCGAATTGAGTTGGATTCTGAAAAGCAGCCAGAGGTTGAATTCTGAAACAGCAGCAGAAAGAAAAAACTTAACCAGGTTTCATCTTCACCGTTGATTCGATATTAAAATTATAGATTGTTTGGGATTGTTTATTTGAAACTTATATTTTTCTATCTATAAGTTAGAACTTTTTTAAAAACTCTTGTTTGATATTGGTATAAGTTGTTTATCCAAACACTCAAAAGTATTTGTTACAATAAGTCTAAGTTGTTTTTATAAACAATCCAAAATACCTGCCTGTATATGTTTGCATTCATGCGTCTTTCTTTCTTGTAGTTGTCGTTGCTTCTGTATTTTCTGAATAATTATACATGTTTTTTCTTCTTTCTTTTCAAAATTGTTGTTTATTGATTATAGTTATTGTGGCTAATAATAATAATAATAATATCGTAGATGGAGCAGAAGCAGCAGATTTGTACAAGTGATGAATTGCATACTCTCTCTTCAGACTATCCGTGGTTCATTGCTCATGACCTAGACCCAGATGAAGATGACGACAGAGACCAAATTTTCTACAGGGTCCATGACCCAATGTCTCATTACAGGTGCCGAATCCCTGAGTTGGCCGGAAGGTGTATCCAAGGATGTTTCCATGGGTGGATGGTTCTATCCAAGCATACTCCAAAAGACCTCGAGTGGTCTCTTTGGAACCCACTCACCTCAAAGTTCATTCGCTTCCCTCGTCTGATTGTGGAAGATTTTGTTGACGACTTCTCGTATTGCTGTTTGTCTTCCCCACCTGAAGATCCCACTTCCATTCTCCTGTTGATGAGATCTAGAAAACCTCACATTGTTTTCTGTCACTGTAACAGTAGAAGAAAGAGATTAAGACGATGGACGGAGATGTCGTATTCTAAACAGATGAAGAACATAAGAGGTGGCGATGATGATGATGATGATGATCGTGACCATTTCCTAGTTGAGCCAACTTGTTGCAATGGTAATGTATATGCCTGGTCTTACATCTCATTTCCACCTCTTCTCATACAGCTCCAGATAAGTGTGGTCAAGGAGAAACAAGTTGTGATAAAGCTGGTGCCTTTGGTGAACTTACCCTGGTCAGATTGGGAAAATCGCATCGAGGACTATTTCTTCTTGAAAGGATCTTGTACACAACTGTTCACCATTACGCTGTGTGTAGACAAGCATAATAAACCCTCTGATGTGTATTTGTTTAAACTGGACATGAGTAGCATGGTGTGGACCGAAATCAAAGACCTCAAAGACACTGTATTTTTCGTGAATATGGATTGTGATGACTTAGTATATAGCAGCCCTCCAATGACCTCAGAATTAGGGGGTGGTTATATACATATTATTGAAGAAACTGGAGACGTAATATATTCCTACAACATCAAAGATAAAACCATCTCCATGTCTTCCATGCGTTGTCTTGATTTACCACCTTGCAGCATCTCCATATGGACAATGATGCCTGAATTTAGGTTGCATGGGAAACCCAGGTACTGCAATGATCAGATGGAACTGGTAAGATCAGCTACAGATACAGATACAGCTACGAACGACGACGACGACGATGATGATGAACGACGACGATGATGATGATGAACAACGACGACAACGATGATGATGATGATGATGATGAGGAGGAGGATGATGATGATGATGATGATGATGATGAGGATGAGGATGAGGATGAGGATGAGGATGAGGATGAGGATGAGGATGATGATGATGATGATGATGATGATGATGATGATGACGACGATGATGATGAACGGCGACGATGATGACGAACGACGACGATGATGATGACGAACAACGACGATGATGATGACGAACGACGACGATGATGATGACGTACGACGACGATGATGATGACGAACGACGACGATGATGATGATAATGATGACGACGATGATGATGATGATGATGATGACGACGATGATGATGATGATGATGACGACGATGATGATGATGATGATGATGATGATGACGACGACGATGATGATGATGACGACGACGACGATGATGATGATGATGATGACGATGACGATGATGATGATGATGACGATGATGATGATGATGATGATGACGATGATGATGATGACGATGATGATGATGACGATGATGATGATGATGATGATGACGATGATGACGATGACGATGATGATGACGACGATGATGACGACGATGATGACGATGATGATGATGATGACGATGATGATGATGACGATGATGACGACGATGATGACGACGATGANGATGATGACGACGATGATGACGACGATGATGACGATGATGATGATGATGACGATGATGATGATGACGATGATGACGACGATGATGACGACGATGATGACGATGACGATGATGACGACGATGATGATGATGACAACGATGATGACGATGATGATGACGATGATGACGATGATGATGATGACGATGATGATGATGACGATGATGATGATGATGATGATGACGACGACGACGACGATGATGATGATGATGATGATGATGATGATGATGATGAGACCAAGAATGAAGCATGCCTGCTGCTCAATGTTCCGTTTGATATTTTGGAGATGATGATGAAGTTATGTGTTGGCATCGAGTATCTCAATTTTCGTGCTACATGCAAGCTTTGTCGTTTAGCAGCACCTGTGATTCAATGGAGCAAAGAAAGGATGAGATTGCGGACATATTCCTTAGTTTCGCCATGGCTGATGGTAATCGATAAGAATCGGGGGATCGTCACTTTTACAGACCCCATGTTTGGTGACAACGAGTACTTCATAAAAGCATCTCCAGAATTGCTATATTATCACAGAATATTGTGTTTAGGACACGGTTGGTTGCTTTTGTATATCGATGACTATCGTGTCGCATTCCTTAACCCCTTCACAAGTGATATCCCCAAGCTTCCACCGATACCTTGTTACGATTGCTTCTCGTTTTCAGCACCGCCTACTTCCCCTGATTGTATGTAACATACACTTTCGCAAATACGTTGCAGTTATCCCTTTTATACGTGTTTATGTGATCAAAACATAAAATCTGAAAGCAAACCCGAATGCAATAAACTATATATGAAATAGTCGAAATCATCGTACGAGGCCCGGGGTAAAACAATTGGAAAGAAACGGGTCAAAAGCATCAATATCTACGTTACGGATACATAAAAACTGACTTTTATTGGAAGATATTTTTGAGATATTTCTATTGTAAGTTGTAGATTATCTCTTTATGAACGCGTGAGCAAAAACCACGTCAAAAACGGAGGTCCGAGCGAAAAGTTATGCGATTTTTAGTRATTAGTGGTCAAACCGAGTTTTCAGCCGAGTCAACTCAGTCCCAACTCGTAAAAGTCGGTTATACATGTTATTTACCTTCTTTTTCACCCAAAACAGACTCTCATCTTCAAAACTTACTACCAAGGGTGATTTTGGCTTCATAGAGGTGAATCAAGGTTGTTTCAAGGGGTTTTGYTTGATTTTTATGCCAAATTCATCCTCCAATTAAGGTATAACTATTTCATTGATTAATCTCTTGATTTGAAGCTAGTTAGAGATGAAATCAATGAAACCTAATMTGAGTTATATTRGTAATATGTTGTATTTAGATTGGTTATAGCCTAACTAAGTTGTTATGATGCTTGATTGATGATTTGGAGCTTTCGAAAATGAAGAATATAAGTTGAACTTTGATTTTCTTCATTAATGGCTATTTTGGTGAAATTTTTGAGTATTGATCTTGTAATCAATAATATAAACATGGTTAGATGGTATTTTGATTGTTGGAATAAAGATTGAATCCAAAATATGGATTTTARCCTATTTAGTTGGTGAATTTGACAGCACCAAATCTATCTGAGATGCTGTTTTGAATGTGCTATAACTTCTTAACCGTAGCTCGGATTACTACGATTCTGGACATTTTAGAAAGCTTATATGTAGATCTAAACCTGTCCTTTAGACACCTTTTAGAAATAAGGCTTCTAGGTTGGTTATAATTGCGTCTAAAAATTGATAAAAAGTTGATTTTGAGCTGTGAATTATAGTGCCTAAAATGAGTTTAAATTAAGTTTGGTTAAGTTTT
>NC_037539.1:8440702-8442734 GCF_001531365.2 Cynara cardunculus var. scolymus
TCTTTGCTTTTGGTGCTTCCAGTAGCACGACTCTTTTGGTATTATATAGTCAGTCGAATACAACTATGGATTGTAAATTATTAGTTGTCTTTTGGTTGTAATTAAAGTATCTAGATAACGGGTAGCTAATGTCCTCTGTCTTGTATATAGTTTAAGCTTTATGCAAATCTATTAAGTTTATTTCGTCCGTTTTAGGATATTTTGGAAAACAGGTGCTTACGGAAACGTCCTGTAAACCAAGCGGACATTTCGAATTAGAAACTCGTAAATATTATATCCTGTTTGCTTTCTAAAGATTTAAAAATATAATTTTTGGTGGTTTGTTTATCATTTATAGAAATGAGGTATTACAAACCTTTTATCATTTATGTAAACCGGGTCTTTCATTGTATGGTGGTTGCACTCTCACAGAAGTGTCCAGTCAATGTTTTCTTCCACCGTGTAGGTAGAGAACCATTTTGGCATGAAATTTCATTGAATTTTGGTGGTGAAGCTCCTCATTCCTTCGGGTTTCCAACTTTTTGTGGCGAAGATGTTTATACCCTGTTTAACGGTGGATGACTCGAATCTTTTGGAAAAATCGACGACGATGACAATTTCTCTTGGGTCACGATTGTCGAAGAAGCCACCGCCCCAAGAAGAAGTAGTTCGGCAAAGTATTACCAAGTGAAGTGCGATCGACATCATCTGCTAGTGACTGTGGAAGAGTATGGAGAATCGGTGGAGGTATTCAAGCTGAATCATGGTGCACGAAAATGGGAGAAAATTGATGGGTTAGGAAGCCACATGATTTACATCAGTGATATATCATGTGTGTGCGTGGAAGCAAGAATACCAGAAATGGAGAATAAGATCTACTTTCCAAGATTGCATTCTCAAAACTACAAGATCGTGTTTTACTCTCTCCAAACATGCAGGTTTCACACTTTTAATGCCAGAAAGGTGCAACAAAATCTCACCAGTTTATTTGAAACCAAACAGACGGTCTACGTTCACGCCTGGATCCAACCAACTTGGTCTTAATTAGGTTTTTTATTATTATTTTATTTATTACAGTAATTAAATTATAGATTTATTGTTGGTTGTATTTTAATCATTAGATGGATTGTTTGGTAAAAAAGAAGTCAACAATTCATCAAAGATAATTTGGTTATTTTATCATTTATAAAATTTGTAATTAGCTCACTTAAATACACTTTAAAAATACGTTTTATTATAATTAAAACCGAGAATTGTGAACGTTTTTTTGCGTTTTATAAGCTGGTATGTAAATCCCTTCAACCATGACACTTATATATAGAGTTTAGAAGACAAAAAGACGGTCATATAACTGCTATATTTTTCAGAAAAAAATGGCTACTTTTAAAAAAAAAACGAGTCGGGCCGGTCCCTCGAAACCCTCCAAAACCATAACCGGTTTGGCCATCACTACTATATATAAAATTCCAACGATCCTTGGAGAATAGTGGCACTTAGCTTGCAAATCAAGGCAATTAATACTTGCAAAAGAAACTCAGAAACTGAGAAAATACACTGTAAACTTAAAAGAAAAACACTAAACCAAAAATCAAATATTACTCTTTATTTCCTAAATTTACAAAGACAATGAAACCTATGATCCTAAATACCTAATCAAATATTATCTTAACATCTATGCAATTGTAATCATAACATCAAATACTAAAATGATCAGTTAAACTCAAATACAATCTATTTCAGATGTGGGATTCTCGATCGATTTTCGTCTAGGTTTAGCCGTGAATCGATCACGAAATACAATCTCCACTCAAACACAGAAACACTAGATTAATCATGAATGATCAGTTAGGAGATCGATTGAGGACTTGAGAGCCTAGAGTAATATTTGATTGATCAGTTAAACTCAAATACAATCTGTCCATCCTAATAATCGTGTATGTGACAGGCTAGGATCGTTTGCGTATTCCTAGTGGGCAGAATGTCCGCACAATGTCGGTGCAAGTATAYGCCGACACTATGATCGCTTGCAAGTAATAAAGTGGTACAAAGTACC
>NC_037539.1:8444014-8445744 GCF_001531365.2 Cynara cardunculus var. scolymus
AAAAGGGAAAAACAACAAAATTGGGCATTTAATAAAAGCAAAAAGGGAGTAAATAAAAAGGAAATAACTCTTAAAAATAAGAGTTATCATACCCCCAAACTTAAGATATTACTTGTCCTCAAGGAATCAAAATAAACGAAATATGAATAAAGAGGAACAAGAAATCATAACTTACGGATGATCGTTGAAATATCGTCAGACTTTGAATGTTGTGCAACTTCCCTTCTTTGATCTTCAAGGTGCAAAAAATTAATCGGTGGGACTTTTATCGGGTTAGTGTTTTTGGCTAAAAAAATTCCCCCAAACTTGTCTTAGAATGACAACAATTGCTTTGAATGGTTTTGCATTTTTCGGCTCTTTTTGTTGTGTCTTTGACACTTTCAAGAAAACCCAAGAAGTGATATTCACTTTTTGTCATTGGGTTAAAACATTTTGCTTTATTTTTTTCTATTTTTGTGTCTCCCAATTTTCCGAAGACATTTGGTATTTTACGAATTTTTTTTTCAACACTATGGCATACAACCTCCCCCAAACTTAAAATGAACAATGTCCGCATTGTAGAAATGGGTGAAAAGTGTTTGGTTTTGGTAACAATGGAAAGTGTTTGGGCCAAAAAGAAAGATGGCCCACGTCATATTAATTTTTGCAACCTAAAGCTCAAATCAAAGAAATGGCACCTGAAAATGAAGAATAAGCAACGATATACCAATAGAAGTATCAACGCCCAAAAGAAACAAAAGCAAGTTAGAGTGGCAAAAGACCTAAGCATAATCAACAACCGCCATATATGAACACAAAAGAAGGCGGTCGGATAAGGTATGAAATGCCCAATACAAAAAAAAAATTGTTTTCGATGTTTAAAAAGATTATAATGAAACACCAAAGAAGACTATCAAGCCGATTTACCCGTATCGTCCCGACTGGCAGATGCCTCACCCGTGGCATCCGTGGTGGTGGTCCGTCGAATCTTTGGCAGCCGAACTTGGGGAGGGCAAAGGCCTCCGGGAAAACGTGGTATCTCCGAAGCAAGCATGACATTCTTGTGTGATAGGAATTTGTTCACCACCTGGTTCCGGTCGCGGGTGTACATCCAAAATTTCTCCGAACACTTTGTTAGGCCGGCAACTCGATCTTCCACATGGGTGACTCTCTCGGCAATCTTCGTCAAAGTATCCATCATCGTTCCCATCTTAGTCGCCGGAGTGGTGTCACGGAAGGCGGCTATGGTGCTCGCGGCTATTGCACTGGCGGTGGAGGAACCTCCCGTCGCCGACGAAGATGGTTCGGCTGACGAGGAAGCAGGCGGTGCGGTCGACAGGGGAGCACCGGCGGTAGGATCATCGGCGGTTTGTCGCCGGCGAAGTGAACGGCGTGAAGGGTGGTTACGAACCGGTTGCTTGGGTCTCGCCATGGAGAAAGGAAATGGTGGCCGACGGTTGTCTTGGAGAAGAAAGGAAGAGGGAAGGAGAAAAGGCAAAAGTGGGTTTTGGGTTTTTGAAATTTGTTTAAAAAAATATAAAATAGATAAAAGAAAAAAGATTTTGGAAAGTAAAGTGGTGAAAAGGGTGTGATTGATGGGAAGTACAATGATGGAAAAGTATGGTCATTGTCATGTCTTTCTTCTTTTTGGTTTAAAAAAAAATGGCCAATAAAAAGGACACATGTCTAGGATGTCATCTTTTGGGGTAACAATATCTTGTACAAAATACAAATATTTGACCCAAAAAAAA
>NC_037539.1:8445844-8469617 GCF_001531365.2 Cynara cardunculus var. scolymus
TGGGGAATGCCTGAGTTTAGGTATTGCTTTCGACTCACCATTTTAATTTTAATGGCAAGATTTTTTGTTTCTTTCTTAGAATCATCATCATATCATTTTGTGTAGGTTTGGAGGTGATGATGAAGAAGGTGATCTTAAACAAGCCGAGGGCAAGGGAGATGAGATCATTGTGGTAAGATCAGCTACAGCTACAGCTACAACTAAGAATGATTATGGTCATGATGAGGTTGTACAGACAAGTGCATCACGCCTGCTGAATCTCCCGTTTGATGTCTTGAAGATGATTATGGAGTTTTGTGTTGGTATCGAGTACCTAAACTTTCGTGCTACATGCAAGCTTTGTCGTTTAGCAGCACCTATGATTCAATGGAGCAAGGAAAGGATGARACTKCAGACATATTCGTTAGTTTCGCCATGGCTGATGACACTTGATAAAGATGGAGGCATCATGACTTTTAGGGATCCGATGTTTGGTGAGGATAAGTACTTGATAAAAGCACCTCCAGAATTGTTTGATGATGGAACAATATTATGTTCGAGGTACGGTTGGTTGCTGTCGTATATGGAAGACCGTTGGTTAGCCTTCTTTAACCCCTTCACCAACGATATCCGCAAGCTCCTGCAAGCTCCTAATCCCGAGGTGAGCTATTGTTTCTCAGCACCACCCACTTCCCCCGATTGTATGGTGGTTGGAATTTCACAATCATGTCCTTGGAATGTTTACATCCACTTTGTAGCCGGAGAAGCACATTGGCGTACATTTCATTTGGATTTGGATGGTGAYGATTCGAATTCCTTTGCGTTTCCAACTTSTTGTGGTCGAGATGTTTACGCCATGCATAAAGATGGAGGACTTCATGCTTTCAGAGAAATCGGAGACGTTGACAAATTCTCTTGGGAGAGGGTTGCAGAAGAAATTGGAGGCGACCCASAAAGCCCAAAGGCTGAGTATTTCCAATCGAAWTGCGATGGACATCATTTGCAGGTGGTGGTCGGAGAGTWTGGGGAATCTGTGGAGGTATTCGAGTTGAGCGAATGCACAGGAGAATGGGAGGAGATTGATAGTTTAGGAAGACACATGATTTACATAAGCGATAGGACATGTGTGTGCATGGAYGCAACAACACCAGAAATGGAGAACAAGATYTACTTTCCCAGATTTAACTGTGACAACGGGAAGATGGTGTTTTACTCCATGGAAACACGTAGGTATCACACATTCAATGGCAGAAACATTGAAGAAAGTAACGTCAGGGATTTGTTTGGAACGAAACAACCGATGCTCTACACTGAGACGTGGATTGAACCAACTTGGTCCTAGCAGCTACCTACCATAACATGTAGTCGTTATTTATTCATCTACCTTGATACAATACAGATTATATATGACTATATGAGGAATGATTGTTTCTGTTTCTGTTACCGGTTTTGCGCTGTATAAGTTGTTCATGATGCTTATTGTCGATTTCATACCAAAATAAATCAATAACTTGCACACACCCCCTAAATCTGAAAATCGACCTTCCAAAATCTGGAATTTGGCTCAGATCAAATCCACTTTCTCCTTCACGAAATTCTCAAAATTCCTCCCGCTCACCGTTTGACTGTCAACGACCTCCCCCCTTATACCCCAATCGAAAAATAAACCGTTTGAAAACCACGTTCACGTGAACTTGTGGCGCGGGATAAAATCACTTGAAAAGTCTCCCGAGCATAATTTAGAAGCAATGAAACAGAGACTAAGGTGGGTTTGGGTGCGAGTTTTACTCACCGGAGAAGTCGCGATGGCCGGAATCGGAGCGTCCATGGCGCATGGCTTTTGATACTGGTGAAGGACAGACGCAATGTAAACAGATGGTGGACAATTTCCCTTTGTTCTTTGGGCTGCAATTTAGGCCTCGATGCTGCTCTTCTTTACTTATACCCTCATCAAACCCAACCCAAACCATAAAATGTAAAATGTAAATGGTTCTCTTATTTGCTGCAAATGTGACCCAAATTTAAATGACCAAAATACTTGTTCTCATTTTCTTGCTGCACATGAAACAAATCAAAAACCTTTTATTTCACATTTCAAAAGATGAAAAAAAGAATTATATACCAAATTCAAATTAATAGGAGTATTCTAAGCGTCCGATCAACAATGGCCCACTACAACAATTAATTAGTACCAAGTCATCTCCTTGTAACATGTAGAAATGGTCAAACGGCCCAATCAAGCCCGGAATCAGGACCAATTTGGAACCGGTCTGACAATCTGTAACTGGTAACGATTTTTACCCAAATTTATGACCTGACCTGGGACCGATTATACTTAGGCCCAATTTTTTTTTAAATAAGTTTTTATAAATTATATATTAGTTTTTCAATATTTGTACAAGATTTTCAAATAAGTTATTTTTAAGTTGTATTTGAATGAGTCAATTAAAGATTTTAAAATGTATTTCAATAAAATATTGTGCAAAAAAAAAATCTTTAAACAATATTTTTTTCGCCCAAAATTAATTTTTGAAAAAAATGGGACCGTTTTGGGCCTGGCCTGGGATTAGAACATGTTCCGGCCAATGAAGACCGGGCCCTGAGTTTTTGGTCGGGATGTCAACCGATGAACAAACTTAATTGTGATATCATTATACGAAAAATATTGAAATACCCAGCTAGCGCAGTTTGTACTATATATAGTCCTTTGTTTTGCAAACCACATAATTATAAAAATCAATCAAATGTTTATAGAAATGATCAGAGTTGATTTCATTATCATCAACGGTTTAGATTTGAAACAACCAAAAGTCATTTATGAAAATAACAAAGGTTTATTTATGATCAGAGTTGATTTATTATCAAGTGGTTTGTAAGTAATGGTTCTTTATTACATATAATATAAAAAGGTCTAAATAATTCTAAGGTAATGTTTTTCTTTAACGTTGATTAATAATGGAATAAGTGTATATGGGATCGTATATAGAAGGCTTATGAAAACTCCAAAAAAAAGCCATTGGGAGGATGGTAAGAGGATCTCTCAGTCATGGGATCGTATATAGAAAGATTATGGATCCAAACTTACAGGGTTACAGTGATAGTGATTTCGAAGGTAATCTCGATGATAGCCGGAGTACGTTAGGTTATATTTTCAGCATGGGATCTGGTGCTATCTATTGGCAATCCAAGAAACAAAATGTCGTAGCCTTGTCCTCTGTCGAGGCCGAGTACATGTCTTTGGCATTGGCTGGTTGCCAAACTGAATGGCTAAGAGGAGTATTGGAAGAGCTCAAATACTCTTAACATAAAGACAACAACGATTTATTGTGATAATAAATCGGCTATAGCTTTGATAAGGAATCATGTCTTCCATGGGAAGAGTAAACACATTCGAATAAAGTACCATTGCATATTGCCAGTGTTCTTCGTGTTCTTATGGATCCAGATTCAACAGTGTCGACCCATATTCTTTCTTCTGGTTTCTAACTTCTTGAAGTTTTCAGAGCAATTGTCGATCGCGAAAATTTCTCTAGAGAGACGGTTGTACATGAAGCTGCTGCCCAAAAAAGTCGTTCGGCTGAGTATTTCCAATCAAAAAAACATAAGTTGCTACCATTTTTTTATTATTGATTGATTGATCGATCGATCGATGAGGAATAGTTTGGAAGGTTTTTAGTCTCATCATCAGTTTATGCGTATGTTTTTTTTTTTTTCTCTTTGTACAAATTATGTGTTTTGATGATTAAACAAAGACATATTAACTTTATTTATTTTATGTTAATGAGATATGTTGAAACATCAACCGTTGATCAAAGTTTATCATTCTAGGTTGTATTGTAAGTTTATATCTCTGATGTAAGGTGATAAAAGCATATATAGGATCAAATGTGAACATTGTTTTTTTATTAACTTGGATATCCAATCCGCTATGCGAGTCAAATAATCGCAGGGCGACCACCTGTTGAGTCATCGTCTTTGAACTTCTATGGCTACAAGGGGATTTGTATTATTCCTTGGATTCGAATGTAAAATTTTTAGTGTTAGGGTTGGGTTCATGTGAGACCCGGGGTTTTTCATGAGACCCGTAAGACCAATTTAATTATGTTCATTGATCAACTTTATAAGTTAATGATCTAATGGTTTAAAGTTGCACGTTAACAATTTTGTGATTATTGAAAAGTCTTGTGGTAATTTAGTGATTACTAATGTTCAGATTGTAGATCTAATCCAAGGGTTGAGAATTGGTCTTACGAGTCTCATGAAAAATCATTGGTCTCATATAATCCTAAGTATATATATATATATATATATTAAATCAATGCCTTAAAATTTTGTCTACACGTTTTTTGTTATTATATTGTTCTTAACAATTATTTTACATATTTAATTAATACCTGAAGTTTTTAATTAAATTACATATTTAACAACAATTTTAATGCAGATACTACTTCTTTTTCTCTTTTAAATTATCACTACTAAAAAATAAGATTACACGGATGGATGGATTTGTTGTCGGTTTTTCATCCGTAACTAGTAATTACTTATATCGATGGATTACCGGCAAAAGTAATCTTTCAGGGGGCAATATGGTTGGTAAAATATAACCAATAGATTTTACAGATGTCTTTTAAAATCCAGTTACGACCTTACTCGACAGTAACACGTTACTAAATTATGATTAATGATTAAGGAGAAAAAGATATTAGCTTGTTAAGTTGTTGTTGCTCTTACGATAATACTGGTCATTTAGACCGTCTCTCATGTAGCCGGTAACCGTAATTCCTTGCTAATCTATCGGTAGCTTTTTATTCTTAATATTATCATTTCTTCTCGATGATATATCCATCAAAAATCAATAAAATCCATGAGTGTCTTACTTAAAATCAATACTTTGAGTTTTATTGGTTTTTAGAAAACATTAAATTAATAGTGAAATCGTTTTAACTAGTTATTGGTTATTTAAAATTAATAGTGTGTTATTTCTATATAAATTAATTGAATAATAAAAATGTTAGCCCTGGATGGTTTGGATAACCATTCAATCTTGCATAGACTTCAATGATGAAAATGATGTCGATTTAAGAAATAAGGGAATGAGTGAGCCCCAAGATAACCATCATTGTCACCCAACATTTCCACTCACCTTCTCTCCATATTCTTTTATGCATGTCATATATATATATATATATATATATATATATATATATATATATATATTGTTCACGTGAGACCCGTAAGACCAATTTATGTTTATTGATCAACTTTATAAGCTAATAATCTGATAGTCTAAAGTTGCACGGTGACAACTTTATGATTATTGAGAAGTCTCGTGGCGTTTATAAATGTTCAGATTGTTAGGTTGTAGATCTAATATAAGGATTGAAAGGTCTTACGGGTCTCACGAAAAACCTTTGGTCTCACATGATTCCAAGTATATATATATATATATATATATATATATATATTTGTGTATGTCTTCATGGAAAGGATGATTTATTCGTACCGACATAAGAGTCCAATTACATTATATTAATAAAAATTATATTATATGTTTGAAAGAGGTTGACCTTTTTACCTCTTTCATAATACCACTCTCTTTCTGCCAAGCCCCCGCTAGACCATACGAAATGACATACATTGTAATTGTATTGATAACCCCACTTCTCCATGGATTCATGAATTTTGCGTCCAATTGTTATCCTCGGACACGTTTAAGGGTCTTTATTTTGAAAAATGTACACTTTTTTTTTTTTTTTTTGTAAGGGTGTCCGGGCCAAAGCCCGACTAATCCCCGGCAAATTTGAAAAATGTACACTTGTGATCTATAGTTTTAAAAAAATCTATTTAAGAGTTTATATTTTCACATGTCTTGTGAAAGTATGCTTTTTCCGTAACATATAACTTTTAGTGGACTTCAAACTATCTTAAACCGATACTTTAAAGCGTGTTTTTTAAAAACGACAACCGAATGAAAAATACTTGCCTTTTAACCACTTTTCCTCTTTAATTTAATAAAATTAAAGTCATTCTACCAATTTAGGATAGATACCTTTTATTCTCTCCTAGATGTCATTTTTGAGTGAAATATACCCCTTCTATTTGATTTGACAAGTTACATATAAATTTACTAAAAAATTAAGTCACTTAAATTAAAGCAAAAAATATCAAATAAAAGGTTGAGATGTTCTCATCAACAATCATATATATATATATATATATATATATATATATATATATATATATGTGTGTGTGTTTTGATTTAAGAAGTGATAAGTATTTGAGAAGTAAAAAAATGATCATAGTCTTTTATCTGGTCAACTTTTGTGACTTTAACTGTGAAGTACCGAATAATTTCTTACATGAGTATGCAAAAAATAGAGGGATAGTTTCGTAATTTTTAGAAAAATAGATGACAAACAGGTTCATATATGAAATCGTGTGATTCATATATGAACTATATGTTCATATGTAAATCAGTTAATTAGTTCATATGTGAATAGGTTAAAAAACTTCATGTGTGAATGACACGGGTTCAAATATTAACATATAGTTTATATGTGAATCGTGTGGGTTCACATATGAACCTGTTTGTTGAATATTTGTAAAAGTTACGAAACTAACTCCTTTATTTTTGTTGCATAGCCGCAAATGTTAATCAGTCAAAGCCACGATTCCTGACAAGTCAAAATCGCAATTCTTGACCAGTCAAATCCGATTGTGTTCTATGTAAAAACAAAGGCATTGGAATTGCGAAAGACAACAAAAACACAAGCAACAGCGCATGGTTCTTTAGAAAAAGTTTGCACAGAGCGTTATCGCATGATACCGCTCTCTCAACATACCCTTTTGTCAACGTATAAAAAATGTTGCATAACTTTTGCGAATGGCAACGAGTATGCCTCATTTTACTGTGAAAATAAGAAAGAAAGGTTGAAAGAAACTATGAAACACAAAATAAATCCTAATGATTTTAAAAGATAATTGTGTACGAAAACGACCATTCGTATTTACTCTCATAACATGCATTTTAAAATTAGAAGACTTCGACTTGTCTTACCCTTGTTCAGTTGACCATAAACATGTCATTGTAAAGTCGTCTTTATTTTAAAAATAGATAAATAAATATTATAAAGATATAACTTCACGAACAGAGACATTTATCTTAATTAATGAACTCCATCTGTTCGGTTGAAAATTATAATATGCAAACTTGCATTTTGCTTTCAGAACTTACTGAGTACCTATCAAGGATGTTTTATCTGTTGTCGAATTATATAGCGTGTTTTTTATTATCATAAATCTATACTACCTTATAAACCAGATTTGTCAAAAGTCTTAAAAACAATTTTTAATGCATAAAGTAATATACATTTATGCACAAAGTCTTAAAAGTCTTAACAACAACTCATAATGCATTAAGTACTACTACTTTATGCATTCAGTCTTAAAAAATTTTAATCTACAATTAAAATAACATATAGTACAAGTTACCAAGATACTTTTGACATTTTTCACTCATGTTTTCACCCTCTTATACCTCTATGTCTTCTCTCCATCCCCCAAGGTGAGATTCAAACTAGTGTTCACCATGAGTTATTAAAAGTTCTCTCATTCATCTCTCATTCAATTTATTTAGAACTCTCGGTCTCGCTCTCGATCTCTTGATTCTTTGCTCTTGATGTAAATCGAACACATTTGTGGAGTCGTTTAAAGATGTTGGATTTTAAATATATTTGATTTTAAACTTTCATACAATTTTTTTAATCGGTAGACTGTAATTGGAACCATAACTCTTATTTATTCAAATTGTATTAATATATAAAGTCCAAGTGTAACTTATAGCATTGTTAAATCTTCTCTAATAAAACCAGTGAAACTTCAAAATCATTAAAATTCACGGCTCCCGCCGCATTGCACAGATACACAATTAGTATATTAAAAACGAAGTTCAAAAACGAACGGATTAATAATTTGGGGATTCTTTTGAAACAGAAACACAATAATAATTCATTATCTATAAAACTATAATATGAGTTTTATGGATGTAAAAAAAAAATATTCTTTAAAGTTTTTGTTAATTAGAATAACTATGTAGGGCGATTATAAAAATTCAATCTAAACCATAAGGGTGGTGTCCGATTAATTTGAGATTGGGTTCCAACAGTCAAAAGTGAATGAAGGTCTCAGATTCAAATCCAATGAGAAATAAAAATTCCCTTATGGTTACGAAGGTTCAAATATGATGACTCCAAGCTACCCGCGAAGCGATCTAGAAACTACTTTATTGAATTTTTCTATAAATTATATATAACAGTTTCTGTACTATATCTTTCTTTCTTCAATGTTCATTTAGCATATGGTAATTACCGAATCAACTAATTGGCTTGATGATAGAGCTGTTTATGAGCGGGATTACCCGCTAGACCCGATCTGTCCAGCCCGTTAGAAAAGTGGGCTTGGATTACTATTCGTGAAGAAATGGACGAGTTTGGAATGACTTGTTAAAATTAATGGGCGGACATTGACAATGGAAAAAAAAAATTGGGCAGGCACGCCAATCCCATTAATATTTTTATAATAATAAACTTTTATAATTAAAATTTACAAATAAAATTGAAAATTCTTAATATTTATCAGTTCCTACTTAATTATAACTCATGATAATAACATTCTTTAAAAATCATAAATTTTAAAATATAATTACCCCAATTGATCAATTCTCTATTATCTCATTCTCCCATACATTGATTGTTTTGTTACCGATAATTCTTGCAATCATGCTACAATGATAAAATCGGTTGATGGTTTTGTTAAATATATCTCAATTTCTTGTTCTTTTATTTAAAAAAAATCAGTTCACCTAATGTTAAATTTTATATGTGCTCAAACCAATTTATCTAGAAGAAAATTATATAAATTAAATATTAATATAATTTGTTATTCTGCTCGCAATATGGTAAAGAAATCGAAATGAAACTTACCTTATTCGATTAACTGAACCGTTAAACCTGCAAACCAAATAAATCGAAACCATTGTGATCCAAAGGAGTTATCGGTTTTAGATTTTATTATACCTCAAAGCCTTCAGTCACCTAAGTTTTTGAATCCGTCACTACTTTGATTGATGTTATTGAAGGTGGGTTTCGTGTGTGATCGATTAAAATCGACGGTAATTAACCTTTTTTTACCATGTGTAATTTTTATGAATTTTTACCATGTGTAATTTTTATGAAAAATTAACATGGCCCAGATGTTAAAAAAAATGTTGTGGTGTTGGGTTATGCAAAACTCGACCGTATCTGAATAACCCGAAGTACCCGATCGAAAATAACCGATCGGAACCGAACTATTTAACCCGACCAAAACCGAAGTCCGAATCCGATTCATACGTGGTGGCCACCTAATATTAAAATGAGATTTCTTTATTGTTTTAGTTTTAATTTATTTATAAAATTATGACACGTACTAAAATAAGTCATCAAGAGAGTATAAAAACAAATAGAGAAAAGTGCAGATCTTTTTTAAAATCAAAAAAAAAAAAAGTAAACTAACGGTAACCTTCTTGTATTATTGCAATTTGGCCACCAAACTTGCGTTAATTCCAAATTAAAGTACAATTTTTGAGGGTTAATAAAAACTTGTTAATCCAGTTAGCTAGAGAGATTCATTTGAAAATTGGTAAATTTTTAAAAAGTAAACAAGTGATCATAGCTCTTCATCTGGTCAACATTTGCGGCTTTGAACGTGAAGCAACGGATAATTTCTTATATAGGTATGCGGAAGATTGGTAGTTTCGTAACTTTTACAAATAGGCGACAAAAAGGTTCATATATGAACTCATGTGATACATATATGAACTGTGAACCCGTTGATTAGTTCACATGCGAACTATTTAACTAATTCATATATGAACCCATGAGTTCATATATGAATCAGTTAATTCTTTCATATGTGAATCAGTTAATTCCTTCATATATGAACCAGTTAAAATAGTTCATATGTGAATTACACGAGTTCACATATGAATATATAATTCATATGTGAATCACATAGGTTCATATATGAACTCGTTTGTCGCTTATTTGTAAAAGTTACAAAATTACCCTCTTTATTTTTTTGCATAGCTGCAATTTTTGACCAGTCAAAACCACAATTCTTGACCAATTAAATCTGATCGTAACCATATGAAAGGCTATAATCACTTTTTTACTTCTCAAATATATATAATTTTGACGAGTGGTAAGTATTTAAAAAGTTAAGAAATGATCATTAGCCCTTCATATGGTCAAAATTGCAGTTTTGATTGGTCAAAGATTGCAGCTTTGATTGGTCAAAGTTTGTGACTTTAACTAGTCAAAAGAAAAAAGACGGGTAATTTCGTAACTTTTACAAATAGGCGGTAAAGAAGTGCATATGTGAACCCATATGAGGAGCATGTGAGAAAAAGAGTTAAGGTGAGAAGAAAAATAAAATATTTTCACCCTTGATCACTTTTAATTTCATGTTCATTTATGAATTGCGCTTTAGAAGGGAACTAATCTGGTACATCTCGATGCATCTCATTAGTGTTGATCTTCAATTAAAATTGATTCAAATGTGGAGATCATTTCTTACCGTTCTCACCATAACTTGTCTTCTCACTGGAACCCAACCTTGTGAACTCATAGTTCAATTGTGAATTAGTTAATTAGTCCATATGTGAATCAGATGGGTTTATATGTGAATTACACGGGTTCACTATATACTTGTTTTGTCGGTTATTTATAAAAGTTACGAAACTACCATTTTATCTTTCGCATATCATGTGAGGAATTATCTAGTATTTCGTAGTCAATGCCGCAAATCTTGACCAGATGTAGGAATATGATCGTTTTTCTACTTCTCAAATACTTATCAATTCTCAAATGAACCTATGACTATATATATATATATATAGAGAGAGAGAGAGAGAGAGAGTTTGTTTCAAATACAACCTGTCGCATTTGTACAACCAATGCAACCCAATAAATGGAGATATTTATGGAAATGATGAGAGTTCATTTATTATGATTTAAATATTTATGGAAGATGAATATGGTTCATTAATTATGATCAATACTTTATATTAAGATAATAATCAAAAACTTCTATGAAATCACATATTAATCAAATGAAATGGACGATTGAGATTGGGTTGTATTGGTTGCACAAATGTCATGGGTTGTATAATAACCAACCTATATATATATATATATATATATATATATATATATATATGCAACGTTTCATTTATAAATCATCCAATTCTACCAAACTATACAAATCAATTTTAGTCGTTCATCCAGTCTAATAAATATTTGATTTCATCATGTTTCCTAATTTAAACCCACGATGATGATGAATGAACTTTATCATATTTCATATATATATTTCAATCATAATTAACAAATCATGATAATTGTCCATAAACATCTCTATTGTTTCCTAATATAAATATTGATCATGCTTTTAGAATTAAATGGTTTGTAGATGAAGCGTCATCTATATATAATCTAATATCTCTTTATTTCATTACTGTAATATTATATATATATATATACACACACACAATACCACATTACTTGAGAATTAAATTATTGATGATCCCAACAAATGAATTTCTTTTTATTAACCAGGATATCCAACCCGTTATGCGAGGCGATTAATCTCATGACGACCACCTGCTTTGCAGATAGCCCGGAGTCACAGCATTTGAACCTCCGTGACCACAAGGGACTTTTATTCCTCCTTGGATTTGAACATGAGACCTCCTAACAAATGAAATTTCACAAAGGAATGGGTTGGGTTTTTGAGAATAGATCTTCATTCTTTTATCAATGCTAATTGAAGAGTATTATTAATGTGATACATCGAGTTGTAGTGAATCAATTTCGTGATAAGCACAGTTTATAAGTGGGGTGAAATTAAAAGCGATCAAATGTTCAGATCTATTCTTACGCTTTTCATCTTAACTTTTATTTCCACACAATCATTCGTCCTCAAAGGAAAATATTGTCTTCACAACACTCTTAACACATTCTTTAAAACAAAGAAAATTAAGGTTACAGGGAATTTTGGATAATAACAAATTCCCAACAGGTTTTTCGAAATTTTTCTCTAAAATGAAGAAATTACGAGAGTAGTGGTGAAATTTCTCCAAGTTTAACGAATTCCCTAAAAATTATTGCTATCGGAGAAAAAAAATTCGTTATTATGTTCCCATTGATAAAAATTTTGAAATTATTTTTTTAATAGAAAAAAAATATTTTATTAAATGTATGAAATACTTAACAATAAAATTAATGTTGTAAATTCGTAATATTAAAAATAGAGAATGTGTTGTAATTGAATGCAATTTTTTTTTTAAAGAATTTGAATTTTTCATTTTAGATAAGTATCATATATGATTTTTGTCGTTCACTTAAAAACGAATATATTATCGATCATTTCATCTATTTGACAAACTATAATAATTATTAGTCGACTTTATAATCATATATTTCAGAACCAACTAAAAAGAATTTTATTTGTCAAATCAAAAATAAATATTTAATAAGATAACATAACTTTTCATGTCTTAGAGTCTGTTTATTAGCAACTTGATGAGATTAATGGGACTCACAACTTATTCAGTCAATTAAATATGATTGTTTAATAATGGTTTAACGATATAGAAAGTGACTTATCAGTAAGCTTTTAGGAGAAGTTTTATGCAAAAAACTACACATCCCGTGCATTTCTCAATCTATACATACAGATTACTTTAATTTTTGGTAATCATAATTATATATGAATTCTTTGTAAATTAAAAAAGAGAGTAAGAGATCGTTTATTAAACATTTATCCGGGTAAGTGCTTACCAAGTCATGAGACCTCACCGGATGAATATACTAAGAACCAAAAATTTTATCCAGTAAAAGCGAAACAAGGACCATGAATCTTACCCGGGTAAGTGAGGGCGACAACTCTTACCACAGTAAGCGTTTACCGGGTAAATTGTTGCATACGATGTCATTTTTGTGGACTAAGTTCTTACCCGGTATGTAAATAATAGTGTTAAATTTTATCCGTAAGCACTTACCGGTTAAGTGTTTGGTAAACGGCCCCTAAATATCTTTGGTTCAATCAAACACATTTTAAAAAATTTGTTGTGCATTTTAAAATATCTCCAACAGATTTTTTTTAAATAAATATTCAATAAATTTAACAAATTTTTTGTTTCAACAATTTTCAAAAATATTATCCAAAATAAAGAAAACAGAAAAGAGAATCAACTTCTCCAAATTTAAAAGAACTCCCAAAAAATATTATCATGAGAAAAAAAAATTAATTTATACTTTCACCAATAAAAAAAATAAAATTTAATGTTTATAGAAAAAATATTTTATTAAATATAATAAAATATTTTAATTATATAATTAATATTATAATCTTTAAAATAAATAAAGTATTAGAATTGATTGTAATTTTTTTTTTGGAGTTTTTGAATTTTACTTTTTATTTGATTTGTTTGTTTGTTTGGAGATGCTATTTTACGCTATTTGTTTTTGTTGGAAATATTATTTTTCACCAACAACCAAATGTATTATTATTTTATATAAAGAAATTATATCTAATTAATATTAAAAATTTTAATTTAAAAATATCTAACTCGGGATTACATGCGATCAATCTATTTTAGTAATACCTTTGAGATTCCATTTTTACTTTTGAAACATTACAGTAATATTTTTTTTAAGTATATAATATTTATATATGGCAAATGTAACAAATAAACTCACATACTCTCCTCATCATTGGTGAAGTTTGACATTTGACCTCTTACGAGACCAAGGACTACGATACCGTTAGGCCGAAGGCCCTTTGGTAACATTACAGTAATATACTGTGAAGCTAACTTTTACAGTGTTTTTACTGTAAATGTTCGAATTTTTTATCTTCACAATGTTTTTTGCTGTGAAGTTTTAAGTGTAATTTTTTGGTCTCATGAGTCTTACGAAAACATAGTGATCTTACATGAACTCAATCCAATATGTTAAAGTTGTATAAAATTTTGTTTAGAATATTGAACTTTTAGTGTCTTATTTAAAAATATGAAAGAATATATTAAAATGCTCTTATTCAAATTTATATGTTTTCAGGGGGTGTTCGTGATTGCTTATCTGAAACAACTTATGATTTTCTACAAAAGTCATTATCAACTTATTATAAATTAGAATAATTTAACTTCTTCAAAAACTCGATTTGATACTAATATAAGTTGTTTATCTAAACACTCAAAAATATTTATTACCGATGTCACATCGAAATAAGTCAATAAATTATTTTTAGAAACAATCCAAAAGCCCCACAATTATTATTTTAAACGTGTAAATTCATTTCATCTATAATTATTGTATTATTCAAATTCTATATGCAATGAAAAGTTGACCAAAACTGCCGTGATTAATGTGTAGGAAAAATTAAGTGGCTCGTGTTGAATTTGACACAAAGCGTGTTGTACTCTGACAATAAAATCCAAACAGAAACCCACACCAGACTCATCTTCTTCAACTCTTCCAGGAATCATCCCCCAAATTCTCCTTTATTCATCAACAATTTCACTTCTTCTCTTTGGATTTCTTATATGATTGCATCCTCCATCCTCCATCCTGACCTGCTTTAATCACCAGTGATGGTTGCATCGATTGTCTGTTAAATTTGGAACAGAAACACGAGTCCTTCAGATCGTTGACTGGAGAAGATTGAAGGCGAAGCTGTTCTTAAATCTATAGGCGAAGAAGGTGCTTATTCGATTTCAGTTTTTTATGCTTTTTTTCTGTTCTCTGTTTTTTGGTCTTAATGATTGGCTGTTTATGTTCATACACACAGAGATTAGAGATATCTCAAGTGAGCTTCAAGAATTAGATATGGATTTCTGATTTTGTTGAATGATTGGAGTTTTAGTGTGAGAATTTGACCTCTTTTTGGTCCAAAAAATCTGTTCCGTGATTTGGGACATTTCTAGGTTGATTGTTCAATTGAAACTCCAGTTGTTATATCTGTTCATCTCTTTTGTTCTCCATGATTTCGTGATTAAATTCAGAAAAAAATGCGTATTTGTGGGTGTTATTGGAAGATTTTGTTGGATTAATATGATTTTATTACAAATTGAAACACCAACATATGATTTCCTTACCAAATTTGAAGTTTGAATTGTAGTTTGCTTGACCATAAGGTCAAACTCTATATCTGTTAATAGAGTATGAACAAGCTAAAAAGTATTCTCCCTTTTGTGAGTATTCCTTGCTGATTCAATTGATTCTCCTCTTTTTATATGCAGAGATTTTATTCCTTTCCTTCATTCTCATAAAGCCATAAGAATTTGTTGATTATAAGAACCTTTTAGGAATCCCGTTTCGTCGTTGTTAAAGATTCACTTCTGATTCTATTAATATACATGTGTTCTTTGAATCCAATCAGTTTTTCCTTGTAATTTTGTGTTTATGAAGATTGAAAACTGTTTTATGTTCTTAGATTCTTGGAGCTGGTGCTAATTCATCATGAATGGATTATTCTTTACAGGTCTGCAATTTAGACTCCCAACACCTGTTTGTAAAAAGCCCTCAAAGAAAGATCTCAAATGAACAACCTAAAGCTAGGAGTCGAGGTCGCAAGTGCCCATGACCTGATGGCGAAAGATGGTCAGGGTTCCGCTAGCCCATACGTTGAGCTTCACTTTGATCATCAAAAGTTCCGAACCACGGTCAAAGAAAAGGATTTGGATCCTTATTGGAACGAAACTTTCTATTTCACTATCTCGGATCCGAAGAACCTAGCGAACCTTACACTTGATGCATATATCTACAACAATGCCAAAGGAAACAACACGAAATCCTTCATGGGTAAGGTTCATATCCATGGAACATCATTCGTACCTTATTCGGATGCTGTTGTTTTCCATTACCCTTTAGAGAAAAGAAGCATTTTCTCACGAGTAAAAGGCGAGCTCGGCCTTAAAGTGTTTGTCACCGACAATCCTTCGATCCGGTCCTCGAATCCGCTTCCTCAGATGGATACTCATTCACATGGCCGAAACGAAACTAAGGATTCAAGACGAACATTTCACCATTTGCCAAACTCGAACTCAAACTTCCATCAGCCTCAGTTTCCTGCACAGCAACCGTACATAGCAACCGGGAGCCAGCCACAACCGTATGCATATGGACTCGAGGACATGAGAAGTCAAAATCAAAATCAAAATCAAAGTCAAAGTCAACCAAGGGTCGTGCGAATGTACTCAGGATCTTCATCACAACCGCTTGAATATGCTCTCAAAGAAACAAGCCCGGTTCTTGGAGGTGGGCAAGTGATCGGGGGTAGAGTTGTGAGCGGAGATAACAGGAGGGCCAGCACTTACGATCTCGTGGAGCAAATGCAGTTTCTTTTCGTTAGAGTCGTGAAAGCACAAGATCTTCCAAGTATGGACGTGACCGGAAGTCTCGACCCATATGTCGAAGTTAGAGTCGGGAACTATAAAGGAGTCACACAACACTTCTCGAAAACATCGAACCCAGAATGGAACGTGGTTTTCGCCTTCTCGAGAGAAAGAATGCAAGCAACGGTTTTGGATGTTGTGGTTAAGGATAAAGACACGTTAAAAGACGATTTTGTTGGGATCGTTCGTGTGAATCTTCACGATATTCCTACACGGGTCCCGCCAGATAGCCCGTTGGCTCCGGAATGGTATCGCATCGAGGACAAAAAGGGTGAGAAAAAGAAAGGGGAACTGATGCTTGCTGTCTGGATGGGGACGCAAGCTGATGAAGCCTTTCCCGATGCTTTTCTTGCCGATGCTGCAATGAGCAGTGTCGATGGCTCGGTCTCTTCAATGTATACTCGATCAAAAGTCTACCACTCTCCTAGACTTTGGTACGTTCGTGTTAATGTGATCGAGGTACAAGATCTTGTTTGGGGAGAAAAAACGCGTTTCCCAGATGTTTACGTGAAAGTGCAGATCAATAACCAAGTTTTGAGAACGAGACCGGTCCAAGCGAGAAGCGGAAACGCGTTATGGAATGAAGAGATGATGCTTGTAGCTGCAGAGCCATTCGAAGATCATTTGATCCTTACGATAGAAGATCGGATGGGACCCAACAAAGATGAGGCCTTAGGGAAAGTTTTTATACCGTTGAATGCTGTTGAAAGGCGAGCAGATGATCGGGTTATTCATCCCCGATGGTTTAACCTTCAGGATCCGAGTGATCACGATGTTGACGAGAAGAAGAAAGACCACAAGTTTGCAACTCGGCTACATCTTCGTGTTTGTCTTGACGGAGGATATCATGTGCTCGATGAGTCGACTCAGTATAGCAGCGATCTCAGGCCGACTGCAAAACAGCTCTGGAAGCCATCGATCGGAATACTCGAACTCGGGATCTTGAATGCGAGTGCTCTTCTCCCGATGAAAACCCGGGAGAGTAGGGGAACGACGGATGCATATTGTGTAGCAAAATACGGTCACAAATGGGTTCGAACACGGACAGTTCCCGACAGTTCTGCTCCGAAATTCAATGAGCAGTACACTTGGGAAGTTTATGACCCGGCCACAGTTCTAACTGTGGGCGTTTTTGACAATTCTCAGCTTGAGAACGACTCAGGTAACAATCCGAAAGATGTTCGAATTGGGAAAATTCGTATCAGAATATCGACCCTTGAAACGGGCCGAGTTTACACGCACTCGTACCCATTACTACTCCTTCAGCCTTCAGGTGTCAAGAAGATGGGAGAACTGCATTTGGCTATTCGGTTTTCGAGTACTTCCATGATGAATATGATGTATATGTACTCGAGACCCCTCTTGCCAAAAATGCACTATGTGCGGCCGTTGACGGTTGTCCAGCTCGAAATGCTTCGCCACCAAGCTGTTGGCATAGTGGCTGCTCGGCTCAGTCGAGCGGAACCGCCGCTAAGGAGAGAAATCGTCGAGTATATGACCGATGCCAATTCGCATCTATGGAGCATGAGGCGAAGCAAAGCTAACTTTTTCCGGCTAATGTCGGTTTTCAATGGGGTGTTTGCGGTAAGTAAATGGTTCGGGGAAGTTTGTTTATGGAAAAATCCGATCACAACAGTGCTTGTTCATGTCCTCTTCGTGATGCTCGTTTCGTTCCCGGAACTCATTCTGCCCACAGTTTTTCTCTACATGTTCCTTATTGGGCTTTGGAACTACTGGTTCCGAGCCCAATACCCTCCTCATATGAACACTCGGTTATCGTATGCTGATGCGGTCAACCCCGATGAGCTCGACGAGGAATTCGACACGTTCCCGACGTCTCGGAACCCGGACCTCATCAGGCACCGGTACGACCGTTTACGGAGCGTTGCAGGCCGGATCCAGTCGGTGGTTGGTGACATAGCGAGCCAAGGGGAACGAGTACAGGGGCTCCTGAGCTGGCGCGATCCACGGGCCACGCTTATATTCATGATGTTTTGTCTCGTGGCTGCATTTGTGTTATACGCTACCCCTTTTCAGGTGCTGGTGACGGTGGCTGGATTTTACGTCATGAGACACCCGAGGTTTCGTCATAGGTTGCCATCTGCAGCACTGAACTTATTCCGGAGGCTGCCAGCCCGTACCGACATCATGTTGTGAGTAAGCCTCTACGGTTTCGGTTCACAAATTTTCTTTTTGCTTCTGTATGCATATATATATATATATGGTTTCTGTGTCTGTTTTGCTGACCTCTGTGCTTGTGAAAGCATAGAAGAACAGTTGGATTGTTGAAAAACTTGAAATTTGGAGGTGTTAATGACTGAAAATATGTTGGTATGGCTTCTAATTGCAAGTAGAGGATGGTTTTGTAGATTTTAGGATTTCACATGACATCAAAGCTTTGTATCTTCAAATAAACATGATTATGATGTCATTTTGATTAAGCAAAAACTTGTTCAAGATAGGTGTAATTACTAAATTACCCATCCCCTTTGAGGCAAGCATCGATTGTTAGTGTAGACGATTTGGAAGATATAAGCCATGTATGGTTAGATTCCATTTGTATACCTGGTGGAATTTGGCATATCTTAACCAGACCCTTCGCATGGCTCGACGCCCACTTGTATGGTCTGAGAGGACTACTTATCTTATAGTTTAGCGGCTATATTTGTCTTTGGTTTCATTGCTTGTTGTACTGTCTGGTTCACGATACTGCTTATCCTAGTGATTTTACGGACCCACTGGACCAGAAGCTTCTCAAGGTCGAGCATATACTTTTCTAGTTAAAGACCAACGTCTTGGAGCTAACGTGGGATCCACTCAGGGGCATACCGGTTTAGGTAAATATTTAATGTCAAATTATGACCTTAAATATTAGTTTACCGGCCTACTTTACTTTCACTTGTCCCTGCTTCTTTCCATTCAGTCATGTCCTGTCCTGTCCGCATACCAAATCTAGATGGAAGGCGCTCCAGAAAATTGCATACCCTTTTTCTAGGGAACATCATCTTCGTTCTTAGGGTTATGTTGGCTCGAAGGGTATATTCTCCTACTTAGGATAACTACCACAAACACCTGTAATTCAATCCTGGGCTTATATGTAAATAACGTAGTTGACATATTTTAATTCGAAATTGTATATTATTGTATTATATATAGACTTATATGTAAATAACGTGGTTGACATTTTTTAATTTGAAATGGTATATTGTTGTATTATATATAGACGTGAGATCATGTAATAATTAGGGATGGAAATTTTACCTGTCGAGGCGGGCAACCCGACCTTAATGGGATGGGGATTCCCCGGTCTGACGGATAACGGGACGAGGATGGGAATCTATCTTCATATTTGAAGCGGGGATGCATGACCTTCTCTTAATCTTATCCAATTAAATTTTTTATTTTATTTAATATCTCTGTATATATATATATATATATATATATATATATATATATATATATTAGTAATTGTGAGAATGACAAAAACACTTCTAAATATTACTTCATTTTTTTTCAATTGCCTTTGATACCTTCAACCACCTTTATGTTCGCACTTTCACGAACTTTTATATATATTTAATCACTTTTCCATGTATAAAGTTTTAAACATGATAATAAAAATAGATAATTAAAGGTGGTTGAAAGTATATGAAGGTTTTCTTCTCACGGTAATTCTTATTCTCACCGATACCCAATATATTATTTTCCTTACCATAAAGATTATGAACCGTTCCAATAACCAAAAAAGTCATAATTGTTTACCAACATAAATTTTGCATGGATGCTTGCTCTTACTATGAAATCGTGATATAAGTACAAACTTCATAAACCGATTTGAGCCGTCTTTTTCTCTAATCAACGGTTATGGTTGAATGAGAAATTACAATCAGTAAAAAATAAAGGAAATTACTGAAAATATTTATGATTTATTTTTTAAAGATAATCCTTCCCTCTAAAATTCAACCCTATCTCCCTCTTCCCTCCATATTTTTTTTCCTCCTCTTTACCTTCTCTCTAGAAGGTCAACAAGCTTATTTGTATTTGTCATAACATTAAATAGTCTTAACCCTTTTTATTTTGTTTAAATTTTTAGAATTAAATGGGTCAACTCACGTTCATCCCATTTATTTAACAGATTGAGTTGAAAAAATCATAAGCACATCAATCGGCTATCAACTTATTTAGGTAACAAGTTAGGTTGGGTTGAAAAATCTCAACAATTTAATTAAATAGATTGGGTTAAGTTGGGTTGAGATTTCCAACCTGTTTAATAAATGGGTTGAACTTGATCCCAACTCAACCTGACCCATTGCAACCCCTAGAAAATACCATGCCTATAACCGACAACTCCCCAAGGTCAAAACTACCATGGCATTGGCATCTATGACGAGTTACATGGCAAGCTAATGTTCTATCACCAAACTCATTTATAATCTTGTGTACCACACGCATTCTATATGCACATTCGAGCATTATACTTATTCTATGCCAAAATACAAAATATAATAAACAAACGGTTGAATCATATAAGCACCAGAAGAAGGATCATGTGAAAATAGAAGTTAAGGTGGAAAGTGTAAGAAAGGATTTGGACTTTTGATCACTTTTAATCTCAAATCAACCCATGAATTGCGCTTTAGAAAAAATATTGATCTGGTATATCATATTGGTGTTGATCAGTGTTTCTCTTCAATCAGGATTGATTCAAGGGTGGGGATCCCTTTTTACCCTTCTTACCGTAACTTTCATTTTCACCGAAACCCAGCCCATAAGTACCAAGGGTCCTCCTACCAAACACTTACCGAGTAAGATCCTCGGCAATCAAAATGGCATCATAAGCAACAATCTTACATGGTAACTGTTAAATGGATAAGAGCCATAGCCCAGTAAGATTCTCGGTCATTATCACACAGATATAGGACCGTTGTGTAAAGATGTTTCTTGCAACAATCCTTTGAAATGCTCATAATGAAAAACCATCTCATTTCATTGACTAATTGAAAACCACATGCAGAATGCACACCAAAGAACTCCATTAAAAGAAGGAAATAAGCCTGATGATATGTTCTCCATCAAGAAAACTGTTACAAGAAATATGGAACTTTTTTGAAAACACGAAAAGAGGGTTTCGAATGAAAAGAAAAAGGCACAAGCCAATTCGACAATGGCTTTTGAAGAAAGCACCGAAAAACGTTACGGTGGAGAAGAAATGACAACAAGGAGATGATCTAAAAATGGCACACACATATCTCACATAATAATCCACAAGAGGTTCGATTTTGCACATGAAGATAACCTGGTGAAGAGTTATGGCACGAACCCAATATCCTTGAAGTACTCATGCTCCAGTGCTGTCCTGGCTGTAATTCTTCTGCTAGGATCCAAGCACAGCATTTTCTGAAATTAATTGCTCATTAGATATTTTAGAATCAAAAACTTTGAAATCAATTTGAGCACTTGTTTATTTAAAAAAAAGTGCCAAATTTGGTGAAGAGGAAAGGCTCCTGATACTATAGAGTAAAATAATTTTTGGTACCTACATCTAATGTTCTGATAAGTTGTCCATGGGGCCTTACTTTCTTTTCAAAAAATGACATGTTCTTATACATTTAACCAAACCAAACAGACCCTGTAAATCCCATGCTAGCATATGGGGGTTGAGATGTAGGTCAGACGTGGCCTCTACCCCAAAGACTAGAGAAGTAGTTTCCATGAAGACCCCCCTTACTTGCTCAAGATTGCGAGGATTATAGTTTAGTATATGGTAAACGAATCACAAGGAATACAAGTAGCAGGTATACAGTGTGAGCATACACATTTATTTTTTACAAATGCAGATTGTTCTAAGTAACTGTTATACCCTCACAGGTCACTACTTTAGTAGTTCTGTGAATACACGTATCCAACTTGCTAGTTTTGATGCACAAGATATGCCCAAGTTTGCAGCTAACATCTTTGGAGGTTCTTTAAAAGGCATAATAAGAGGGAGGAGTGGCACTGGAGTGTTGAAATTAGTTACTACACATGTGGGATCATCTGTAAATGTGGTTGTCGGTCTATGATGACCACCAATGCACACAATTCTGTGGTGCCATTCAGGACAGGTGCATCTGCTTTAGGCTCTTATTCACCACCTTCAACTATAGCGAGTGGTAAGGTATAAATTTCTGCGTTACCTACACAGTCAGGATCATCCATTAAAGAGCAGCCTCATACCACCTATAGGGATCGGGCTGTCAAACTGTGGAGTTTGTATGGTTCATTTTCTTTTGGGAATTGTCTATCTACTCTTAAAGTTGGGGATCCAAATTGAGCCTCATCATTGAAAAGGGTGGTCAGATTGCCAATCCTTCCAATTAAAAGGCTTATTATTGGTAGTGATGGTGCAAAGACTCAAGTTGTGAAACGTTTTGAGGAACCAAGCAATCGACCAAAGCAAGGAACAACTTGGTTTGATTTGTTTCACTTTACACAACCGGAAGGATCTTTAAACCGACCTAATTATGTGGTTAACAGATTTGCTGATACTTTCCCTACCTCACGTTTTACATCAAATGGAAAAGAAGACGAGTGTAGCCTGGTTTATAAGAGGATGGGAAATTTTTCCATTGGGAAAGAGAGCTATGCTCGCTTGGACTGGAGGTGGATCTTGTTGGGCAGCTACATAACCATCTTGAGCTCTTTAGCCGCTCCGACACAAGTTACAGCAAGTATAGACTTGGTTGAGCAGCCAGAACACCATCGATACCACCACCACCACCAGCAGCAATCGTTAGTAAAAAGTATTTGAATCAGAGTTTTTGTTTTTTCCACCGTGAGGACAAGATGAAAATTCAGGGGCGGGTATTGCTATACCCTACTTCAGTAATTGCTTATAGCGTACAAGTAGGTATTCCATATGCCCAAGTACAAACAACTCACGAGGGTCCAGTAGGTGAGCATTCTGTTTGGTAAACACTTTTTTGGGCGTGAGTCCTGTGGAGAGATTCTGGCCTCTCGAAAGCCAGAAACCCTTTTGTAAGCATTCGATTGAGAGTAATACAACCAACCAGCTTTACCATTGATTTTTATTGTTTCTGATCGGGTGTACATCAGTGACTTAAGTTTTTTTCTAAAGTATATAATATTTACTAGAAGTGTACTCGCGCAATGCAGCGAGATATATCGTGATTTTAATATTTCATTTTATTCTTTATCTCAGTCGATGTTATAATATGACTTTATGTGATTTTAAGAAAGCGATGATGCTTTTATTTTTGAATAAAATATATGTTTGACGATATCATAAAAAATTGACAA
>NC_037539.1:8471242-8544705 GCF_001531365.2 Cynara cardunculus var. scolymus
TCTGCAGTTAGTTACACGAATTCAGTTATGGGATGAAATCGGATAAGGATGAAATTGTTTAGGGATGAACGGGTTTAAGAGTTTTAAGAGTTTAAGAGTTTTAAGAGTTTTTAAGAGTTTTAGCCAAATGCTTTATAATATAGTATAGATATACGGGAAATACTAATGCACACTCCTCGTCTTTGGTGAGGTTTAAACCCCCTGACTTCCTGGGAGGTTGAGCTCTAGCGGCTACCTCTGGGCCAATAACCCTTTGGTAAGTAACTTTTGTTTTGATGGAAACAATGAGACCAGTGAAGTGGTTGGAGCATGAGACATAATAGGCAAATAAATAACTTGGATAATTCAGTCACCAAAACTTATTTTACTAACTGCATGTTTCTACTTCCTCCATCCCATAAAAATTGAAATACTTAGTTTTTTTCTGGATGTCCTACGAAAAACAACAAAAGTTGCTTTCAGGTAGATTCCAAGTGAATTATTTGCATTGATAGGGATCCATCAGAATCTTGGTATTTGTTTTGATCAAATGGTGTTTTAGATATTTGACAATTGGTCAAACGTTTTACTTAAAACTTGTGCTAGGTTAAACATTATATTCCATAGGACACAAAGTGAGTATTCCAATAAGTTCTGGTGTTGTGAAGTCCATGAACTTTCTAAGTATGTAATCCTCTGGCATCAATAACCCGTCAACAATGAGAACTAAAGTAAGAATCAGTTTAAACTTACCCGTAAGAGGTCAAGACCGGCTTTATCAAGATTTGGGACCACAGTAGCCAGATCCTGAAAATTAAAGGACCAATTAGTTCCTTTTAAGATCATAGGTCCTAAACATTGCAGAAGATAAGGTCAAAGACTAAAGCACTGATGGTAGTGAAAATAAAAATAAAATAAAGAATAAAAAAGACTAATCACCTTTGAGGACCATTTTGGAAAGGCGGACTTAAAGTCAGGCAGAGAAGTCACACCAGGCCATGTATCTTCATTCGGAGTTCCCATGATTCTATAGTTAAAGAAATTATATGAATGAGATGAGAACATGTGTACATACTTTTGGATCATTAAAGAGAGGTTGATCGAGTCTTTAGCAATCATTACAATAAAATATGTTCCACGATCTAATGGAACATATGATTACAATTTTTCTAATCATATTCAGAAGCAATTTGAATATCATTTGTGAGGAAGGGATATCTTCTGATAAAAGGAAGTAGCAGAGTTACCCTTTATTTTACTATAGAGGCATCCCCAAAGACAAACATGTTATAAACAAAAATTCCAGTTACATCCTATAAAAATTGCAACATTTTGTTTTGCTTTTTTTTCCATCAGCAATTTTTAAATCTACAGTTGCCTATTTGCCCAATATCATCATGACTACTTTATTTGGGGAGCATTTAAAATATCTGATTAATAGGCGAACAAATTCATACAATTCTACACTTGATTAAACATTGCAATTTTCAGGAGATAGGAAGGAGCTTCATAGGTGGAATTGAATGAGTATGACCTGAAGATCTTGAACAGTTCGTCAATCTCAGAGTCTCCTGGAAAGAGTGGTCGCTGGTTCACCATCTCAGCAAATATACAACCCACCGACCACACATCAACAGGAGTAGAATAGTGACGGGATCCGAGAAGAATTTCTGGTGCTCTATACCACAGTGTCACCACCTAGAAAAGTACATCAATGATTTAAGTAACAAGTAGAGCAGTGGTAGCATGACAAAACTTGCAGATCAATTTCTATGCGAAATTAAACATTTGGGACCAAGAAAACAAAAACAAACAAAAAAAGAAAAAACTTGAAGACCAATTTTTGCATGTATATGAACAATCAGATTTTAAACGTGGTGTCAAATTTTCCACCATACATATAACTTTGCATAAACTCCCTCTAGAAAACATGATGGGGCAAGAGTGCAGTAAAAGAAAATGAATGAACATGATAAGTGAATCATGAGTGATTAATTTCAGATTATATTTAAAACAAAATGGAAAACGTAAACCATGGAAACTACCTCATGTGTAAATGTCCTGACAGGGATACCAAAAGCTCTGGCCAATCCGAAGTCTGCCAGCTTTAGAGCATTGGTACGACGATCAATCAACAGGTTTTGAGGCTTTAGGTCTCTATGGAGAACTCTATGAGAATGGCAATAAGCAATACCTCGAAGTATTTGATATAGAAACGTCTGCAATTAGATGAAGGTAACAAAATGTGAAATAGTATCAGTTTCTTAATATCCGTACTATGCTGTATTTAGTTTCTTAGTATCCAAATCTTCTAAAAGAGGGACTTGCATATAAGCAGAAAAGTCAGCATACATAAAAAATATGAGTATAACGACAAGACCAACCACCGAGGCAGAAAAGGTTCACTCACTTTTACAAGACGAGGATCCTTTGCAAACTCTGGACAAGAGTCCATATGTTTCTTCAAATCCAGGTCAAGATACTCGAAAACCAGATACAATCGTTTGTCGCTGTGCACGACATCCTGTAACCTGTCACCAAACAGTTATAATCTGTTATATAATCTGCTTGTAGAACACAAACTAAAATGCATGCATATGAAACCAACACCAGAATACCTTTATCCAAAATAAAAAGAAGCCAGAATACCTTAATTCTGGGGTACAGAAAACACAAAATGTTCGGATGTCAGTTTGTGACAAATTTCTCAAACAAAAGACCAACTAACAAATTGTTATCTTGTTTGCTATGAAGGATGGTGGAGAATGCAAGATATTAAGATGGAAAAACACATAGGGATGCTGGAAAGTGCAGCACATTCAGGTTGAAAGGAAATGCTGCTATACAAAATGAGCAGACGTCCCTGTCAATCATTAAACTTCATACACGAATGAAAAAATAAGAAGTTAAACAACCTTGATGTTTCCAATCTTAATTATGGAAAACTAAACACTCTTAAATCAAATATGCCATTTTCTAATTCGTATAGTATGTAACCCAAATAACAAAGCTTATCTATCACAGGATTGACTATGGGAATTACCTGACGATGTTTCCATGCTGCATCTCTTTCAAGAGAGAAATCTCTCTGATGGCTGTGCTTGGCACCCCTTCATCTTCCTGCTCTAGACGAATCTTCTTCAAAGCAATAGTTTCATTGGTCACTTTATCACGAGCCTTGTAGACCACACCATATGTTCCTTCACCAATCTTCTCGACCTTTTCGTACTATGGTTGCAGAAATATATCACAATCAAGTAGTCGAAACACAAATCATAAATCTTGTAGGAAGGCACAAATGTATCATACCTGGTCCATCAAAAGTCCAAGTAAATGGACTTGGCTGTATCTACATCCATGCACCACCAATTAAAAAAACAGATTCAGAAACTTCACTAGTACTAAAATGACATGTGAATACTGGAGAATTAATCAAACATATAGGGACCGGTTCCCAGACATGTACCGGGTAAGTGCTTACCGGTAAGAGTCACCACTCTAATTTATTATTTACTTTATCGGTAATATTCTCAGCCATCAAAATGGATTTATGGTAAGCGTTTATAACCTGGTAAGCACTTACCGCGTAAGAGTCGTCACCCTCACTTACGAGGTAAGACTCTCCATCCTTGTCTTTCTCTTACCAGGTAAGATTTTCAGTCCTTATTGTGTTCACATGTTAAGGTAATTGAACCGATAAGTGCTTACCAAGGTAAGTGTTTAGTAAACGGCCCCTAAATTAAACAACAATTTCAATAAAAGCATAACCGAAAAACCTGTCATTATGAAATCTTGGGAATATAGCAACTGAAATGTTTCAAAAACCACATCAACAATGGAAGGAGATTCAATCTCTGTGATTAAACAGTAAACCTCAAAAGTTTAATACCATCTAAGTATATTTCTCGCAATTTACAAAATAGGTTGTTCCACTCTAACCATAACCTTCCCATCATAAAGGAATAATTTCCAAATTGCTTTTGTACACCTAGATGTCCCCCCTTTTTGCATCTAGCGGTATCAAAAAAATGAAATGAAATGTTGATTCAGCCAAAACCTAAAGGGTTTCTTCCTTTAAACCAATCAAAACAAAAATGAAAATTCAGTCAATCTAATATAAAATCACCATGCCTGATTGATTAGAAATGAACCCATCAAACCTCAAAACACTTTCAGTAGATTTTTCCCATATTTCCCCAAATACTCGATCCTTGTAAGCAGCCTCCAGTCAATCATCCGACTAAATCTCCATCGAAATCAATAAAGCAATAGCTATTCTCTCGACGAAAAGATCGCATAATGCACAAAACTTAACACTCTACAATCGACATCACTCGAACTACACTTCAATCAAGTCAAAACAAAGTCAACCATCACATGTATGTCTAAATCAACAGCCTCTGCTATCATTTTCAGAGTAAAATGCGGTTTAATCAATAAAATTCCAAACCATATACAATCTCAAAGTTAAAAACTAGAGAAATTAGTCTAAAACAGAACGATAACAAGCTTAGATAGTGCCGAATAATAGAAGCCCCGATTCTCACAAAAATGGGAGTCGTTAACATACCTGTGATGAAGAATCGAAGCGTTTGCGTGCAACGAAATGAAAACCCCCCTCTAGGTTTTTGGGGGAGTACACGTTGTGGGGGAGAAGATATATGGAAATGGTGTATATCTAATCACAAAAAAAAAAGCCATATATTTTTATTTGCTTTAAAAAATTGCAAGTATATATCACAAGTATAAATACCATTCGATTTGGATCAGATCGGTTTCAATTCAGTATCTACGTCGTAATGATAACGATTACGTAGTAAATTAAGATCGTTATTTTGCACGAACGATACTTAAACCGACATGTTACAACATAAGTTTACGTATGTAAAAACTAAACCGTGGATATTTTAAAAAAATTCAGGAAACAAACAAGACATGTTTTTGTTTGTAATGATCAGATGTCAAGGTTGTTGACAACAGATTGCAACGCACGTTGGTTTGGAATTGATATGACTTCATCAGTCCTTCCACCGTTGGGTTGTGAAAGCTTAGTAATATGCACGTTTTTACGCTTCAAACTAGAGGAATATATTTGTGGTGATTTGCATTATGCTTCATCCGATTTGGTTTTACAGTAAGCGAGTAACTATCAACAACAAACAGATGACGGAATTTTGAAATAATGTGTCAACGATATCTTACATTACGTAACATGTAGAAACAAAGATCCCCTGAACAATGCTTATGTTGATTTCAAGTTGAGTCAAATATATATTTGCTTTTGGTTACGTTTAACATGGAAATATATATTTTATTTAAATTTTTGTTGCTTATGTTGTTAATTGTCGAATCGATGATAGGTTTTTTTTAATTAACGGGTATTTTGACTATCACTGAACATTAAAAGTCACCCTAAAACAACAAACACGAGCACATGCAATCATGGGTTATATTATCATAACGAGCTAAATATCAGTAAAGCAATGAATTACGTATGTCGTGTTTAGTTCGGTTGGATTCCAACAAAATCCAAAGAAATTGGAATGTTCTATTCCGTTAAGTAAATTGCATTCATGTGTTTAGTTCCGTTGTTAGGAAGGAATTCATGTGTTTAATTAATCGATGATAGGTTTAATCTGAATCCACTAATTATTACAACTCTTAAGAAAGCGAGCCATGCTATTAACGGAACATCTTGACTAACCGCAACCGACCAACCAAGTTACCAGCTCACGCTTTTGCATCTTACCAGAACCTCCTATATGAGAATGTCCTTAAATGCGTTTATTTTTAAAAACAAGGATTAGACCGTAAGGTTTAGTGAATATTTCTTGTTTCAATTAAATACGATTTAACCGCAACAAAAGACTTCTAATTTACAAGTAAACCATCTAGATGTAATCTCGCAAGAATACAAATTCCTTATGGTTAACTAGCCACGTCAGTCGCATAAGCTTAACACCCCGTTCTATGGTCATACTGTCAAGATCGCAATCGAGACTACAATGAAAGTCCGTGAAACAAATTCACGGAATATCCACTAACGTTTACGTGAACCACTATTGCTCCCCATACATCACTCATGTCGTGTTAGTTATCCATCACCTAAGTCGTGTCTTATTCTAAAGCAAACTCAAAGCATAGAAAGAAAAATCAACCTCGATAAATTGGTAATAAAGGGACATGAGCTCATAATATAGCAATAAGAAATCTGCTCTAAACCCGGTTAATACTCGGCTTAAAAACCCCATATAAAATCCATCCAAGAGTGGATTAAACCGATTGAAATCAGCTTCCAAAGCCAGCAGACAAGGCTGTAATTTTTTGCTTAAATTTGGGCAAGGGTTTCAGCTCTTAACCTGTACCATGTTGTTGCTGTTGGGCAGCGATTTGGGGTGGCTAGATAGCTTTTGCCCCCCAGAACGGTCAACGGGTAAAGCAAGGGTTATGCTATTACCTAATCCATTTAAAGTGGCGGATAATTATTCATATCATAAAACTCTTATCGATATCTATATCCTACCCATTAAGAAGCGGGCAACGAAATGGGTAAAAGATATATGGTAAAAAATCATTTTGAACTGCAATAATACTGTTAAACATCGACATATAAGTAAAACATAAGTTCACAAATGCAATATTTATTCTATATCTTGTTTGGTCCAATAAACATTTTAATATTGTTCTAAAATATTATAATATAATATTTTATACAACAATATAAAATTTTAAAGACAATATTTCATTTTATTATATTTATTTTACCTGTTTCTCATTTAATTATTCTAATTAACTCTTTTATAGATGAACAGAAAAGAAAATTATCAATTAATATATGTTATAAAGCACTCTAAAAAGTATATCAATATCTAACTTTATATAATTATATATATGCATGTATGTGTTTATATATATAGATTACATGTATGTATGTGTGTAAATATATTTATATTATATTATAAAACATTTGACAAAAAAAATTAAAAATCATTTTTTATGTATGAAGTACTGTTTATGTATGCATATTACTTAAAATTCAAGATTACAATTAATTGTACGTAAGTACAACTTATTAAAGCTTCATGTTTGAATTCGTATAACTAACTACAGATAAACATAATCAAATAGAGAATAATCATTTTATTTTAAATATAAAAAATCTAAAATATAATTAAGATAATCATTAAGTTATAACAAAATACTTAATTATCATCTTTATAAAAATTATATTATTAAACCAAAAACTAAAAAAATGAATTAGAGAAATACACAAAAAAAAATGATAAATTTTAAATAGTTAGATTGGTACTAATATTAATATTTTCTTTCAATTTTTATGATATATCTTCATATTTAAATTTTATTTAAAAATAAAAACATTATAGTTTTCTTAAAACCACATAAAACTGTATCATTTAATCAACTGAAACAAAAAAACGAAATATTAAAATCAAGATGTATTTTGTTTCTTTGTGTGAGTACCCTTCAAACATATATATCTATATGTAAACGGGATAACAAAAAACACTAAAATTTCAGGTAAACAGGTAATGGATATACGGATAAAAAAGGATAAATTTGTTTTTTATCCATACACTTAATTTAACCTTATCCATTTGCAAGCACCACTTACACCTGGACAATAACAGTCACAACCCGGGGTTGGGCAGCCCCTGACCCTCCCTTTTTTCAACAAATCGACCAAAACAGTAAATCCTTAACGAACGGCCCTCAAACGAGATTTTCGATTGATGGCAATTTTAATTCCCCAACAACACTTTGATTCCCAAGGAACTTGCAAGTTCACAATCGCATAGAAAGGTAACAGTAGCAAGGTTCAGTAAGGTCTCAAAGTTGCATTCATTCAAACTCAGGGGTCGTTTACCTAAACACTTACTCGGTAAGCACTTACCGGTAAAATTCAAACATTATCGCTTACTTACCGTCTACCGAGTAAGATTTTATTCACTAAAAAACATCTCGTGCAACAATTTATTCACTCAGGTTTACATTTTTGAATACCCAAAACATGAGCATTAAGAGAGAAACAATTACAATGCTATTTCTGCAAATCCCAACCACGAAAGGAACTTAGGACCCCACTAATTCTTCATACCAACGATTTACCTGTGTAAATACATCTCCCAATTAACATATAAACCTCAATTTGAGAAATACATCTCCCGATTAACATATAAACCTTAATTTGAGAAATACATCTCCCGATTAATATATAAACCTTAATTTGAGAAATACATCCCCCAATTAAACTCCACCCAGAAGAACCCTAAGCAAGAAGAAATAGAGAAGAGATAATACCTTAAGCTGCGATGGATTTACCTCCTTTAAAATAGATGAAAATCGTTCTTCTCTAACCCCACATGTGCTTTCTATTCTCACCCAGATATGGTGGACATGACTGGAAACTGGAAAGATTGAAGGAAAGAGAGAGTGAATCCTTCCTAAATTTTCACAAATAACCCTTAAGATTTATCAACAGTCCAAATTAGACCTTAAGCAATTTAAAACAAGAAAAGAAGCTTACCGGTTATTACATTAGTCAATCATATTTGAGAATTAATATTTTTGAATTTTGATCACATGTTCTCCATAGATCCTTGAGATTTAGTTGATCATTTATATTTTTAGGAGGGTAACCGTGTAATGTAGCGATGTACATTTTGATTCTAATGTTTTGCTTTATATTTTGGATCTACGGATGTTATAATGCGATTTTATGTGGTTTTGAGAAAAATAAAATGTTTTTATTTTTTTAATGAAATGTAAATTTGAAGATATTATAAAATGTTGGAAAAAATAAACGATATTAGTATCAAATTAACTATCTAAAAAATTCTCGTTTTTGCGTAATTTCGTTAATTTAATTGAAGTTAAAAAACGAGTTAATTTATTTTTAATTTAATAAATATGTTTTTTAAGATAACAATTAAGTATTCTGTTAGAACTCAATAATTATCCTAATTATATTCTAGATATTTTATAATTAAAATGAGATGTTTATCCTCTAATATTATGTTTATTTGCAGTTAGTTGCACGAATTCAAACATGAAGCTTTAATAAATTGTACTTACGTAAAATTTACTTGTAATCTTGAATTTTAAGTCATATGTATCAATAAACAGTACTTTGTATATAAAAAATGGTTTTTAAGGGTTTTTGTCAAATACTTTATAATACAATATAGATATATACATATAGAGAGAGGGGGGGAGGGGGTCTTCTTTTATTGACTATGGTTCTTCATCATCCCTATTTTTGAAGTTATTTATGTTGTTGTGTGTGTGTGTGTGTTTTTTATGTGTTTTTTTATTTTGTTTTATTAATATTGTTGTGTTTATTCAAATTTTTATTTTTTGTTTTCTGACAACAATCAGATTATGATTGAGTGTGATCTATGTAGAGTTTTGTTATTATAAATTTTCTTCTTCGTCTTTTATATTTATAGAGTTTCTCAATTTGTATTTTTTATGTAATTCTTTGTATTGTGGTCATTAAAAAACCAGTATATATCATGTGACTGTCTGTTATTTAAAAGAACACTTAAAAGTGATCGGTCATCGGCGTACATCGTCATTTCTCCAAATATGTCATAGTCTCCAAATTCATATTTGTAAGTCATGTTTTATGAGCTCTTTTTTTACTTTAAGAAATTCCCTATATTGTTTTGTCAAAATGAATATTTAATCTAAAATTCTAAATTATATTTTTTTATAGGTTTAATATTTAAATTCCATTAAAGATCCAAATCGCATAAATCGGTCAGATCATACCGTATTTTCGTGGTCTGGTTTGACCAGTCTGGGCACTTGATATCAAACCGTTCAGTTTGAAAATTTTATAAACCGCCATTACGGTTTTGATTTGTGGTCTGAGAGGTTAAACCGCCCAACCCGAACTGCAAACACTACTACTTAAAATTATTTAAATTTGTTTAAAACTTTTATTTATTTACTTATATAATATCATATTTTGTAATGCGAAAAGAAAAAATTGATGGTTTTTTATTGGGTATAAATTGATTATGTTATGCAGACAACGAGATTAAAGACTTTGTATAAAAAAAAAGAAAATTTTAATTTTTTTATATATTTGGTAAATAAAATAATAATTGTTGTGTTTACTATTTTGAAGAGATTTATGTAACATCGCGATTACACTAAAATAAAAAATACAAATTTTCAAGAATATTTAACCGATCAAAAAATTCACCCGGAACCAAGACGAGATACAGTTTCTAATTATCTACCAAAAGTTAAGTTTAGTTTGACCTATAAGTCAAACATCGTTCGAAAACAGTTTAAACAACTTACAAACTAAGACTTTTACAAACCAAAAGTCAGGACAATAGTATAACTACCCAACATACGAGTAATTATTACAAACCCGAAACATCAAAAACATACGAAACATGTACCAAAAGTTACTTCAAAATCTTCTATGTGTAAATCGAAAGCTAACCCACCTTGCCTTTACCTCGACTCGTGTCGATTTTTCTTGAGATTTTAAACTTAAGGGGGTAAGTGAATCGCTTAGTGAGTATATATCAAAGCATGAAATTAGATGCAATATACATATCTTAACAAAAGAATTAGGAGGCAGAACCGATTAATCTCTAGCTTTCAAATCGTGCCGAACATATCACGTATAGTATTAACAAAACCATAACGACTCATTGATTCCTAATACGTCAAATGAACACTTACTGAATCATAATCAAACCATAAAATGAGTACATAACATATCTTACAAATTTGTAATTAAATTTAGAATCAACGGGTTACATATATGATTTCGGTACCGAATCAAATCAACGTATCAAGAAGCCATACAACTCACAAAGTACTTAGCGTCAATGAAACCATGTCGATCATAATAATTCAGTAGCATGATCAACAAGAATAGAGTAAATGTGTGCACCACACCCCCTCTTCATCTACTGGGTCTGTGCAAAGTACTCACACCCGACTCCTTGCCATTCGAGATACGTGAGTACGACAACCGGTATGTCACACCCAATCTCCCTCTACTTAGGATACGTGGACATATACCACGCTACAACATATCACACAGAGTAATACCCGTAGATCATGGTTTACTTATATACCAAAAAGAAGGGCTCAGATCCAAACTCGACCGACATCTCGGAATGAACAACAAATACCAATTCAAGACCATAGGACTCGACACGCTCAAGATATTCGATAACACATGTAAATTCATCAAACAAACAGGAAAAAAATTAAAAATAAATGTATAATACACCTAAGTACACGTTCGATATAAACTCACTATGTTTCGAGATGATTCAACCGCGGAAATTTCCATTTCCAACCCAACAATGGAATTAGCCCATGCCAAGCTCTAGATATCCATATTAATACCCCTTTGCTTAATCTTTCAATTTCACCAAAAACTTGTTGATTTTGAGCTTGGATGAGTATACTATGTGAAAATCGCATCTTTGAGTGTGTATAAAAGTTCTAGAGGTGAAATTATCATTTAAGAGTGCAAATCCCATTTTTGTACTATTTTAGTCAACAAGTCAACCTAGTTTGCCACTGTTGGTAGATTTAGTCACTTATGCGTATCTTGGTCGTTTCAACTTCGTTTCGTACGAAACTTTCCAGATCTCTTAATCAACCTATAATAAGCTTAAGTATAAAATTTCAGCTTCTAATTCGATTCAGAAGTCCATATTCTAATCTAACTTTGCTATTTTTCACTTATAATTTTTTTTATAACATCGTACCTTTATAACTTCCAAACGATTGTTTTTTTACATCTAATGAGAAGTGTTGGTACTATCCACTTGCATTAATTTACTACAGGAACACGAGTTTCTCTATATGACCTTATAGTGCACAATTAGACATTTTTTTTTATCTTTGCACTTTTCTCATTTTCACTTTTCAACCAACATAAGTAAGCACAAATCCATAATATATTTTATTGACGTAGTTAAACATGCTTAACAACATAAATGGACTTTTAGTAAGTTGGATGTTACAATTTAGTTAATGATAGTTTAAAGTTTTAGTTATGTATTAGAATGATTGAGCGTAACATGTCAACAATTGTGATGATGATAATATGAAATAAAAATAAAAATATGAATGTCAATAAATTAATCATTATATTTATTATTTATAACTCTAATAAAAGAAAATGACACATAGATAAGTTGACATTGTAATATTTCAATATTAGTTTGAATTTTTTTTTTCTAAAAAATTATCAACTAGTTATCTATATCTATAATACCTTATAAACCAAATTTATCAGAAGTCTTAAAAACAACTTTTAATGCACAAATTACTATACAATTTATGCACAAAGTCTTAAAAGTCTTAAAAACAACTCATAATGATCAAGTACTATTACTTTATACATTCAGTCTTAAAATCTTTTAATCTACAATTAAAATAACATATAATACAAGTTACCAATGTACATTATTACCTTTTATTTTCATGTTCTCAAGATACTTTTGACACATTTCACCCATGCATTCACCCTCTTATACCTTTATGTCTTATCCCCATCCCCCAATATGAGATTCAAACTGATATTCACATGAGTTATTAAAAGTTCTCCCATTCAGTTACTCTAGAACTCTCGATCTCGTTCTCGATCTTTTGATTCTTTGTTCTTGGTGTAAATCGAACACATGTGTTGAGTTGTTTAAATATGTTGGATTTTAAATTGTCATATAATTTTTTTCATCGATAAACTGTAATTGAAATCATAACTCTTATTTATTCAGATTATATTAATATATAAAAATCAAATGTAACTTATATGATATTTAAATATTCTTCAATAAAACCAATGAAAGTTAAAATTCCTTAAAATTCCTAACACTAAGAATATGTAGCGATGTGAATTTATCTCCAAGTAAAAAGCCAAATAAACAAGATAACCGGAATCAATTGCCCAAATCAAAGCTCAGAGCCTCAAATACGGTACCCCTTCCACCGGCATCGCCTTCCTCAGCCCTCCAGCCTTAACCTGCCGCCATCGTCCTTCCTGGTAACCAATCTAAATCTTCGAGTTGAACTTCTTTTAATTTTTTATCTAAATATTTGAAAGTTCTCCGTTGAAGTTAGACGTTTATGCCGTAGTTATTAGTAGATGGTGTTAGTTTTCCTACTATATTCTTAAAAATTAGATGTTACAAGCTTGGACGCGGAGTTCGCATGTGTTTAGGGTTTTGTTTTGATATTCGGTCTCAAATTGTCGGTTTTAGGGTTTTGTTTTGTTTATATTCGAACTTCTGTTTCACTTAGAGTTGTAACTCTTTCTGATTTATATCCCATTGCGAGGGTTTCTATCTCAAATTATTGTTTTAAGGTCTGCAAGTGTCTGTATAACCGTAATTTGCCAGAAGCGTTAGCCATTGTAGAATCTTGAAGTGGCAATGAGGATGAAATAGGGGTGCTCTCAAGTTTTTGACTGGTTTTAGCTGTTACCAAATATTGCTCATGCTAGTGTAAGTTTACGAGTGGTATGTTTTAGCTGTTACCAAATATTGCTCATGCTAGTGTAAGTTTACGAGTGGTATTCACATCACTCGCTTGTAAGCTTCTGGTACTTATAGCCTTGGGCCTTGGTTATAGCTCTAGCTGTATAATACAGTAAGATAATTAGATAATGATCTGATTTTGATTTCAGTGAATAAAATTATTTGCTGACTATACACAAGAAGATCAACATTTTGCCAAACCTTACTTCAACATTTTCCTCTCCAGCTGCTTCGAGCTGCCACTTCCTTTGCATTCTTTTGGTATCTGCTGGGTCTCTTCGAACACACACAAAGATGCCAGGGCCAACAATGGAGTCAGAACTGCCAGTGGAACCACAATCACTGAAGAAGCTCAGCTTTAAATCCCTGAAACGGGCTCTCGATCTCTTTTCTCCTCTTCATTCTCAATTGCCCCCTCCTGACCTTGAGAGGTTTGTTTAAAACCCTAATTTTGATTTCTGAACGTACATATTCTCATCTAGTATGTCGATAATGTGATCTAATCATTTTTTACCTGATACACTACAGCAAGAAGATACGTATGAGCCATAAGGTTAGTAGCTCTCTATATTTTCACTCTATATATTCTTTCATGTATGCATGCTTTACCATGCTGTGTTTCTTTGATGCATATTAGTTTAATTGATTTCGGGTCCAAACGAACTACTTTTTTCATCCAATTTGTTATATAACATTCAAATTTTAGAGAAAAGTTTGAGAATCACATTAAACTGTAGCACAAATTTACACATTGAACCACATTTGATCTAATTTATAATAATATGCATTTTGATTTCAATTTGGAGTACTAGATGTTATATCAGAATTTAGATGTCAAGGATTATCCATCTTTTTCTGAACGAAAGGAACATGCACTATTGTTTCTTGTGTTTGTGCTTAATACCTTGTTATGTATATGATGTGGGTTTATGTGTGTGTTTTTGTGACGATGAAGCTACATGTTGAGTACGGTGGAATAAAAACCGTTCCAAACCAGCCTGCCAAAAATGCCTCGCAAAATCAAGTTGAGCCTTCGAACTCAAATGCTCTGGTGCTACCAGGTACCAGTAATTTTACATCTTTCTTATCCAGCAATAACGCCTGATACTAAGCATCTAAGCTTGTTTTGCATGTGTTGGATTGTTGAATTTTATTTACTGTAAATAAATAGTCATAGGATATTAGAATGTATGCTAAGCCTATGATTGCTCTTCTATGAGTAACCAATGGTCAGTCTTAAGGATGGTTGCTATTTATTGAACTAGAGCATTATGCCCAATGCAGACATGAAGTCAACTTCATTTAAACCAATAGGTTTTCTTCCAAACATAAGATCAATTTCCCAAATAAAAGGGAAAGACCTTCAACTTCGCATTAGACAAAATTACTTGCAATATTGAGACATTTTTAGTTCAATATAAGGCAGTATTTGGTCTAATATAAGACATTGTTTATAGCCTGTGAAGCTGTAGGTCTAATAAATTTGTCGAAAGTTTCATATATGTGCCTGTTTGGAATAAATCTGCCTCGCATGAGCAGAACATATCTTTACTTGGACGCATGAAAACCCGAAAGTACAGTGCCATTACTGATGGAGATTTTGAGAAGTCAAATTTCATCCTTGAGGGATTGGCTCACCTAACATTTTACTTTGGAATTAAACCTGGTTATTGACTGATGAACTGACTTAGATATAAACTGTATATCATGCATATAACTTTTTATGTTGAAGACCAATCTATGCCCAACAACAGTTCCTTTTAGTTTTTCTTATGAAATGAAACTTCCCGTGAAAGTGAAAACCAAAGTGTACCTCGATCAAATAACATTTTATGGATACGATAGTGAAGAATTGAAAAATGCCTTTAGATTATAACAGGATGAGGAGTTTCATCTTTTGACTTCTATCCAACTTTATTTGTAGGAACTGAAAGCTCTAAGAAGAATGGTACTCAGAGTGATTTAGCCCTTACTCCTGTTCAACCAAAGAACACGTAAGCATTATTTTTCTTTTTAATGGTTCTGCAGCAATATCCTCATTCCAATGTTCGTGAACCTGATACAAAATCCATTGTGTCTGCTGCCAGCATTTGTTGCTACCTTGATCTTCTTCTAGAAAATACTTTTAGTTGGAAACTGAATTGGTTATGTGAATTTCTGTTTGACAGAGGCGATGGTAACTTGACTGGAAAAAGTACTGCCGTCATTCCTGTTCATGGGACTTCAGACAGGTTTGGATTTGCTTGTACTTTTTACATATATTGAAAGCTCGTCTCTTTCTCCATATTTTGTAGTTTACTATCATGAAGGTTAAACTTCAAAATTTCTGCTTTTTAGTCAGTCTTCCTATAGTAAATTAGTAATTACATGGTTTTAAAATCGTTTGGGGCGAGGCGGCCCAAAACTGCACCTGAGGCGACGCCTCTTGGACCCTGGACGAGGCTTATGCCTTGGTTCAGTGAGCGGTTCAGTGAGGCTTGAGGCGGTGTCGAGGCATAGGCGACAGATGATCTGCTTTAGTAATGGCTTTTTTGGCTTTTTTATAAGCTTTATGGCAGCAGTAGTAATTTTTCTCTCTAGTATAAATTTCTCTTTTTATTTTAAAAAACTAAAAGTCAAAGCCCATTGGCCCCTGCGTGTACTTTTAATATTTTAATACTCTCAATCAAAAAGTGTGGTTTGACCCTTCCTCTTCCTCCAAGCAACCAATTTTTTCACACCCTCTCAGCCTATCTCACGGTTTCACTCTTTCTTCTGTCAAGATTCACTGAACAAGCGCCCTTAGTAATTTAGTATAATATATATTGTTTATATTTGTGTAGTATATACACATATTTTGGTGTATATGTATTTCCTCCTCTGTCTTACGCCTCGGACCACCTTGAGGCTTACGCCTCGAGGCCCGATTGCGCCGTTTAAAACCTTTAATGATACTTCCACCATACTTTGAAAATGTTATTTGACGTATCATAAATGCTGGAAGTATTTCAGATTATGCAATGTTACTGTTGCTACAATACAACAGACTGTTGAAACCTGGTTTTCCTTTTTATTTCTTTTTTCATTAGCTGTGATCAGTAGTAGTTCTATTAGAGCTCTATGTTCAAATATGCCAATGTGCCATTACTTTCCAACATGAATTAAATGTGCCCTGATGCATTCAGTTCAATTGTTATTGTATCCTACGAGGTTGCCTGTTAACATCAGCCCTTTTGTAACATCTTTTATAATTGCTACCTCTTTGAAGTCTCGTCTTTGTGGTTTTAATGGCTTGACTTGATTCTTGTAGGAATCTCTCAACTGCAGCCCTTATGGAGAGAATCCCTAGCAGGTGGCCACGTCCTGTATGGCATGCTCCATGGAAGAACTACAGAGTGAGAACCTTGATCTTTTATTTTTACAGTATATAATGTTCATATATGGCAAATACTCATGCACACTTCTCACCATTGGTGAGGTTTGAACCCTTGACCTCTTGGGAGGCTGGGCCTACCAGTAACCCGGGTATCGCTGGGCCAATGACCCTCTCGTGAGAGCCTTGATCTTCTAAGTGTGCAAGGGACTCCTGCTTGAATTTTTTTATATGTCTACTTAAATGGGTGAGGTTCACCCTCTGTATTTTAATGTATATGTTATATGAGCTGGATTTAGAAGCTGTGAGTTATATTTATGGTTGTTTGAATGACTTGCCTATAGGATGTCAATATTTGCATCCTATTATCAGATACCACTTCTGCTTGCATAATATAAAGTACTCCCTCCATCCCAAAATAAGTGTCCCACATTTTTATTTTAGTTTGTCCCAAAATAAGTGTACTTTGAAAATTAAGTGCCTACTTTCCAATTCCACCCTTAATTATGAAATGGAGAAATTCATTACTCCCTCTATTATTAAGGGTAGAGTTGTTATTTAGTTAATCAAAAGAGTATAATGATTACACATTTCTAGAACTGCGTGCCTTTTCTCTGTGGACATTTACTTTGGGACAAGGGAGTATGTTTTTATGTGTATACTTGCTTAGTTGATTCTATTTGAATTTCCATGACATGCACAATAGATTTTAGGACTATAAATAGATTATACATGCATAAGTAATGCCCAGGTACACTTGAACAATAAAGTATCATTAACCATAAATATTTGTAACCATAATTTTTTATTCATGATAAGTTGGTGCTTTCAGGGTAGATTAATGGTCTATTAGTACTTAAATGTAAAGACACCAGTGGTTTCTCTCTTGGAATCTCATCATCTCCTGGATGAGAGATCTCTTGCCTTTTTGAAGAGGATGGTGACAGTTTGCAGTTATCCGCATCTGCTTAACACACTTAGTTTTTTCTTTGCATCTCATATTTTGTGAATTTACTTATTTACATTTATATGGAACACCAACAATTTGCATATTTTATCCTTATACATAGCTAAGTAGTTGTCTAATTCTTTTTGTTGTCTTGTTTATGCCTATCAAACTGAACTAATATATCTGTAGGTCATCAGTGGCCATTTGGGATGGGTGAGATCTATCGCATTTGATCCAAGTAATCAGTGGTTCTGCACGGGCTCTGCTGATCGAACGATCAAGGTAATCATTATAATTCTTTTCAGTGCATGTTAGGGAACAAATATTATTTGCTCCAGTAAATTTTGTATATATGGGTTATTAAGATTGTGATTCCTTAGAAGAGTATGAGTTTTTTTGAAAAGGAGACAAGCCTTTTTTGACCATAAGATTATGAGCTTGTTTATTAGACTGGGTACATCATACATGTGTGCAATTGCTAAAGGTACTCCACCAATATCTGATGGTTCTCAACTCACTTTGTTCTGTCCATTATGGTTCTGGAATCATGGTTACCTGGGTTTTCCTGTAATGTCATGTGGCAATCTGGTTCCGACCGAACAGTATCAAAATAGTAAGCCTTCTACTACAATTATTGTCATTTATGTTACCGTTTGCTGTCTTAAAGATTAAGGTTTCTGATGGTCCCAGAAGAGTAGGTACATTAAGTTACCAACGTAAACATGTCTCTTCAAGAGCTGCTTTCGTCTTTTCTTTGATTGTGGTAAGTAAACTCTGAAATAGGTTGAAAGAGCTGGTCGAAAGCTTGATGGAAAAGTGAAAAAAAGCCTATATACCTTTATTTATTTTGTATATTATTTGTTCTTCTTTTTTAGCCTACCCAAAAGGTAGAAGGCTTAGGTTATTGTTTGATCCAGTAAAGTTAGAAGTCGGAACTCTATCTCAGGGACTCTTACACAAGATTCCTGGATATTTGCTCTTCTAGGCTGTGTTAGTTTGATACCATCGTAATCAAGCCACTTCATTACTTATAGCAATGAAGTCATGATCACACTCCCAAAATCCATCAGGTATTACTTCCACGTTGTTCCCTTCTCACCTTGCTAATTCATTTCCGGAACACATCATGTCTTAGTTTCCAACCGACGAGCTTACCTTTTCTCTAGAAATCTTAGCATCACACCTTCAATCATTCTACATAAACTTGTGTGGGGGTTTGGACATTTTTTTTAATCTGTACCCATTGAAGGTCCCAGCAGAGATGTTGGTCATCACTTTCTACCCTAGCATAAACCTCGTAGAAAATAAAACCACTTTACTAGGTGGATCAGAAATAACTATCAAAGTTAAATTATACATCATCATAAATATCTGGAAGCATATCCTTTGACATATGGGCCATTTAGGAGATCAAGTAACAGAACTATGAATGTGCCCTAAATTACAAGGATAATTCTCATTGATCATTGAAAAATATATATCAGCCAACTTCTAGCTAATCAATAATCTTGGAACTATGGAACATTTTCCAACATTAGATCAACGACATATTGATAATAGAAGTGCTTTAATCAGACATAACATGTTTAGATAGATATTCTGTGCATGTATTCGTGTGTGTGCCCATCTGCACTTGGGCATGCAAGTAGTCGGCAAGTTGTCATCGGTCATATCAAATATCTAAATGGATATATCTAGCAAATATGCAAATGGAGTGGATGTGAAGTGGATTAAATGCACTACTATATTCTTACCCATTTACTATTCAGATATATATTATCGTGTACGTATCTATTTTAAATAGATACAAATAATATCTGCATGAAATAAACGTGAAAGCAAACTATAATCATATTTCTGAATATCCGTTGACATCCCACTCATATAACATCTACTAAAACTTGTTTCACTGCTCTAAATTTTCACTCAATTTACCTCTAGTTTGGTAAAAACTAACACCAATTTGAGTTTACAGTTTTATGAATCATCAACAATTCTGTATCTATGAATCATTATTTTCTTAGACTGTCATTAAAGGAGTTTTATCGATTGTGGACAGATCTGGGATGTGGGATCAGGAAGATTAAGGTTGACACTCACAGGGCATATAGAACAAGTTCGAGGTTTGGTTTTTTAAATTAACTACTTGTTTGCTTATTAAGAAATTGACTAACCATGTTGCCATTGATCCTAACCACTTTGCATCTGAAACAAATATCCTATTTTTGCAGGCCTTGCTGTTAGCACTAGGCACACCTACATGTTCTCTGCTGGTGATGACAAACAAGTTAAATGCTGGGATCTAGAACAGAACAAGGTTGATCACTGACCAAAATAAAATCCACTGATCTTCATCCATCTTTTCCTTCTCTTTTCTCCTTTTTTTGAAAGTATATAGTATCTATACATTGAATACTCAGAAATCGTACTCAACATTGGTGAGGTATGAATGCCTTGACCTCCTGGGACGGTGGGCTCTAGCGGTGACCCGAGTACCGTTGGGCCAATGACTCTTTGGCTTCTTTTCTTTTTTTGTATGTGCAACTGCACAAGTAATCATTATGGGGTATGCTTTCTGAAATTTCTGTTTTTTGTTTTGAAAGGTTATTCGGTCATATCATGGCCATCTAAGTGGTGTATATTGCTTAGCACTTCATCCAACTATTGATGTTCTGCTTACTGGGGGTCGTGATTCTGTTTGCCGGGTATGGAATTAAACTGCTTAACATTGTTCCTTTTTTTGGTAGGACAATTGAATAGCTAATTTATAAAATTATGAAGTTTAACGTTTGGCATAATAATTTAGGTATGGGACATTCGCAGCAAGATGCAAATTCATGCTCTATCTGGTCATGACAATACAGTTTGTTCAGTTTTTACTCGACCTACGGTAAGAAATCCTAATAGGCTCAGATGTTTCTGTTTATCAAACTGTTTAAACTTATTTTGTACATCAAAGAAGAAAATATGTTCAAAATGAATCTAGAGATGTTTGTCATGATTACTGCTTTTTTATTGCTGAAAAGGTTAACATGGTATATGTTCTTCCAGGATCCTCAAGTTGTAACCGGCTCCCATGATTCAACCATTAAGTTCTGGGATCTTAGATATGGTAATACTTCTTTTTTAATGTTGAAGGCGGGGAAAGTTCAAATGATAACCTGGGAACCAACCATTTAATGAACCATTCATGATGAATAACCCTAACATATTCATGAATATTATTCAGCAAGAATACATGCATTTTCATTTTTCAGGATATTCATCATGAATAATTGGTTCCTAGGCTCTCTACATGTTTACGATTCTCATTTAAACTTGTGCTTGTTGAATGCTTATTTCATTGATATGGATTTAAGCTGGTCGCTCTTCTTCTAGGTAGAACAATGGCAACTCTTACCCATCATAAGAAATCAGTGCGTGCATTGGCCCAGCATCCTACCGAGTACGTATCGGTTTATTTCATATCATATTCCAACTATTTTATTTTTTGTTAACATGTCATTTTTGTTTACGTCTACCTGTGACCTTAAAACTAATTTGTCTTTTGATATTGCAGGGATAGTTTTGCTTCTGCATCAGCTGACAACATAAAAAAGTTCAGCCTTCCAAGAGGAGACTTTTTGCACAATATGCTGTGAGTTTTCCGTTTACCTACCTAAACAAAAAGTTTTACCAATATAAATGCAACAATTTTCTTTTAGGATGTCCCATTGTATATGCAATATTCTTTTTGTAGAAGTTTCAAATTACATTTTTGCTGCTAAGTGACGATTACGAAGCATGAAGTAATTGTTTTGGTCTAAAATATTTATCTATTATTTGTCAGTATTGAGGGGGTATATTAGATACGTACTTCAATCAAACTATATTCCAAGTCAGGATGGATGGAGTAGTATTTTGTGTGGGCTGTGTGATAAGCTTAATTAGATAGATATCTCCTACGATGTTTGACAGTTAGAAGTGTCTTATCAAGAAGAATTCATGTTGAAAATAGGATCAGGAGGTTACATATTGCTGATAGATGATCATAACAACTTAACGTCATGTGGCTTACTGTGTTGATTTCCATCTATTTCGTGTACTGGTGTGGTTTTTCGTTCTTACCCTCGAGATATTACCAGAATTGTGTAGTTATGATCAGTTGTTACCCTTCGGCTTTCAGTTGATATTTGTTGCTTTTCTAGCTTTCCTTTGGTCTCATGCTCGGTGCCATACTTGTTTGTTTTTTAGCAGCCAAATTGCTCTTACAAATAAATGGATGCAAATTTCTAATTGATATTAGAACTTGCTCGTAAACATAAAATTAAAGACCTAATATGGTTGGTGGGTTATCTCTCACTTGAGAAACAAAATTTTGCTTATTTGGTGCTACCCTCTGCATTTTATAATTGATATGTTGTTTGTGTAGCATCTTTATTATTTTGATTGAAATAAAAAAAAAATAGAAAAACAATACTTGTGTCATCTGTTTATATAAAGCAAATTCTAAGCAAGTTAATTCACTTGTTTTTCATCTGCAGTTCCCAACAAAAGACCATAATTAATGCTATGACAGTCAATGAAGAGGGTGTGTTGGCTACAGGAGGTGAGTTTCTTTACAATCGTCGTATGCTAATAATTGTGAATATATATATATATATATATATGTATGTATGTGTGCATGTGTGTGTGTAAGAGGAGTAAATAGTTAGCAGTGACTGCATAAATCTTGAGTAGCAGTCATTGACTCTTGCATCATGTGAAAAAGTGACTTACAACTTGCCATTTGATGCTTGCTGCTGGAAATTTGTTCCACTTCTCGTCGTTTCACACACACGTGTTAACTCGGTAAAGTTGTAACATGACTTTGGCATCTATCCTCCATTAATGTATTTCTTTTCTTGATTTAAGAAAAAGAACATATAATATAACATGAATATACGGAAAAAGGAGTGCGGATGAGTTGGAAGTCTTGAAAATAGTTAGAACTACAAAGCTAATGACTGCATTTTTGAAATATACAAAATTTTATTTGATCAAATACGTGTTCGATTAATCGAACATATATAATCTTTTTGATGAAAGGCGATAATGGGAGTTTGTGGTTCTGGGACTGGAAAAGCGGTCATAGTTTTCAACAATCTCAAACAATCGTTCAACCTGGTACGTGTTCTTTTATATCATCCTTTCATATATCAATCATTTACTTTTGCATGTATAGAGTATCCAAATCTTGTATTTCATTTTTCAGGTTCACTGGATAGCGAGGCTGGAATTTACGCATTATCTTACGACATAACAGGCTCGAGGCTCATTACATGTGAAGCCGACAAAACGATCAAAATGTGGAAAGAAGACGAAAACGCAACCCCTGAAACTCATCCCGTCAACTTCAAGCCACCGAAAGACATCCGTAGGTTTTAAATGAAAACTCACCCCATCAACTTAAAGCACCCCTAAAGCAAGTGGGTTTTAAGTGTGTTTTGGAACATGCCCAGAAGCCGGAATGAAGTTGGTTCGTCACCGGGTCCGTTGCAGGGAATATTTTAGAAGTTATTTTCGGGTTTTAAATTGTAATATTGAGTTATTTAGTACCTGAAAAAGCGTTGTATTAGGTTTTTTTGTGATAAAAATAGTAGTGACAGAAATGGGACCAGTGTTTAAGAAAGGAGGGCATTTGCAGGTTAGTTTTGAAAATATGCTTCCTGAAAGCTAAGTAGCATGCAAGGTTCTCTACTTATTTACTCATGTTATAAAGCGAGCGTGTTTGACTTGGTCCAAGCAATCTTTTTGAGGGGCCAAAGTGTCTACTCATATCATATGGTACAAAAGGACCAACTTTGATTTTCTTCTTGCTTTCCTTCTACTTCATTTTATATTCTTATTTTCCTTTGATAAGTTTTAGGGGCCGTTTACTTAATCACTTACCCGGTAAGCACTTATCGGTAAAATTCAACACTATCACTTACTTACCAGGTAAGATTTTATTCATCAAAACGTATTGTATACAACAACTTATCCCGGTCAGCGCTAACCTAAGAGTTTTCGTCCTCATTTATAGGGTAAGACTCTCGATTCTTTTAGTCTTTGCCATATTCATCCGGTAAAGTAAAGTGACTTGGTAAGCGCTTACCCGGGTAAGCATTTGGTAAACGGCACCTTAATGTTTCTCCAACGCCGTGTTCTCGAATTTCGAAAAGAAAAGGAAATGTACATGTGAGTGTGTATGCAAACAAGCGATGAACACATCATATATACACACATATTTTGTTATTATGAGAAAAAACACTTATAAACACTGTTGTGTACCGTTTATTAAATGCTTATTCGAATAAGTGCTTACCAAGTCAAATTATCTTACCGGATAAATATGGACAATAACCAAAAAACTTACCCGCTAAGAGCGAGGTAAGGATCAAAAGTCTTATCCGGTAAGCGATGACAACTAGTCTTGCCATGATTAGCAAAAGTGTTTCTTACTGGTGTCACACCAGAATAAATCAATAAGTTATTTTTATCCGTAATCCCAAACACCCTCTAAACCTTATATATAAGTACCTATCTGACCTCATTATATAAAAACCATACGAAAAATAACTGCCATTCCTTAATAAAATTGTTATACATATTTTACGATATATAATATTATATATTTGAAACGACACAAATATTATTTCCCTTTCATCATGTCTTGTGGAACACAAGAAATTAAATACACAAATCATTTATTGATGATGTTGTTAGCCCAATTTTCACATTGACTTTTTTCATATGAAACTATTAATTACAATATATCATAAATCTCAACCACTCTGAAAATATTTATTTCAAATATTATACAAAATTCATGCTATTTTCTTGTTGGTGACATATATTTTTAATAAGAGGTCGTTTATCCAATTGCTTACCCGATAAGCGCTTACCGACAGGAGTCAACACTATGATTTATTTTGATGCGCAAGATTTTAGTACATCAAAACATATCGAATGCAACAATTTATTGGATAAACGCTTACCTGAGTAAGAGTTGTCATCCTCACTTACTGGGTAAGACTCACCATCATTCTTATTTCTCTTACCCGGTAAGATTCGTGGCCCTTCTCATGTTCATCCGATAAAGAAATTTATCCGCTAAGTGTTTAGTAAACAACCCCTAAAACATACCCAACAATTATTTCATTATACATATAAACCGACTGTTAAAATTTTTTCTTTTAAAAAAGTACTAGAAGGGTATTTGCGCAATGCAACGAGATACATCTTGATTTTAATATTTTGTTTTATTCTTTATCTCGGACTCTCGGTTGATGTTATAATAAGCGATACTGTTTTTATTTTTGATTAAAATATAAATTTGAAGATATCATAAGAATTGACAAAAATATATCAATATTAGTATCAAATTAACTACTTAAATTTTTTCATTTTTTTGTGTAATTTTTTAATTCAACCTTTTATTATAATTTAATGTAGGTTCAATAACAAAGTAATTTATATTTAGTTTAATAATATAATTTGTGATAAGGATAATAATTAATTATTTTGTTAGAACTCAATAATTATCCTAATTGTATTTTAGATTTTTTATATTTTAAAATGAGATATTTATCCTCTATTTGATTATGTTTATCTGCAGTTAGTTACACGAATTCAAACATGAAGCTTTTATAAATTGTACTTGCGCACAATTTACTTGTAATCTTGAATTTTAAGTAATATGCATCAATAAATTAACTTCGTACATAAAAAATAATTTTTAAAAGTTTTTGTCAAATGCTTTATAATATAGTATAGATAACAAGTTTTTTTTTTATATTAGCCTAAAAACTTTAAGTTAGTTTTTTTTAATAAGCTCAAAAACATGGTTTTTATTGATTTATTCGGTTTGTTTAATTTTCTTAATTTTGATTTAAATTCATAAGATTTTTCTATTTACTTGTTATAAATCTAATTTATAGTTGAATATTTTTATTAATATTTTAAAAAAAAAAGAGAGGAAATGATGAAGACAGAAGTTGTGTGTTGGATGTGGGGACTTTTGGAATCATACTCCTTCTCATCGCACAATGCAATTTGACCATCTCTCTCTCTCTCCTTTTATTAAGTGATTGATTTCTGTAATAATTATATTTGACTTTTATTTTCTTGTAATTTATAATCTTATAATTAATTAATTTATACAAGAATAACACCAAACAAATCTAGTTTAAATATACATATATATCAATTAATATACCTGATAACTAAAATCTTGTACTGTGTTGTTATCACCAAAATTCTCCGGCCAATAATCAAACCGATAACATAATTTCTTTTACAAGCTTACGTCATCAAATTTTGATATACTTATTGAGTTTCTCATTTCTAATAATTATATACATACATATATATATATATATATGTGTGAGAGAGAGAGAGAGTTATTATACAACCCTTTAAATTTGTACAACCAATACAACTCAATCTCAATCGTCCATTTAATTAGATTAATATATGATTTCATAAAAGTTTTGATTATTTTCCTACTATAAAAATTGATCATAATTAATGAACTCTAGTCATCTTTCATAAATATTTAAATCATAATAAATGAACTCTCATTATTTCCATAAATATTTTAATTGATTGGGTTACATTGATTATACAAATGTGATGAGTTGCATTTGAAACGTCCTCCCTCTCTCTCTCTATATATATATATGCATAGTTATTATTATCATTAATCAGGGTCAAGGACGACTGGACGAGAGATATCCCATCCTGGCTCCATTCCAGATCAGCAAAGTTCAAGTTTTGTAGATATGTAATAATAATAAAATTTTGAGTTAAAATCAAGTGTAATTTTAATAAAACATTAATCATTTTTATTTTATTTTTCTTCCAAATCTTGATCAAATTTGTTAATCATGATAAAGTTATTTTAAATAGAAATAATAGTAAAGAATAATTATAATTTTACAATGTATATTTATCCAATGATGATGTCTTTTAAATGTCTGCTTTATGTTTTTCTATGTAGTTACATGCTAAACATATATCTTTTTTACTTATGCTTAATCATAGAGTTTAGTTTAATACAAGAATGAGACTTGGATTTCTTTACATTTACATAAATACACACACACACACACACACACACATATATATATATATATACTTGGGATCATATGAGACCAATAGTTTTTCGTGACACCCGTAAGACTAATTCTCAACCCTTGAATTAGATTTACAATCGTTAGATTTGAACATTCATAAACGCCACGAAACTTCTCAATAATTACAAAATTGTCACCATACAACTTTAGACCATTAGATCATTAACTTATAAAGTTGATCAATGAACATAAATTGGTCTTACGGGTCTCACGAAAAACCATTGATCTCACGTGAATCCAACCATATATATATATATATATTTGAATTACACATGCTTACAATCTCAAAATGAAATAACTTTGCATCATTTTCGTATATTTATTCTACAAACTAAAGTCAAATTTTAGATAAGTTAGAGACTGTTTGATAGTTGTTGAATGATTAAGTGTATACTGGTTAAAAGGCTCTTATGATGTAATACAAAATGAAATATAATTGTTTGATAATGTTCAGAATGAAATTATGGCGCTAAATGGTTAAGAAAGGTCCAAGATACAAATTCATTCAAAGAGTTTTAGAACCATTAAAATACAATTTTTTTTTGCTAAAGCCCAAACAAGATTCACCTTTTAACTATTTAAAAATTGCATCTTAATAAAACTATTAAGAGATAAATAAACAACTTCTAAATTATTTATGAAATCTTACTTTTAATTAAATTAAACAAACACAACTTATCATAAAAAAACACAAAATAAAATAAAATCAAACTAAATAAATCCAATATATTTCACTCTAAAATTTAGTATATACAAACAAATTTTGCATCTCAATTGTAGAAAGTTAACACCGTTAAGTCAAAGAACCATGAATGTTATGAAAATAAAAAGTTAAAAACCATCAGTATAAATAGTTTGTTTTAAGGATCAAATCCAAAATTTTAAACAAACGAAGGGACCACTAATATAATTTACTCTAAATTTTTTATTTTATTTTTATTACAAAAATATTAAATAAGTAATCAAACAATTTTATACTTTTTAAAGATGAACACATTGAAGAGAGCATCTATTGAAATAATTTAAAAGAGGTGATTATTAAATGAATTAATTAAAATATGTCTGTCATGTTACAAACTATAAAAAGCCTAACTGCATTCCTACTCACTTCCAAGAAGATTATAAAGATCTCAGCCAAGATATAATAACAATCTCTCTCTCTATCTCTCTCTCTCTCTCTCTATTCAGCTCAAATGTGTGTTCTGCACATATCAATCTAGGATCTTAAAATTGGGCTTATTTTTTTCTTCAAGAACCCTTTTTATATACCCCATAAACCCATTTCTGCAATTTGCTGTTTCCTAAAAGCACAAAAATTTCTGAGTCTTTGTGAAGTGGGTAATCTTGATTGTGTGTGTGTGTGTGTGTGTGTGTGTGGGGAGGGGCAATCTTGGTACTCGATGCGAAAATGTGGATCTTGTGGGAACCAAAAATTGGGGTTTAGATTAGTTCTTTTGATTTGATTTGATTTGATCTAGAAAAAGGGGGTTTAATTTTGACTTTTGAAGAGGTTTTAAGCCACCAGTTAGGGTTCTTCTGTGCAGAATCATAAAGAGAAATTTGACTTTCTTGCTTTTCACTTGTTGACTAGAAGAACACACAAGAAAATTTTGTTCAATAAAAGGGTAAGATTTTTGGTTCTCCCTTTTTGGGGTTTTGTCCCTTTTTGCTTCAAAGATTGATTCTGTGTATGTTAAATTAGGTTGGTTTTCATGTGTTCTACTTTAATCAGCAAAAAAACCCCAAAAGTTGTTTTTGGGTTTCTTTACAAATTCAAGATCCTCTTGCATGTTTAAATCTGAGGTGGAAATCTTTCTGTATTTGCAATTGATGTTGTGTTAATGCTGATCAAACATGTTTCCAATCTAGAATTTGAACCCATGATTGGAATTTGAGTGAATTTACTCAAATGTTTTAGGGTTCTTATCTTGCAAAAACGCCGGTTGGAAATCGTCTAAAACTCGTTCAATTTTGTGATTTTGATCTTGAAATTTGATGGATTTTTGTGTTCTGTTGTCAAAATTTAGGTCTTGTTTACTTTTGGCAACATGGGTTCGTTTTGCACCAAGCTCATTCCATGTTTGGTTTCACCAAATAAGGCATCGATTCTTGAAGATCCTAATGGTGGTATGTGTAACATGAGATATCATTTAAATGCTTATTTATAAGTGGGTTTGAGTTCTGTTTTCGATCAGTTTTAGGAATTATTTCGATAACTTGAAACGAAATCTGATTAAATTTGCCATTTTTTGGCGTAGGGAATGAAGAGGAAGTTGGTAACTTGCCTGTGTTCAAAGAATTCACCTTTGAGCAACTTAAAAATGCAACATCTGGTTTTGCTGTTGAAAACATTGTATCTGAGCATGGTGAGAAGGCTCCGAATGTCGTTTATAAAGGGAAACTCGAGAATCAAGTGAGGATAGCGGTTAAGCGCTTTAACCGATCGGCTTGGCCTGATTCCCGACAGTTTTTGGTATGGAATTCACTGTCTTTGCTAGAGTTTTGTTATATTATGTGAATTCTGCAGTACATTTGTAAATTGAAGACTGTCCCTACGGTGAAAGTTCAAACGAGAACCTAAGAATAGACTATTTCATGAATTATTCATAATGAATAATCCTAAAATATTCATGTATATTATATGAATATCATGATATTCATCATGAATAGTTGGTTCCTGGGATCTCAAAATGTTTATGGTTCCATTTTAACTTGACCTCTGTCCCTCTTATAAGAAGAATATACAAGATATGGACCTTATCGTGTTATATCCCATGATTGGGACATAATATCGTCACTGTTTTTAATCAAGATTTCTCGTATTGATCCTAAATACGTGATAATTCATCTTTCAAAACATCAGGAAGAAGCAAAATCTGTTGGTCAACTCCGTAATGTGAGGCTGGCAAATCTTCTTGGTTGCTGTTGCGAACATGATGAGCGGCTACTTGTGTCCGAGTATTTGCCCAATAATACGCTTGCAAAACATCTTTTTCACTGTAAGCATTCTTTCTTTTGTTATTCTCGCCGTGTCTTTTCTGAAGCATTAGAGATTCTAGACAAAAGGCCAAGTACAACGATCTTCTTTTGCATTTACTTTTCTATAAATTGTTCAAAATCGCCAACTTTTTCAGACAATAGTGTCTTATCGAGGTTTTTACAATGATGGTTAGTTAATGGAAAGCCAAATAGTTCAAAAAGTCGCTCACTTTTTTGTGGCTTTACCTTCGATGTTATGAGCGTATGTCTTGACCCCTCTGGGACCCTACCTCTGTGTGGGATATACTGGGTTTGTTAGGTTTATTATGAGCGACTTAATATAAATCTGTGTTGATTCAGGGGAGTCGCAGCCGATGAAATGGGCAATGAGGTTACGTGTGGTCTTACATCTAGCCGAAGCTCTTGAATATTGTACAAGTAAAGGCCGTGCTCTTTATCACGATCTCAATGCCTACAGAATTTTGTTTGATGAGGTGAAATTTATGAAATCAATTATAGTTTCAATTTATTTCCCGGTTTTTGAATTTGGATGTCGGTATTCATGCATTAGAATTTTTGCAGGAAGGTAATCCTAGACTTTCGTGCTTTGGTCTGATGAAGAATAGTCGGGATGGGAAAAGCTATAGCACGAATCTTGCATTTACTCCCCCCGAGTATTTGAGAACCGGTACATTCTTGTTTCAGTATACTTCTAATAACGTTACAAGATAAAGATGCGTTTTGACTTCAGAGGTCGAAGGGATCGATGTTTACTTTAAAATGAATTCATTGAAGTCCGTAGTTTTGATGCTATAATCTATCTATCGTTTACGACCCTCGAGCTTTTTAGAACCGTGTATTCTTGTTTCATTACAATTTTTCGTTATGCCGCGTGGAGATGCATTTTGACTTTGAGGTCAAAAGGCCCGATATTTAACTTTTATATTTGACCCAAATTCTTCAAGTTTGTTGTTGTGACGTTTTATTTGGAAATATGTTTTCGTTCCGTAGGAAGAGTGACACCCGAAAGTGTGATATATAGCTTTGGGACTCTTTTGCTTGATCTTCTCAGCGGGAAACACATTCCTCCAAGTCATGTAAGAATATGTCTCTGTTCTCTTCGTATGTGTACATATATGTGTGTGTGTGTGTGCACCCAATGTATGTATTTGTGACAAGTCGAGTCACGGTTCAAGTCTTTATGAGGCTTGAACCGTTGACCACCATGGAAGTTGGGATATACCGGTAACCGGTGCACCAAGACTCCTCAAAACTCCAAGCAGCCGAGGAACCTTGGTGCACCAAGGTGGAAAGGTTGTGTATGTATACATGTTTGAGCATATATATATATAATGTTTGGTTTATGATTCCAGGCTCTTGACTTGATAAGGGATCGGAACCTTCAAATGCTTACGGATTCATGCTTGGAAGGACAATTTTCTAACGATGATGGAACCGAGTTGGTGCGTTTGGCTTCTCGTTGTTTGCAGTATGAACCCCGAGAACGGCCAAATCCAAAATCACTAGTAGTTGCCTTGACTGCTCTTCAAAAGGAAACCGAGGTTAGTTGATAGGTTTGGTTCTCAAGCTTTGGCATCTCAGTTTGTTTCGGTTAAGAAAATTTGCAACCAATTAACACGGTTCATGTGGTGGTTTAGATCCATAGTCCAAACCGAAACCGCTTTCACTCGTAATTCTTATCCCCTTTCCCATGGAACATTTTGTTGGGGACCATTTACCGAAAAAAAAACCTAGTACTTTCAGAGCATTTATGGAAAATATGAGCTTATTATCACATAGTTTATGTCATTGATTTATAGGTTCCGTCGTACGTGCTGATGGGCATCCCGGCAACGACTTCATTCTCACCTCGATCGCCACTTGGTGAAGCTTGCTTGAGAATGGATTTGACTGCAATACATGAAATTCTAGAAACAATTTCGTATAAAGACGACGAAGGGCAAACAAACGAGGTTTTTCATATACTCTCGAGTATCTCGATTCATAGTTTCAACACCTAGGATCGACGTTCCTTCGTTAGCATAGACTTTTTTGTTGTCTAAATGTTTGCCTTTTTCTATTTATTATTAGAAAAAGACATTCTAGAAACGATGTGCGTCCACTTCTTGTTCAGGTTTCATGGGTCCCTTTTATGAAAAGTGGGACCCATGAAATTGGACCCACAAACTTTAAGGGGGTTCATGGATAAAGGTCAAACATGAAAAGTCAAAGGTTCGAATCTTCTCCTTGATTTGTGGGTCCGGTTTCCATGACGTCATGAGGGCAGATTAAGATGGAACCTATGACATGGTCGGAGAATAGGCGAAACGAAGAGGGCGGGTTTTTTGTGGTTTGTTTTGAATTTAAGATCTTGATTCTTATTCTTATAATTTATGGTTACAGCTCTCGTTTCAAATGTGGACCGACCAAATGCAAGAATCGCTAAATTCGAAGAAAAAGGGCGATACCGCGTTCCGGCACAAGGATTTCAAGGATGCAATAGAGTGCTATTCTCAGGTTCTTTTCTCTTGCAAGTTTTCAAATAAATATGATATGTCGTAAAAGTTCCGTCTATTGGTAAAATGTCTAAAATACCCTTTCAATCACCACCCGATAATGGGAGAATGTGCATTATCTCCATGTTCTCTACAAGTCACACTGTATTTAACTATTAGTCAAATGTCTAAAACGCCCTTTAGTACGTGACATCTAATAAGATCAAGAATAACCCGTGGGAGAAAATAGCCACTTCTCTCACTCGCTCGTCGTCCCTCTCTCATGAAAGATTGTCTCTCCTCTCGCGGCGGCTTTTAGTCATGTCTGTAGCCAGTTGCTAAAACGATTCAACCAGAATGAGATATTATCTAATCGTGGAAATGCCATGTCTTTTTCATCGGGTTTGTGCAGTTTGTCGAGCACGGACCGATGGTGTCGCCAACCGTCTTTGCTCGACGTAGTTTATCGTACCTCATGAACGACATGGCTCAGGAAGCATTGAGTGATGCAATGCAGGCTCAAGTCATCTCGCCCGTTTGGCACATTGCATTGTATCTACAAGCTGCCTCGCTTTTCGCCCTCAAAATGGAAAACGAAGCCCATGCCGCCCTCAAGGAGGGTGCAACGCTTGAAGCCAAGAGAACCGCAGCCTCCACCAACGGTCTGTGATATCTTTTGATGTAAATCTCTGCCATTTCTCGTCGACTTGAAATGTTTGACTTTGACTGGATGGTCAAACGCACCGCCTTCATAACGATCCGAGAAAGTGAAGATTTTGCCCTTTTTTCTTTGTCGATTTCGGGTTTTCATTTTTTCATATATTATGAGTAATTTGTGTTACTGGGAATAGAAAAATTGCATTCTTTTGTTGAAGATTTGAATGTAAAGCAAGAACTCGGTTGACTCTAGTTTGTGTACAAAAAGGTTTATTGTTTATTCTCTTGGTTCGGTTTCATAACATACGGGTCGGGTCGGGTTGGGTTTGATTGCGTTGAACCACGAACCATCTTTATGTTACTTGTTCTGTTCTAAAATAATTGTAGTCGTTCAATTAAAAAGTTTGATTATCAGTAAATACCTAAAATGTCCTTACAATATCAAGGAATTTTATGGATCATGAGTTATAGCTTAATTAGCTTAATGCTTTGGGTTGGAGTGTTTCTTTATGGCTTAATCATCAAGCCATTAAACCAAAATGGCTATATAAAATAATTCAGAATCCCTCACTTATCCTTCGTTAAGCCATTTCAACTAAAATGAAGATTTTTAAAATTTGTTATTTAAAATAGGAACTAACCCAATGTTGGTTCCTTTATGATGTAATTTTTATAGAGAAAACTACAAATTTGATTGGATAAAAGACAAAAAATCAACAGAATAATGAAGATGTCTCTCATTAATGGATTTTAGAGAAATAGACTAAATTGGATGTTATTGCAAACCATAATTACCATCTTTTACTTTTGAAAAAGTATGTTATTTTTGGGAGAATAAAAAATTCCCAATTTAAGGGCCCAACCGGGTTCGAACCGGTGACCTATTGATCTGCAGTCAATTGCTCTACCACTGAGCTATGGACCCGTTGTTGTTTGTCATCCTTTTTACATAAATATATAAGAGGATACAAATAATATTTGTGGGGATTAAAAAAGATAAAATAACTAAGGGCCCAACCGGGTTCGAACCGGTGACCTATTGATCTGCAGTCAATTGCTCTACCACTGAGCTATGGACCCGATGGTGTTTAACTTCCTTGTTAATAATATATAAATGAAGACAATAATATTTTTGGGATTAAAAAAGATTAATGGTTTAAGGGCCCAACCGGGTTCGAACCGGTGACCTATTGATCTGCAGTCAATTGCTCTACCACTGAGCTATGGACCCGTTGTTGTTTGGTGTCCTTGTTACATATCTAATATAAAAAACGTATTAAAATAGATTCAACGATGCAAACATGTGGTAGGCTTGGCTTTTATCAACACGCAGGGGTGTTAAAAAACCATTTTGACCATTCAAACTGATTGAATCAAGTCAAATCGGATCATTTTTTACGGTTGAACGGTTTGAAGGTCCGGTTCAATCTGAAAAATATTCAAACCGCTCGATTCGATCTGGTCTGGTCTGGTCTATGGTCTGAACATTTTTTTGAGCGGTATAGACCATAGATCGAATCGACCACCAAATATATATATATATATATAGACTTGAGATCATGTGAGACCAATGATTTTTCGTGAGACCCGTAAGACCAATTCTCAACCCTTGGATTAGATCTATAATCTGACAATCTAAACATTCATAAACGCCACGAGATTTCTTAATAATTACCAAATTGCCACCGTGCAATTTAGACCGTTAGATCATTAACTTATAAAGTTGATCAATGAACATAAATTGGTCTTACGGGTCTCACGAAAAACCTTTGGTCTCACGTGAACCCAACCCTATATATATATATATATATATATATATATATATATTAATTATATTTAGTGTTCATATTGTAGGGTCCAGTTTCATAACCAATTACAAAAATTCGTCTAAGACTATATTTTTAATTTTTAGTTTTCTTTTCTCAATTGATCGCGTTTTCTAAATTGACAAATTCTGAAATCATTCAAAAATCAAATCCAGAATTCCAAATCATCCTTCACTTTGATCGATCTTCGTCCAAAATTCCAACTATTGTTGCTTGATTTGTTTAATGTTCTTCAAGTTGGTCAATATTTTCTAGAGATAGACGGTTTTTTATGATTCGATATATTATTTTTTAATAATGTATATTGAAAGAAATTTCATTTTAGTTAGATATTATGTTTTTTTTACTTTAAATCCATAAACCCCAAATTGCGTAGTCTTTTTATGGTCCAGTTTGAAGGGTTAAATCGTTCAAAACGGACTGCAAACACCCATACATACATGGATAGCTGCATTACCGTACAAAATTTGAAGCACAAAAGACAACATGTAAGGTACATATCATCAATGAACATATTTTTACTCATTCAATATAACATAACAGAGTTGGATTCCGGTGAGTGTGAAAGTTATGGTGAGAATAGTAAGAAGAGATATCCACCATTAAATCAATCATAACTAAATGTCAACACTAACAAGATGCATCGAGATGCACCGGATCAATTCCCTTCTAAAACACAATTCATAGGTGGACATGAAATTAAAAGTAATCAAAAGTACAACCCATTGATGCACATTCTAAAACACAATTCCCTTCTAACAAGATGCATCGAGATGCACCAGATCAATTTCCTTCTAAATCATCCATTGCACATCCCAAAGTACAACCCATTGATGCACATTCTCTTCAAACAAACCATACCTTACAACCTTACATAGCAACAGATTGGGGGATATCATATGGTGGTTGTATGTATGCTAATCAATCAAGGTTCTCCAATGTTGGTGGCATTATTGGATTAGCTGCTCTAAACTCCTCTTTTCCTCTACCATAATAAGCTGCCAATATGCTGGATGGATAAGTGATAAAATTCCAACCGAAAGCCGACCCTCCGACGATGTAGCTACCCTGCTGCGTTGCTGCTTCTAGCATCTCCGACGTAGGCCTCTCTTCAGAAGCTTTTCTGATGAACACCCTCTCCTTCTCTAATGGCGGTGGTGGCTGTGTCTCTGTCGCTTTTCCATCTGCTGGCTTTTTCTGATCATGACCGCCATCGGCTAAATTTTTACACCTTTCCATAGTCACCGACTCTGATGTCATCTCCTCGTATAGCTTCATCAAAACCTTCATTTCTGCAGGATTTAGTTAGTTGTATGAACGAGATTTAGATTGAACATGACTGATGGAGAGGAAGTTGATACAAAAACTTACGTTGCCCGATTTCCAAAGCGGCTTTGGAAGTCTGAAAATCTGGAGTCCGGAGAACCTTTAAGATGAGACAAATCAAATAGGAAGTTTATGCAAAAGTAGTAGAATCAATTATATAGTAAATCTATGAGAAAACTAAGTGGATCTATGATCGAGACTATTGCTTAAAATTTGTAACAGCACTTGTATCGGCTGGCCCAACAAAGGTTTGTTCTTGAGATGCCCCTTTTTCTTAGAGTTCGTTTTAATTATCAAAAGTCGAAGTTATTGCATCTCAAAAGTCATATGAATACGAGACAATTTCTTGTTTTCTTTTAACTTGATTATCTTTTATTGTATTAGTTTTGTTACAGTTCAATGTGCTTATCAGTTCTTTTAAAGATTCATAACTGTTCTTATGAAGTTTCAAGTTAAAAAGGCATCTCATTTTACAGTCCGAAGTTGGTAGTCAAAAGCCGACTCTAATTTTCAGATGGAGGAGTAATAAGATACAAACACGGGATTCAATTCAACCTGGTTACCAATTACTCTCGACAATCATAACTGTACTTGTAGAACTTGAAGTTAAAACAAACCCATTTGAAACTTAAATATCAAAAGTGGACTCTAAACAGTGGTGCGAAAGGATCACATAGTGATAAGATGTGATCATGCCCATAAAAGACTTCCATCCCCAACCCTCACAAAGCCATTTAGCCATGATGCACCAGGTTTGATGCTATATGTATACGCTAATAAGTTCCAAAAACTTACCATCTGGATTCTTGAGAAATGGTATAAGCCATGTATAAAGGACTAAAACACTTGCATAAATACATCTAGTGAACAAAGGAATCTAATGTGGGAAAAGCATAAACATATACATATATATATATATATATATATATATATTCACAACGGTTTCAAAAGAAAATAATAACATTATAAAAATGCATTGTGATGCTTATGCCGAACAATATAACCACTAAAGCATCAGAATGATACATCCTACCTCCAGATCCTAGCTCTGTGTGGGATATACCGGGTTTGTTTGGTTTTCACCCTTAATCCCTCTCCCAACAAAGGACTCTTAAAGGTCACATAACTTACAAGGGAAAAAATGTAACAAAATTTTATGATATCATAAATAGAGTATGATAACTGCATTCCTGAGTCTGGTCAAAACCTTGCATGAATAACATTTTGAAGAGGAGGGAGTAGTGCTCAAACCGATCCTTTGGGTAAATGACCTTAAATAAGTTTACGTTTTCAATTAGAAGCATGACCTTCTAAACCTTTTTAACTCAAGGACCTTCATTTGTCCCGCCTCTAGTGTAAAACAGCCTTTCTTAACCACAAGGGTGGTGCCTGATTGGTTTGAGCTTGGCTCTAAAGGTCAAAAGTACCTGGAGGTCCCAGGTTCAAATCCAAGGAGGAATACAAATCCCCTTGTGGCCACGGAGGTTCAAATGCGGTGACTCCGGGCTATCTGCAAAGCAAGTGGTCGCCCGGGATTAGTCAGCTCGCATAGCGGGTTGGATATCCAGGTTAATAAAAAAAACAGCCTTTCTTAGATGTAAAACAGTTTGCCACCGTGAAAACTTGAAAAATACACTAGATAGTTAGATTATTAAAGTCAGTTTTGTAGAAGGTACTCAAACTTCCACATAGTGTAACTGTATAACCCCAAATTGTACTCCCTCCCTCCTATAACTATTGTAACTTTTGCTTGCACACCCAGCGACGGACATTGTTTGATTATTAGTTAAATGTCCAAAACAACACTTCAATGATAATATAACACACTGAAGATTTCTTTTTTAGATGTGTGATCCCAGGCTTCGCTCAGGCCAGAGTAGGGGTGTAAACAAGCCGAGCCAAGGTGAGTAGTAGGTTATTCGAGCTCAGCTAGAAAACATAATACCAAGCTCAAGCTCGAATAACTTTTTCTACGTCGGCTCGAGCTCAGGCTCAATTTTTTTTTGAGTTATCGAGCTCGAACTCGCAATCGATTAACTCATTAATTGGCTCAAAGGTTGATAATTTTTATGGTATCATTTATGAACATATGAGCATGTTTGGCTCGAGAAAGTGTATGCTTGAATGGCTTGGCTCGACTCGAAAAATTTAATTGAGCTTCCGGACGAGCTGAGTTGAACATTGGTGTTATGAAGCTCGGCTCATTAAGTTAAACGAATTTTATTTTGTGTCAAGAATTATTAAGCTCGACTAGTTCACACTTCACACCCCTAGCTTAGATTAATCCCACTGCAAGTCACGACTGTGGGCTTCACCCACGTCTCTCAGTGGCCACAAGCCCATACGTAGTAGATGGCAGGATTCGAACCCAAGTTGATTTTATACACCACTTTACCACCCTTATGGACACACCGAAGAATGTTACGGAACAATAATTAACAAGAAGGATGATGCTAGGCAAACAAGTAGGTTGAGCTTCAAAATTGGGTCAAAGAGGGTACAAATTGCAATCAGTATACATCCCCAAGAGAAAAATGTTGCAACTTTTAAAGGCAGAGGGAGTTGATCAGAATTAAAATCAGAACTAATTTTCAATATTTTGAAGTTTCAACTAATTTCATCAAATCCAGTTAAACATTATAAACCCTAACTAAACTAACAATACGCTACAGTGGTCCAATCTACAAATGCACAAGCTTATAATCAATCATGCATAACTGAAATTAACTATGAAGATTTAGTGTCTAACGAAATCCAGAAATTAAAGCTACAAAATCTAATTCGATACCCTAAAACATAAACAAACCCTAATTTAATTCATAAAAAGTACAAACGAACGAAGTTAAACTTAAACGACGGTCAACTACTGGAACAGATCGAAAACAAATAAACTAACTCGACAGAGATAAAATTAGGGTTCATAAAACAAAATGAAAAAAAGCATAAAAACAAGAAATCTTCGGGATTTCCTGTTACAACTTGATTACCTCAAGGAAATGAGGACGAAGATCCTTAAGAACGGCTCGAATCTTGAAGTAGTTTGAGTCTTGGATGTTGACATTGCAATCAGAAGGCCGTTTCTTGGGATTTGCTTGAAGATTTTGGGCAGTATTTGGGATTTCCATTATTTATATTAAGAATTCTGCAAGATTTTTGAAGTAAGAAAGCAAAATTCGTGGAGTGTGAGTTGGGTTTATATTTGATATCGACTTCCTGACGAAGGATACTGTGATGAATCTAAGTCGGGAGTTGAGAGGGCAATGGAATGGAATATATATACACATATGTATATATATAGGTGGAGTCAATGATAATTCTAGTTTAGTAAACCTAATTTATTCTACCCATCTTCTTAAAAGACTAAAATTTAATTATATTTATATGATTCATCTGTAAAAATATAAAAATCCTCTTGTAGTAAATGCAGTGACTTCGGCTATTTGCAAAACAGATGGTCGTTTTGGGATTAATCGGCTTGTACAGGGGTTGGATATCCAGGCTAAAAATATATATATATATAAACATTAAATTGCATAGTGTATATAACACATCAAAATCTAATACGTTCGATAGCCTTAGATTGTCAATAAATGAAGATAGATTTGACTTTTAAAGGGTTATCAGGTAATAAACCGAAACACCGTGATGAGTTATATTTGAAGAAAGCGCGAAGAGGGAACGGATGAGAGCGGATGGTTAACGGGTGCATGATGGCAATATTACTGCCATTTTACGTTCTATGAGGCTAAAACAAAAATAAACGAAAAGAGAATTCTAAAAGTGAGAAACAGAGAAGCTTCTGAAATGTTCAAAAAGAGTTTAGTCAACTTGCAGTGTAAATCTGACATCAAGCGTATGTTCTTTCTTAAGGAGCAATATGTTTTAGTTTCGAAATGTAACATAAAATGAGGCCTTAAGGCCGAGGGCAGACCTATTCATGCCCAAGTGGGGTTCCATACATTCATTCAACTGAATTTCATGATTAAAATATTTTTTGGGGTATGAAAGGTGCATCCGTTAAACTTTAAGTAATGTTTCGAGATATTAGAAAATATAAGGAATATCAACCAATAATAGTGAAAAAATCATTGAAATCAACAAGAAGAACTCAAGAAATCCTTCTGAACAGTGGAATTTGACTAAAATACATCAGACGACTTACAAGCGCATGATCCACTTTAAATATGCATCTGTTCGATAAAGATCCTAGGTCCACCACTTTTAAGGCCATGTATGAAACGATACATGGATAAAAGAGATTCATATCAAGATCACTGTGTAAATGGTCAAATTTGAGTTTGATATTCTAAGTAATGTTATCGAAGAATATTAAATGTTAATTATATGATGCTTTGAAGCAAAAAAAAAAAATCAATAGGAACGAGTTATAAGTAAGTATTATTGAGTTGAGATTTACAAAGTTGAAGTGCACTGACTCAAAGCATACATGAGCTAGAGCAACGACTCATGGTCGCTAGGTCAATGTTGTGATGACAAAGTGGCTAGCAAGCCGCATGTTGATAACCTAGGGGCAAAAGGTTCAAGTCTCACAAATGGTTTGGTGGGTTGCGAGTTAGAGTTCACATGCCCTATTGTCGTGATTTAAGTGAGGTGAGCCCAGGTTGCCCACCCGAACAACGATTGACCTAGCTGAGGTTTGACCAAAATGTTAAGTTAAGTCTAATCTGGAACTCGTATTTTATTACCGATACAAGTACTTAGACATGTGAGAATGATGTTGTGTAGGTTGTAAGCAAGCTAAGTATGCACATTCCATCAAATCAACTGCTATTTTTCATTGAGTTCCACATAGTTTGCTCCTCGTTATGTATCATTACACTCAAATGGTAATGCCTTAACTTATGGCATATGTAGTATTCAACCATGGAACGATTGAACGTTCTGGTCCGTCCTCGATCTCAACTAGGGTTGCCTCCTCCTCTTCTGCAGCTGCTTCTGCTTCTGCTTCTTCCTCGTCCTCCTTGGTACTTATGTTCATCATTTAGGACATGTTTCTCCATCTCTTTGCTTCGTGCTTTAAGTTCATGCACCAAAAGAGAGCTCTGAAGTTCATAGACTGAAAGCTTGTCGATATCCTTAGATTCCTCAATGGAATAAACCACAAAATTTAAGTTTTCTGTCAATGTATAAAATATCTTCTTAAATATTTTGATATCTTCCAGATTCTCACCGCAATTCCTCATGTCGTTGTTGACATTCATAACTCTTCCAAAGTAGTCTGAAATTGACTCCCCTACCTTCATTTCTAATGTCTTAAAGGTTCTCCATTACCTTTGTAATTGAGCCCGCTTCACACGTGCACTACCTTGGTACTTTGTCTTCATTGAATCTTAAATCTCCTTTGTCAAATCCTTTTGAGTGATGGTTTTGAGGATCGACTTGTCCATGGTTTGGAACAACTAGTTATTAGCCTTTAGATCCTTCATCTTTGCTTTTTTACCTTCTTTCTGTTGAGCCGTTCCCTGGGCCACATCCTTGATTGGCCGTCGGATGCCACTTTTGATCATACTCCGATGGTCATTCTACCTCAAGAGATTCTCCATGATCAAACGCAATGATCATAGTCTTCGTCGAATTTGGGCACACACGGTGTTGTGAAATTGTTGTTCTCTATTGCCATTTGTCTTGAATCACTTTGAACACAAACTCCTCTCTCTCTCTCTCTCACAGAAATTTGAAAATCAGCCCCCTTTGCAAAGCTCTTATATCCATTGTGAAGAACTCATCACACACGCTATAATTTTAGTGAAAGTTCTCCACCATTTTCATTGAATACAATATGAATTTATATAGGAAATTGCAACAAAAGTAAATGGTGGAAACCAAAAATTACAAGACCACTACTAAGAAAAAATCAAGCCTAACCTACTCCTTACAGACTAGGAAATATTATTTATCAAGGAGATTATTGTTACCCCTAATCCTTTTTTAACTACATCTTTAAAAATATTTAAATAATTARGATAAAATTGTAATACTAATGCATGTATGTATATAATAAAAAATATATAGTATAAATAAAAAATATATATAATATATTTATATATATATATATACAACTAGTTATATACATAGATTACATATATGTATGTATAATAGTTGGATAATATAACTTATAATAGTAATAATATACAATAAATAATATATATATTAATTATTGGTTGAGCTTGACATTTGATAGAAATTTAAGTAATTTCAATAAATCATTCATCACTCCTATTAGGAGGTGTCATTAGCATTCCCTTTTATCAGCAACAAAAATGAAAACAGAGACCTACGACTTTGTTGATTGGTCCTAACAAATATGACTTTATCCAAATACAAGACAAGTTCCATATCCGATCTCGGGCTCCCTGCTGGCCTCGCCCGTTAAATGAACCAAAAAATACTATTAGTGTCTTTAAAAATGATTTTGTGTTTGATCAATCAGAATTATTGATAATCAATTTTTTGTTCAAAATTTTACGTAAAGTTTAATACACACTATAATAACACATTGTACATACAATTTCATTTTAAGCAATAATTTTTACACAACATAAGACGATGTACTTTTGTCGGTTATTGAAAAAAAAATACATTTTAATTTATATCCGAATAATGATTTTTTGTGTTAAGATCAAACTAGTCGAAGGTAGGTTTACCCTAACAAAAATTAATCATAAATAAATGAAAATTAAAAAATATTATATAAGAATGCCTTCGTGACATAAGAATTGCAGTTATCACCGCTTCTTCAAGGTTTCCCCCAATTTCGAAACTCCGGAAACTTCAGCAATCGATTAATTTGAGTCCCTCCTCATCTTCAGACTTTCGATTATGAATCCCAACACTGACAAGTTGGTAAGAAGAACAACGATGGTGGCCACGGTTACTGCTGCTTATTTCCTCCTTACTGCTGATTATGGTCCCGAACCTAATGTTCTTGATCCCGTAAGCTTTTTGACTTCGATTACTGTTTCTTGAGTTCATTCAGGGGTTTTCGGTGATTTAAGGTTCTAGATTTTGATTTAATTACTGATATTTTGTGGGTTCTGATGCTGTGAATATATTATGATATACTTTTCTACTTTTATGGTGGTTTCTTGGTTGCTGATATTGTAAATCTAATTAGGTTTCCTTTGTGTAATCTACTTATGTTTTGCTAATCTCTTATCCGATGATCAAAGTTCCCTTTTCATTTTCATACCTCAGACCTAGGGGCTGATTGACGGTTGTTGATTGGTTTGGTTTAGAATGATTAAGTGGTGAGAAATACAGTGCAAAATGAAATATATTTGTTTGGTAATTGTTTACAATGAAATTAGGGCGCTGAATAGTTAAGGGAGGGTCAAGATACAAAATCATTTACGGTTTTAGAACCATAGGCAGATTTTTTTGTCAAACAAGATTCATCTCTTAATGATTCAGAGGCTACCTCTTAATGGGACTATTAAGAGGTAAACAAACAACCTCGTAGACCTATTGTTCTTCCAAGAACTTCTGTTATAGGTCATGTCCTTGGAAATCATAGATTCCCTCTTAACTTTTGGGAAGCAATTTATGTAACAGAGTATAAAAAACAAGCAGTCTAGTGATGTATGACCCAAAGTATCCGTACATCAATCAAGAGAAGGGTTGCTTGTTTACCTCTTAATAGTTTCATTAAGAGGCAACCTTTGAATCGTTAAGAGTTGAATCTTGTTTGGCAAAAAAAAAGTCTGCCTCTCAAATGGTTCTAAAACTCTCTGAATGATTTTGTATCATGAGCCCCTCTTAACTATTAAGCCCCCTAATTTCATTGTAAACAATTACCAAACAATTATATTTTATTTTGCACTATATCATGAGAGCCTCTTAATCATTCTGCATCAAACCATTCGACAACTGTCAAACAACCCCAAATTGTCTTATCTCATTAGTCGTTCGTTTTTGGACACAAAGCTTGATTTAGGGGCCGTTTACCAAACGCTTACCTGGGTAAGCGCTTACCAAGTAATATTACCTCACCGGACGAATATAGTAAGGACCAAGAATCTTACCCGGTAAGAGCGAGACAAGGATCAAGAGTCTTACCCGGTAAGTGAAGGCGATGACTCTTACCATGGTAAGCGCTTACCAGGTAAATTATTGTATACTATCTCGTTTTGGTGGACTAAAATCTTACCCGGTAAGTACATAATAGTATTAAATTTTACCGGTAAGCACTTACCGGGTAAGTGTTTGATAAACGGCCCCTTAGACTGTATAGTGGAGTATAACTTGCACTCTTAATAGAATCTGTGAACAGTTGTGGATGTAGGTAAATAGCTGAATCATGTATATACGAAACCAAATCAAACTACCCAATATGTCTCACTAAGAAGTAGGGTATGGGTTGGGATGTACGTAGACATGTCCTCTATCTCAGGAAGGCAGAAAGTAGAGTGTCTGTTTTACCCTTGGCTTACCAATCATGTATATGCTATGTCTTTTTATTTTTATTCTACCTTTTTTTTTATTAACCTGGATATCCAACCCGCTATGCGAGCCGACTAATCCCAGGGTGACCACCTGCTTTGCAGATAGCCCGGAGTCACCATATTTGAACCTCCGTGGCCACAAGGGGATTCTTATTCCTCCTTGGATTTGAATCTAGGACCTCCTGATACTTTTGACCTTTGGAGCCAGACTTAAACCAATCAGGCACCACCCTTGTGGTTATCCTTTTTTTTTTTTTTTCCCTGCAATTTATTATCGGCTGTTCAAATCTTGAAACTCTATCTCGTTTGTCATCAAACTTAATCTGACATCGAGTGTTGTTGCATTGTAAATGATAGATCAAAAACACCATACAATCTGCAGAGCAATCGGTGAAAAAATTCATCTTCGGATCGAAGGAAGAAGCCAAAAAACCAGCAGCCGAGAAACATCCTTAATCTTTCCTAGCACCGAATGGTTTTTTCAGGTTCTTGTGATGTTCTGCTTGCCCTTAGAATATGAATCTTTTGCGTGTAGATTTCGAGTTGCTTACTACGTGTAAACCTTGTTGGTTGTTGTAACTACAATGCTGTGGTTCAGTCTTCTTGCAAAATAGAAGCGAAATTCTCTCTAGAAACACTCTCCCGAATAGCTTTTGTAAAGCGGAGGAATTTTCATGCAACGAGATTGTCGTTTTTCTCGTATTCATATGATATTTCATGTTCTTATTCTTGACATATTCTAGTTTGTTCGACTATGTTTATCATTGAGAGAAAATCAATCGACCGCAAGCACAGATTTTTGTTACAATTTTATGCCCTCATGCATTAGAAGTCTTTTTTTTTCCATTAACATGGATATCCAACCCGCTATGCGAGCCAACTAATCCCAGGGCGACCACCTGCTTTGCAGGTAGCCCGGAGTCACCACCTCCGTGGCCATAGGGGAATTTTTATTCCCCCTTGGATTTGAACCTGGGACCTCCAGGCACTTTTGACCTTTGGAGTTTAAGCTTAAACCAATCAGGCACCACTCTTGTGGTTAAAAAGTCTTTTTTCCGTGGCCACCTTACTTTTCGTTGCGGTTTCTAACAAAACCTGATGCATCGAGAGAAAAGTAGGCGCGTAAGGTGTGGTATCGTAATCGATAGTGTCGACGTACAAAAAACAAGCCGATATTGCTTTAAAAAGAAAAAATAAATGTTTTAAATATTTTGTTTATAAAAATGTTTTATTTTCTAAACGATAAAAAAAATGCGAGGAAATATTTTAATTTATCCAAAATATTAAAATTAAAAATAATAATAAAATATGTAGAAAAACCTCATTCACATAACTGATTCCAAGTTCTTAACAACCAACCATCCACTCTCCCTCACTGAAACCTCTTGCACTCTTCCCTTCTCTGAAACTCCCCCATACAATATGTGCTCTTTCTCTGCTTTCCCTCAAACCCTAACCCTAAATTCCATCCATGGCTGCTACCTCCAAACCTTCATTTCACTTTATGCCCTCTTCATCTTCACGATTTCCCTTCAAATTCCCATCAAAACCCTCCAGAATCCTCTGTTCCCAAAACCCTAATCCACCATCTCCGCCAAGAACCCTAACCCTTATCTCGGTTCTTCGAGCAATTCCCGACTGGGCAGATGCAATCAAGGAGAGCCGTGTGAAACAAACGAGGCCGCTTTACAAACACGAAGATTGGGTCGAACACAGAAGCTCTTTGAGGCATATCCGACATCTGCTTTCGAGCCTGAGCTCTAGGGTGATTTTGTCGTTGGTGCCGCCGGTTATTGCCTTCACGACGGTGGCTGTGGTGATAGCGAGTTATAACACGGCGGTGTTTTGGGATTTGTTGCCGGAGTTTTTCCCGACTTTGAGGGCTTCTTCTTTGCCGTACCAGTTGACAGCACCGGCATTGGCGCTTTTGTTGGTTTTCAGGACGGAAGCTTCGTATTCGAGGTTTGAGGAAGGGAGGAAGGCTTGGACCAAGGTGATTTCAGGGACGAATGACTTTGCTAGACAAGTGATTGTTAGCGTGGGGACGGATTCTGCGTTAAAAATGGCGCTTTTGCAGTATATTTTGGCGTTCCCGATTGCCCTTAAGGTATGTAGTTCCTAAATTCGGAAACTATACCTACAGAGATATGTGCTGACTTTTGGAATGAAATGCAGTGCCATTTGATTCATGGATCTGAAATAGGGAGAGACCTTAAGAATCTGCTGGAAGACGACGATCTAGCAGTAGTTCTCGGTGCAAATCATCGGCCACGATGCATCATTCAGTTCATCTCTCAAAGTCTCCAGTTGCTGAATTTGGAGTCATCAACGAGAACTACACTCGTAAGTTTTCTGTTTCAAAGTCACGATTTTTACCTCGGAAATCGAATAACGGAAGGCAATCTTTCTTGTGGTTTGCGATTCAGGAATCGAAAGTTACGTGTTTCCATGAAGGAATTGGTGTTTGTGAACAAATCACGAGCATACCTATCCCTCTTTCGTATACCCGATTGACTTCAAGATTTCTTGTTCTTTGGCACCTTACTCTTCCGATAATTCTGTGGGATGATTGCCACTGGATTGTGGTTCCGGCTACTTTCATCAGCGCGGCTTCTTTATTCTGCATCGAAGAGGTATGCTGCCTCTGTTACTAAAAGAACCAATGCAGATTGATTTTCAAATTTCAATTTTGATATGAATCATTGAAACTTTCTAGTAAGCCCGTCTTTGGTACATGAGACAGAACAAGACAGGACAAAACTCACTATTCGACGTTTGGCCCGACATGAGACAGGACAAAAACTCATTGTTCCACATTTGACGACGTATGGGACAGGAATTGGGCGGGACGGGATGGGACAAAAAAGCTTTTTTTTGTTCCACCAAAATAGGTGGAACAGGGCAAGGACGAGACAGAACAAAAAATTACCAATCTACCCTTGTTTGATATACTCCTAATATGATATTTACCTTAATAGTCACCTCCGCCGGCCACCTCCACCATCATCGGTCTTTTCTAGAAGGGACAATACGGTAGAAAAACTTATTGTCGCACATTTTGCGTGAAATTAGGCTAGGATGTAACAAGACCTACTGAGACAAAAATGCATTTTTTTTGTCCCAACAAAATAGGCCGAACAAAAATAATGAAAAATGTAACAAGATTGGTAAATTACTAAACTACCCATGTCAATTAAAACCCTAAAACCTTCCACAATTTTTTCACCCATCTATCCCACTCTCTTCTGTTCAGGCATTTCTAGTTCCTTCTACATATGATGCACCTTACATACATAGCATTAGATGTAGATTTTTATCAACATGGGCAGAAGTTAAAACCTGATATTCTTATGCATATTTGTAGGTGGGTGTTCTGATTGAAGAACCGTTCCCGATGCTGGCTCTAGACGAGCTGTGCAAACTGGTTTACGACAATGTCCAAGAAGCATTAATGAGCGAGAAAAAGATTCGAGACATACTCGACACAAAAATGGAGGATAGAAAACAGTCATCAAATCCAAATGGGTATCCAACTTCAGGAAGTGGACAGTGTACTTGGCCTAACAATTGATAACATAAACATCTGGATATTGATCAAGAAAGATGACAACTTTCTCAGATGGGCCAACAAACCCTTCCAGAGGTAATGTATCCCGACTGGCCAAAATACCAGCGTGGAATTTACTGGGTCCGTTTGGTTTTGATCTGTTTCCAACACAATTAGATATGCTATCTTTATAGTATTTGTATATAAATATATATATTTGTTCATTAGAGAATAATTCAACAAGTTTGCTTCAATTTTCTTGCATTTTACAAAAAGACAGTTGAAAAAGCTGGGGACCCACCAAATCAGATCAATCAAAAGAGCTTATTCCATTACTTAAACTAAAAGTAACCCTCCAATAAGACACTTTTACCCTCTGTTTTGGGTTCCAAGTTCTTCAAACCTGCTCTTTGGCTAATCTTTATTGCCTCAAAGGAGGCCTCTTCTTTGCTTTCACCCCAAACTGGCAACACTTCCACCACAAACTTCTGCACCAAGTTTTCCTCAACCCCCTTCAAGATATCCTCAAAGTCACCAAAACTCCCTCTTAAATCCAACAATACACTACACAGTCCTTGATGTTGACAATGCTCCAGGATCGTCGTTAAGTTCATTTTATCCAAAACCACCGTCTCGATCCCTTGTTCAGATCCCATATCCGTCTCTTGGTCCGTGAATATGATCACCTTTGAAGCTGTTTCTTCTTGAAGGGTAAGATGAGGGAGATCTGGACGTTTTACGAGTACTATATGAAGTGGTTGGTTGGAATTGGGTTCTTTGGATTCTGGAAGCGGATGCTTTTGTAATGATTTTGAAGAAAGTACGACAGCATCGTGTTCTTGTAATAACCTGGAGTAGTATCCACCAGCCTCTGTGGATTCTTCCCCGAGATCATCTGAGAGGCTACCATTGATAGTGAGGGAGTATCTGTAAAAAGAAAATGCATGATATCATGAATGATGAAAATGCTGATATCCATGATAAATAATATTCTAATTATTCAAGGTTATTCATCATGAATAATACATTAAATAGTTGGTCAACGACCTGAAATTAGTCAAAACAAAGCTTACCGTAAGGTAACGAAAGGCTTCCCGGTTTGCATTTGATGTATCCATGCCTCATTAAGCTTCTTGCACATTTCTTCTTCGACGCCAACGGTTACATCAATTCCTGCATCTCGTAGTTTAGCCACTCCCCTTGAGGCTACAATCGGGTTTGGATCAACCATCCCAACCACCACCTTTTTAACTTTCGCTTTGATAAGTGCTTCAGAGCAAGGAGGAGTTCTTCCGTGGTGATTACATGGTTCTAAGCTCACATATGCGGTAGCATTCTCTGCCAAGTCTCCAGCATCCCTCAAAGCAAAAACCTACAAAAACTCATATGAACATGAAATTTGAGCTCTAAAATATGTAAATCAAACCTTGTGCATATATATTTTGCATAAAGATTCTAAATCCAAACCAAATGAGCCCAGTATATCCCACCCCAAGGTGGGGTCTTATATGGTGGGATGTACGCAGACCTGACCTCAACCCAAAAGAGCAGAATAGTTGTTACTGTGAAGACCTCCGGCTTGTACAAAGCGTGGAAGAAGTGATAACAAAACATACAATAAAGAGAACTTGAAAACGAGAACATTGAAACATATAAACAGATAACGCATACAAAAAGAGCGGTTGTAAGAAAACATAACAAAGGTACGAAGACCAAACACACCTCTAGTCCATCAATTTCTTGTTATTAAGCCTATCAAGGTCTGTACCTCAACCAAGATTGGCTGTTTAACTTTTCTATTTGATCTTATAAATATTGTAACCAAACCAAGCTCAACTAAACATAATCGTTCGTGGTTCATAAACGCCAATATGATGGTTATAAAATTACAACTAAAATCTAAATTTGAAGTTGACTCGTGATTCTTGATGCATTGCTGCTACAACATGATCCAGGAATCATATAATAAAATCCTATCAACAGCAAAACAAATTGTTGACCATGTTTGATTTTTTCGTTCCCTTTTGGATTTGTGTGATTGCCTATCGATCCTAACATTCTATTCCTCCCTCACAATAGAAGCTCCATAGAGCTTCAACTTGAAACAAAATCTCCAAAGATTATGGCACCAGAGTGTTTCTGATTTAAGGTTTTCCTTTATCATTCAATGTAACTAAAAACAATGACAAAATCTGGCTATTTTGATCTAAAAAGCAGCCTTTTCAAACTTCAAATGTGGAATCACAGACAGGAAGAACAGCAAAGAGAGTAATTAATTACCTCAGCATGAGGTTGGCCAGCTTTGGGATGAAACCCTTCACCAACAATTTTATCATCTTTAACAATAACACAACCAACCATAGGATTAGGACTGGTACACCCAACAGCTTTTCTAGCAAGCTCCAAACACCTCTTTATATAAACTTTATCATCATCATCTTTCGTATCCTCTTTCCCCTGTAACCCTTCACATCTAATCCCAACTAATCCAACATGTTTCCTCAAATTGTTTGGTGAAACAGATACCCTTCTGATTGAATTACAAAACCCAAATCTGAATTTCGAAACGGATTGAAATTTAGCAAATTGGATTGGCTGTGCGTTAGGGTTTAAGCAGTGAAACGAAGATGAGGTGTTCGTGGGATTGAGATTATAATTTGAAATTGGAAGCGTTTGGCAATACATTGTTCACGGATATGAATGAAAACCCAACAGGAATACAGAAAATCTTTGGGGAAACTATCGATTGCAAACCTGGATTTGACCAACAACTTGTGAATTTGAATAGATCAAAGTAGGACTGAAGCTCTGGGCAGTGATTGTCTGTTACCAAACATGCCGGAAAGTTATTTTACGGATTAAAAGGGTTTTGAATCTCAAATTGGTGCAAGGTTGAAGACGAGAGCATTTAGGGAGTTATTTAGCTATATAATCTTTAGCAGTGTCTGACATTGCTTATAAAAGTTGTTTTTTAACTTATTTCAGTCTGACACCAGTGATAAGTTATTTTCTGGTGTTTGGATAAGAAAAAAAAATAGTTTATACCGGGGCCAAACTGGTAATAAGTTGTTTTTGATAAGTTAATTCACTTATGAAAAACTGCTTATTATAATTTTAACCTTGTTTTATTTAATTCTGATTTGATACCACATAAGTTAATAAACATTTAAAAAAAACATATATGTTGAAACATGGCATGGACCATGCCAAGGTTATGAAGAAAATGGCATGAATAAAGCCAATAACAAAGCCATAGTTGCATCGATTGTGCTTGGGTTCCATATTTCATGGTGGTATGTTGTGAAAATGAGATTTATGATTTCGGTTGTTGTTGGGTTGGTATAGGAATGAATGTGAATGATTTTGTGAGAAGGGAAGTTATGCTGAGAAGCGTAAAAAGAGACTTGAGTCTTTGATCACTTTTATCTCATGTTCATCCATGAATTGTGTTTTAGAAATGAATTCATTCGGTGAATCTTGGTGCATCTCATCTTAATGTACATCCAAGTGCAGAGACCCTTTCTTACGCTTCTCATATTAACTCTTCTTCTCATCAAAACTCAATCCTATGAATGAATACGTTGTATATTTTTATGTATGGTTAATTTATGTTCATGTTATATATGTATATATGGTTGGGTTCCGGTAATAATGAAAGTAGTTACCATGAGAAGGGTATGAAAGAATCTCCACCCTTGAATCAATCTTGATTGAAGAGAACCACTAGATCAATTACCTTATAAACGCAATTCATGGGTTGTTTTGGGATTAAAAGTGATCAAGGGTCCAAATCGCTTCTTACATTTCTCACCTTAAATCCTATTCTCGCACGATCCTTTGTCTATATAAAACGTGAATACCTTCATTTTACGAGAATACTAGAACATCATTTTACTATAGTCAATCACATATGATACCATGTGATACTAAATCAGAGACGTGGATTTTGATCTAGGTTTCGGGTCAAGTCGTTCATACACCATTATGTCCCCTTTACGTGTATTATTACATATGATAACGGTGTTCTTGATGTAATAATTTATTTATGATACAAAACTCATCTCATGAGATAAACAAATCTTATAATCCACATCTTTATACATAGCATTTCATATTTGTATAATACAACAAACCAACATGAAGAACTGAAAGACGGTATATATGTATATGCGTGTATGTATATATATGTGTGTGTGCGTGCGTGCGCACACGTACAAAATGCAAAAAAACATATCTCCAAACTGTAACAACTCGTCTCATAAGATTAAGCAGCTATGGCAAGATCCAATCCCCACCTTCCGTTGTTCATTCTCCAAAATGCTCTCGAGATCTGTTATTATAGTTTCAAACATTGGCCTCGCAGCAGGATTCCGATGCCAACATTGTTTTAGAAGCCTATAAAATCAAAGGTTTTCCATGTCATCCGGTAGAACAAAAATCAGGAAGATGGAATAAAACTGGTAAATCACTATACTACCCATGTCAAATTAGAACGCTAAAACCTTCCGGAATTTTTTCACCTGCCTACCTCAGTCTCGCTCGTCCGGTCCAGTCCAATCCAATTCCATCCGAGTACCAAATTCACTCACAAGTTACATTAATGAAACGAAACGAGCACTTTAAGTAACTTACTCCCTTATGCGTTCCGGGTAATATGACGGTAAAGGCGGCCTCGAATCCTCGTATGCACGTTTGTCCGCCACGTGCTCAGGTGGTTCTTCTCGATTAGATGGTCTTCCCTGAAACATCTAAAGCCACATATAGATGCAAGATCTGAATATGCAAACAATACAGAATAAGCAGATCAAATGAACATTGTAAAGATGAAGACTATGCATACTTTGACTTTTGAAGTCAAATGACACAGAAAAAACTCTAAATTTAGCCGACTAATTTCGTGTTAAAGATTAAAAAGTTCCCCTTTACTAATCTCTTTAACATGATTTTCAGTTTTATCCTCGATTTTCCGCTAAAATTTGACAATTTACACCAATTTTGCATTTTGAGATTGGTTGATTTGACCATAAGAAGTCAAAACCTTTCCAGGAAGGAGAATTAGCTTAATGAGCTTAATGGGACTCACAACTTACTCGTTCAGCTATCTGACTGTTTTGCAGTGCTTAATGATATAAAAAAGTGGCATATTCAGTAAGTTTATAGGGGGACTTTATGTAGAAAGTCAAGTTTTCTAAACATGTCCCTTTCAATTAAAGAACACACTCTATCCATCTATGAAAATACTCCACCAAACAAAACCATCCGAATCTATACAGACACATTAATCTATAGGGTCAGTTTTATCCATACGGGATTCAATGGAAAACCAGTCAAACAACCCCCGAGTAGGACTTACTTCATGAACAATCAAAGCAAACGAGAAAACATCAACGCTCTTTCCATACGATTCCCGACGATAAACTTCAGGAGCCATGTATCGATCTGAAAGAATCACAAAAAAAGACGGATCGTATGATCTAAAGAAGATTTCAAGAAACTTCATTGTTTATATATTTATAAAAAAAAGTAGCAAAATCCGATACATGATCCAGTTCCTCCGGTCATTTTGTATCCGTAAACATCTTTCTCCTGCGCAATTTTGCTCAATCCGAAGTCCGTGACTTTCAGACGCCCAGCTTCATCTTGCAGTACATTTCTGAAACAAAATTTCCCCATCAGAAAGAAATGATGTTTCAAGATTAATAGAACATTAGATTTTTGAACTCGTTATAAGTCTTAAGTTGTGGGCTACCAATAATTTTGACCATGGTTGTAAGTTGATTTGATCAGGTACTTACCTTGGTGTCAAATCCCTGTGTATTATAGCATGAGGTCTATGTTGATGAAGATAATTCATACCCCTGCAGATTTTAAAAGTAACGTGTTTTTTGTGTCAAACTTCAAAATCATAACATTGAATTTTGAATCGTTTGCGTGACAGATGAAATCAAATCAGACCAAACGAACTCAGTATATCTCAAACACTAAGGAAACAGATGATACCTTGCGATGTCCAAAGCATAAGAAACAGCGGTTACCGGTTCAAGTCTTCCTTTCTTTTTTAGAATATCATACAAACTTCCCTAAAAATTCCCATGTTTTAAGGAAATATTAGTCTAGAAAGAAAATAACCACAAAAGGGTTGACCTAGTAGTCAAACCAAATGAGCCCAGTATATCCCACTTGGAGGTGGGATCCGGGTGGGGTGACTTCTACCCCAAATAGTAGAGCGGTTGTTTCCATGAAGAGCTAGCGAGAAAGGGAGAAAACCAGATACGCTAAACATTAGCAAACAACTTATGCAAAAACAAGAATACCAACATTTTGTAGATACTCGGTTAAGAAAATGAGGCGGTCCGAGTCCGTCAAAACCCCAAGAAACTGCACTATGTTCGGATGGCGCAACGTTTGCCATAACGCGAGTTCCTTCAAAAATGCTTTCCTGTAACACGTTTGAAAACGTAAAGCTCGAATGGCTAGATGAGTATTAATGCGTTCATATGTGACTTTTAACCGTCAAGCATGCTAATTTTTTCTTGTACTTGCCTTTGTTTATATTGTTGTTGCTCACTCACATCTTTCTTTATGTTTTCACTTTCATTGGTTCACACAATTCTCACTAGTTGGGTCTTCTCGGAAACAACTGCTCTCTCTCTCTCTCCTCTTTCAGGTCAGGTCAGGTCAGGTCCACATACATCTTACATCCCCAAACAAGACCCCACTAGGTCTGACCTTCATTGGTGAATGCTCACGTCACTGTCTCATTTGAAGCAATCATTTTAGAGTGGGATATACTGGGCTTATTTGATTCAGTTACGTTTAGTACGAAAAGTACTGGGTTTGACTTGATAGGTCAACGCTCACCTGACCGTCTCATTCGATGCAATTGAAGACCGTATTGTCTTCGCAGCAACTTCAGTACCACGCCATTTTACCTTATAAACTTCACCAAATGCACCCTGCTGTCATATGTCGCATGATTAACACACGTTATCGGGTTTCTTTAGTACGCGATTCGTTCAAACTTTTCTGAAAAAAGAAGTGAAATGAAGTATTTACTTCGCCGATAAGAATTGCTTCTTTCATATGAACTTCGGAGTAATGAATTTGGTAACACGGAGTTTGGGAATCACGTCCAACCTGTAGAAAAATGACATGATCTGATTTATAGTCGGCTCGCATACCGGGTCGGATATCCAGATTAATATAAAAAAAAGACTGTTGAGCATTAATGACCGGAATGGAGCCGACTAATCCTAGGGAGACCACCTGCTTCCCAGAGTCACCACATTTTGAACCTCCGTGGCCACAAGGGGATTTTCATTTCTACTTGGATTTGAACCTGTGACCTCCTGGTACTTTTGACCTTTTGGAGTCAAGCTCAAACCAATCAGGCACCACCCTTGTGGTTAGAAGTCATTTCTATAAACTAACATTCTAGTATTTTTCCAAGGTTTTACTCGAAGAAGATCGTTTAGCTAAATAACCCGTGTTTAAGGAAGTGAAGTACCGGATCAGTTCCTCCATGCGCCTCGAGGATTTTGCATATTTCCAAGTGACCTAAGCTACGAGCATCCGAAAGTGGCTGCAAATATAATCATGTAAGTAAATATACAATTTCATGATCTCGGTTTTTCCATTTGGTAGAGAATGAGCTTACGGTGCGACCCCAACGATCCGTAGAATTGACATCGGCGCCTTTCTCGAGAAGCAGGAGAACAATCTCGGTACAGCCTTCACACGCAGCTAGGTGAAGTGCTTTTCTTCTATCGTAATCTCCCACGTTCGGTTCTACTCCCTTATCGAGCTCTTGCATAACACCCCATTTGTTTCCCTTACTCGAGCAATAGAGAAGGCGATATGGGCCATCGGTATCGGATTTTTGCACTTGCATTTGCTGCTACCCAAACATGGAATTTGCAAAAATTAAAGAAATGAAGAAACTAAACCAAACAAACCCATTATATATCATCTAGAACTGGGGTCGTAGATGATAAGATGTATGCAGATCTGACTTCTAACCTTGACCCAATATTATACATACAGATATAAGTTTATAAGATCAAATACTTCTGGTCTAAAAGTGTTATACTAAGTTCATATGATGATTTTGTACGTCTTATCAAGTTTTTTAGGAAACAAACGGTCTTATTAGCTATTTAATAGGAAGTGTCTTATAAACATAACTTTGTATACGAGACTTTTTCAAATAATGTCGTATAACAGGACGAATAGAACACTTGGTTTCAAAAGTGTCCTAAAAAGTTTGTTAAGACATCCAAAAACGTCCTATAAACTTACCATGGAAGGTGATGAAGGAGGATCAGCAGCTGAGACATCCATGGCATACCCAGGCTCCAAGATTCAGTTGGAAGGAAACAGCATTGAAGGTTTACAAGTGTATATATATATATATATATATATATATATATATATATATATATATAATGGCCGATGAGATTAAGGAGGATAAAAAGTTGAGCAGACAAATAAGAACAAGAATATGCTGAGTTACCGAGAAATGGAAAAGGGTTTGATTGGTAACATAGAATATTTCGCCATGGTTGATTGGTGAGGAATGAGTAAATCAAATCTATATCTTGTTTGTTTACCTTTTAATAGTTTTATTAAAAGATAGTAGTCTCTAAATCGTTAAGAGGTGAATCTTGTTTGGCAAAAAAAAAAGTCTACCTCTTAACGGTTTTAAAACAATAATTATGTATCCTAAGCCTCCATTAACCATTCAGCGTTCTAATTTCATAGTAAACAATTGTCAAACAACTATATTTCATTTTGCATTAGTCTCTTAATCATTATGACCACTTAACTATTCAGCAACTACCAAAAAGCCCATTAGTTACTGCAAAACATTTTAAAAGGATAATTTGATCCAATAGAAACCCTGTGTGTTATGCTGGCATTTTAAAATCATTTACATTTGGTTTATTCTTTTAGTTGATCTATAAACATAGTATTCTAATATTATATTTCATTTTGCACTATATTATGTTACTGTTTTATTCTTTTAGTTGATCTATAAACATAGTATTCTAATATTATCGAGATATTATATTTAAGGTGTTTACTGCAGGGGCGGAGTTAAAAATTTGTTCGAGAGCGAGCACCAAACAAAATAAACATAATTATTAATTTATGAAAATGACAAATACGATGATAAAGAATTGTTGAAATGCAACATTTACAGATTCAACGATGAATTTTTTTTTATAGGACTTGTGTTTACAGCCATGCAGATTCTTCTTATTTAACATAAATTATGAATCACTGATTGATTTCCTCTTTATCAGATACTTATCCATGATTGTTAAATGTTAAATTAATAGATATACAACAAACATTTATCAAATAACAATTATGAATTAATAATATATAAATAACTTTAACTTTAAATATTTCATTTTATATCATAAAGATTAGATGACTAACGTGGCTCCGCTTATGACATTAGTTTTGAATGGAAGAGGTCCCGTGTTGGATATGGTTGTAAACGAATCGAACATTCGGCGAACGGGTTCGTGAACCGTTCGATGGGAAATTCGTTTATGTTCGTTTATTTAATAAATGAACGAACATGAACAAATTTGTTTGTTCGTTTAGTTAAATGAACGAACATGAATAAGAGTCTCGTTCGTTCATTTATGTTCGTGAACATTTGTTCATTTACGTTCGTTTATATATAATATTTTATTTATTTAGTTTGAATTCAAATAATATTTATTTAAGTTTTAACTTTTTAGAATTTATTTAGATTTAAATTTTATCATCATTTTGCTTATTTGAACTTTTTACATTTTCATCGTTTATGTTCGTTTAGACCCGTTCGTTTAGCATGTTAACGAACGAATATAAACGAACACGAACACACATGATTTCTAAACGAACGAACACGAACACAAAGAATTTCGTTCGTTTACCGTTCGCGTTTGTTCGTTTAGTCGGTTAAGTTGAATGAACGAACATAAACAAACATCATTTCGTGTTCGTTCAGTTCATTTACAGCCCTAGTGTTGGATTCTATTTTCCCTTGCATTATTAATTTTATTTTGAGTAAATTACAAATTTCGTCCCTATGGTTATCTAAAATTTTGGATTGCGTCCCTCAAATAAAATAACTACATGTATAGTTATCATGGTTTCATTTTATTTACGGATTGAGTCCCTCGGTCCTAACTCCACTAACCTTTGCCATGTTAAATTAAGGGTAATATGGTCATTTTACATTTTTTTCTTAAAAACATTAAAGATAATATACATGTTGTATGTTTGAGTAGTTCGTCGTCCCCCAAAAAAGTCCCGGCAGGTTCACTAACCACCGCTCATTACTTTCTTTCCACCTCCGACAACCCATTTTCAAGCCATTTTCGATAGATGACTCATACCCATCGCCCCTTCTGTTTTCTTCTAGGGACCATTGAATCCGATCTCATCATATACCCTTATGTCCTCCTAATCACAATCCTTATGAGCACGTTATGCCAATTCCAACGAAAATCAATGATGAACTAAGATCGAACTCGAGTCAATCCTGAGTGTATTGAAGCTTTTGAGTGAATTCATCGACAAATTGAAACTAGGTTCATTGAGTCATCAATAAATTGAAACCGGGTTCATTGAGTCATGGGGAAATCGAAACCAGATTCGTCGATAAATCGGAACCATGCTCATTGATAAATTGAAACCAGGATCATCAAGTCATCGGGAAATTGGAACCAGAATATGGAAGGCTCGGGCTCCGTGCATCTCTAATTATGACTTCAGATTATTTGTAATTGCTCACATGTTTTTACTTCCCTAATGCGTTTGATATGGCTGGGAGAGGACCGGACAGGATGAAAGTGGACTTGACCTGCGAGGATGAGGTAGGCGGGTGAAAGAATTCTGGAAAATTTTTGATTAACAGAGATAGTTTAGTAATTTACTAATATTGTCTCGTCTCCATGAGTTTTGTTCCACCTGTTTTAGTCGACAAAAATGCATTTTCGTCTTACTCAAGTCCATCGTGTCTCGGTATAATGTCCCTCCCGCGTGCCAAACATTCCGGACCAAACCCAACAAACAAAATCCACATAAACATGATGCATAGATTTTAGGTGAAATTTTAACATTTACAACAGGTTTGACGATCCCAAATCCATCGTTCATGTAGTAATCGTATTTCGAGCTAGACATAGGTACGGTTCACAATTGAACAAAACTTAGTCTTACCGAATGCGAGAAAAAAAGTCATAAAGAAACAGACTTACAGCTAATTACATCGTCGTCAGAAGGTAACTTTGGTGCGGAAGTACTAACCAACACTCCATCCATATTTGCAGCCTTATCGACATCAAAAGCCACGGTGCTAAGCCCCTTTCCGACCACAAATATCTTATTACCGATTGCAGCAAGCCGACAAGGTGGTCTTGTAAGTATAGATGATAATCTCCCAAATGCTTCCCATTCTCGAGTATCTTTTCGCCATACCATCACTCTGGTTCCTGAACTCTGGTCCAATACATAAAGGGTCTCGTTTACTACGATGGCTGGACCCCGCCAGCCAGAGACCATGTCGGAGTCAGCATGCTGCCACGTGCCATTCAGTGGATCATACACGACCGCGTAAATGTGAGAAGATACAGCAGAAGACCCACATCGTATGTAAATTTTTCCGTCTAGAACTAGAGAATCTTCGATTTCAGGAACAACGTTAGGATCCATATGAGATGCCCATGAGTTCATGTTGGAATCAAAAGTGTCCCAGGAATGTGGGTCGCTCGATTTTGATCCTAGCCCGCCAATTGCATACATTTTACCATCAATTGCTTCACAAGCAAAATAACACCTGAAGAAAATGGCAAAACCAAATAAATGAATAATCTTTGCTCACCAGCACTTAATTTGTTCATTAGATCACATACGTGCGGATTTAATATTAGGGTGCTATGCCCCTACCCTATTGTCCCGATGCAACAGGGGAAGAAATTAGGGTGCTATGCCCCTACCCTATTAGCAGCTTTAATTTGATGTGTGCTCCCCTAAGTTAACAAAAAGTGGTTGCATCCTATTGACAGTGTCATTCCATATGGCATTACAGGTTGCAAGTTCGAACCCCTTTGTTATTTTTTTAATTTTTTGGTCACAGGCTCACAGCAGCAGAAAGAAGGAAAAACCAACTGGGTGTTGCCAAATACCACTTGTATGTCATTTTTTGATTAAACTGTACTTTTTATGATTAATTTGTGTTTTATTCTACATTATGTTAAATACTTTGTGCCCCCGCTAGAAAAATATTCGGTGTCCGCATCTGAGATAACAATTAGGGATGCGAGTAAGTTGGTCCAAACCAGACTCTACTTCTGAGTTCTGAGTGGCATTTTCTAGATGTTCGGTTTGGTTTTTTTAGTAAGTCAAGTCCAAGCTGACAAAACCAACAAATTTAAGATGTACCTACGACATATAGTCCAGTTCTTGATTCCTATATTTTAGGGAACACACCCGTTAAGCATACCAGAGCAGTTCTATTTTCACCTTTTTATTTAACAAGACGGATTGACAAGGGTGCATATGTATGATTTGGTGAACATGCTCTAGGCAGCATATATGCTTCGTAGGTTATCCATATAAGATGTTCTAGGAAGACCTCAAAAAGTAAAATGAAGAAAAAATGTAAGAAGACCCTAAAGTTAAGGTTTTGAGTTCACAGTCCCTAACTAGGATGGAACTGACATCTCCTGGTCCAGTTCTTTGCTATCACTCTTCCTAATTTTTAGTTTCTGTTTGATCTGGTTCTGTTCATTTATACTCATGCAACATCCTAATCACATCGACACAGTATATCTTCAGTCGAGTACTTCCGCAAATTTAACAGGTTCTCTAACACCAATTAATATAAACACGGTCATAGCAGCGAGGCATGTTTACTCTTGTAAAAATACAACAGCACAACCAGAGATCACTAATGGCAATAAAGAAGAGAGGACGTTAAGGAAGTTATGCTATGAATGTCATAACCTCGCATATATCTATCTACACATTTGAATATATACAAAACGTTTTCATGTCTAAGAAAAGAGTGATTGGCATTCGGGACAATTGTAGTCATCCTTCTTTTGTAAACAAGCAACACGTATGTCAAGTGGGAAAAGGCACACTTCAGTAGACAAAAACTAGAGAACTACTATTCTCTGCCAACTGTAATTTTTCTTTCGCTATTTTCTGCCTGCTCAAAATTTCAAATATATACTTATCTGCATTTTTACAAGTAGACTGGTATTCATATATACGAAAGTTTGAGATACCGACCACACTGTACAAAAATGATATCACTGATCAGCAGGAGGTTTATTCTAAGTTCACATGTTCGTAAAGGGAGTCATGTGGGAAATAAAGACAACATCAACCATAGTTCCAAAGACTAAAAGAAATGGAGTGTGAAAATATGCACAAGACAAATATGATGTCAATTTGTATGTATATTATTTGCATTAGAAAAGATTTTGACAATTTTCCATAATAGGTTGCATTAATTAAGAATCAACAAATAATACCTTGCAGTTGACAAGGGAGAAGCTTCACTCCATGCATTCCTACTGGCATCATAGCAGTAAACTTCATCAGTGGCATCTTCAATCCAACCACATCCGCCCAAAAAGTATATATTTCTCCCCAACACTTCAAAGCCTACACCTTTTCTTTTCGAGCAAGAAGGTGAGAGGTCAGGGATACGCTTCCAACCTTTCTTTGGCATGTTCGGGTCTAACACATAACAACAAAGTTGTTCCAATTTATCTTTACACAAAGCATAAATCCAAGTCTCAGCCAAATTATGCTTTTGACGATAGGAATGCCACTCTTCACTGTAAACCAAATCTCGCCATTTCCTTGAAACGCATTTGAGGAGGGAATGATATCTACGAGGAATCCTTGCCAAGCAGGTTAGAGCAATGTCATCTGGGAGACCACTAATCAATGATGATTGTGTAAAAAAAGTTTCACATGAACCCTCTGACCCACTTTCCATAAGTTCCATACTGTTGCAACCACCTGTAAAATTTAAAGAGCATGTTTTACAACATACTACAGCTGCTACTTTACACACATCCTTGCAGGTTTAAATTAAAACACTGGCCTGAAAGCAATATTTGGAATTGCAAAAGAAGCACATCTCAATATGAATAGCATTATATATACAACACACACACACCCCACATACTGTTTCAAGTTAATTCGGTCTTCGGATTTCGGATTCATCAAGTCTGTGTCAGTTCGTAAAGTTTCTTTTTTTGCTTATTGATTACAGGATCCAAATTACATCACTTGGGTCTAAGGAATGAAGAAAACATTGATTGATGTTGTGAAATGGATCTCAGATAAACCATTAATCTTAAGGTCGTGAACTAACATATGGATGTACAAACGCAAATCAAGTCGATTTGAATGCTAACTTGGTCAAAACATGTGCTTGGACCCAACCACGACTTTGTTTAGAATTCATCAATTAAACATAATACAGAAAATTTTCAATGTTTACCTACAGATCTCAATTATATTAACATCATACAAATTGCATCAATTTGGGTCAATTGCAAAAACAAAACCCCTTTCTATTTGAAGATCGTCGGATTACACCGATGTACAAATTTGCAACCAACCCCTACAGGTGAAATACGCACATACATTTGCAAGTACTGTCAAAATTCACTGATTTCATGGCCATATAAACGATTAACCGGTGTAACTTCCTGAAATTTGATCGATTAGGGTATAAAATCTACGTCAAATGAATCAGAAACACCTCTTACCAAATGCATCGGCTCAAATTTTTTGATCATTAAAATGCAAGGAACATCTAGATCGAATTAAGTCGTGGGTTACCAAAACATCAAAAGAGAAAGAAATCACAATTCCACATTCAGAAATTAGATGTAATGAGATAGAGGTTTAGTAAAGCAAAACCTTATACGTTGACTTGGAACCGATTCTTCTAAAATCGAGTTTTTCGGAAGGAGGATCCTCCGGTCCCTTCTCCGATAACGTAAACGGGAAACCGATGGTTACGAGAGGGCCAATTTTTTGAGTTATACCATTCTTGTGGGGTGAGGATCACACCATACAAAGGCCCCATTTTAATTACACAGGTTTAAAGCACTTATGTTTTTTATCTTTTTATCCACTAACAGATATATTAACCGACTGTTTGTTTACCTCTTAATAGTTCTATTAAAAATCAGTATCTCAATCGTTAAAAGATAAATCTTGTTTAACAAAAGAAAAGACTGTCTCTTAATGTTTCTAAAACCCTCTGAATGATTTTGTATCCTATGTCTCCCTTAACCATTAAGCGCCTTAATTTCAATGTAAACGATTACCAAACAATTATATTTCATTTTAAACTATATCACGAGAATCTCTTAATCATTTTGACCACTTAATCATTCTCCATCAAACCATTCAACAACTTTCAAACAACTCATAACCTTTTATTTGTCTCTTAATATTCCCTAACCTTCAGCAACGATGTTACTTAATTGATTAACCTTAATTTTTTCTTTCTCCTAATCGATCCTTACCAAACCAATCATCACCTCTTTTAATTGATGTATTTTAATATGATTTAAATATGTTAAATACCGTCAATGACATATTTTCATTTAAATGAATGCTAATTATATAATTCAGATGTAAATTTCGTAATGATGATGAATAAATATATGAAGTTGTATAAATTTGTCTATACATTCAACACTACAATTTTCTAATGCGTAAAATAGACAATTTAAATATAAGATTTTAAGGTTTTCTTTGAATTACAATAATGATGGTTAAATGTAAATTAAGGTACAGAAAAAATCAAAGAGAATGTATATGTCTTTAAATTTGGAGAAAGTTTTAAAGTTTAATATTTAAAAAATATGTATACTATTTTAATTGTTTTTATTCAATGTGTTAAAATTATTATGATTTTTTATATTTTTATAAAAATATATTAGGATGGTGCATTTATATAATATTTGATAACATAATTACTATTGTAATTGTTAAAATAGAATAGTGATTGGAGATAGAGTTGAAGTCGGACGTATTTATTTTAAAAAAAATTGGTTTTTTTTTTATATAAAACTACTTATTAAGTATTATTTTACGATTAATTGTTGAATATGTGTAAGTTTTTAGACCTCTAAGGTGCCGTTTACCAAACGCTTACCCGGGTAAGCATTTACCAAGTAATTTTACTTTACCGGATGAATATGGTAAGGGCTAATAATCTTACCCAGTAAGAGTGAAAACAAAAATCGAAAGTCTTACCCGGTAAGTAAGGATGAGGACTCTTACAATGGTTGGCGCTTACCAGAAGAAATTGTTGCATACAAGACGTTTTAGTGAATAAAATCTTACCCGGTAAGTAAGCAATAATGTTGAATTTTACTCATAAGTGTTTACCGGGTAGGCGTTTAGGTAAACATCCATAAATAGAAAACCAACCAAATAGCCCCTTACCTAGCTAGGGCTTACTGATGAAAAGATGCTTAACAACAATGGCCAAGAATATTATCCCACAAGATAAGTGAGAATTGTTACTCTTATCGATAACTGTTTACCAGGTAAGCGCTTACTAAACGACCCCTTAGATGCTACGGGTGGTCACTGATCTACAAATTCATCAGTTTGGAGGACCAAAGGCAGGTTGCAAAACGTATTTATATTACAAAAAGAAACAATAAAATATACAGATTTCGACCCCCAGCAGTTTTACTGCCCATAGTCCCAAACAAGACGCAGAAAACCAAAGTTGAAAATATAATCAAGTAACCATTGGCAAATCACAGAGCAAGGACGAACTAATGTGGTCTGCATAAATGAGTCTAGTCGAAATAAACATAATACAAGGAGGTTCAACAAATACCCAAAACCGCTACTCTATTCAACGTAAAATCTCAATAGATCTTTATGTTCTCAACAACAAAAACTCACTTTTTCTTCTCAGTACCTCCACCAGACCTACAAAAACCACATAACATTTTCATAGAAAGAAAATGAATCATACTCGGATATAACATAGCACTTACCATAAAGCATAACAAAAGTAAAGTTTGGGAGTTACCTCATCTTGCGGAGAACGCTGGACATCTCCTCACGCTTCTTCTTTGCCCTCTTGTGWGTGCCCAAYTTYCGCTTGGCCACTTTGAGGGCACGTTTGTCCTTTCCAACTTTCAGAAGTTCAGTAATTCTCTTCTCATAAGGAGCGAAYCCAGCAACCTCTCTGATAAGGTTTCGCACAAAGTGTGATCTCTTGCTTGTTTTCTAAACAAACCAAAAGGCAAAATAAGACGCCCGATATTACGATTTAGATGTTCTTATAAATGGCCACATGGGCACTACACGATTGATTACTTACCCCTTTCCTGTCAGAAGGGCGTGGTGCTAGTTCCTTCTTGGTCACAACATGTCCTTTGTTTAGACCCACAAAGAGTCCAGTATTTGGCTGTTTTGGAGCCATTTTGTGCTGAAAACAGAATTTCATTCAAGTACAAATCAATATATTACCTTATACAACACCACAAGTTTTACAGGTATTATCAATACTCAAAACACAAAAGGGTAGCAACAAGCAACTTCCTAGCCTATAAATCAATGAACTGAAAGCTATGGCCATATGATTCGGTAAACATTTCATCTTGGGTAGCAATAAGATCCTCGTTCCATAAGCATAATTCTTGGAACAGCTGCTCATAGGAATTGCAGCTAGTCTATTTTTGTTCATTTAATTATTTATTTAAAGGCTCAGCTACGATAGAGCTCCCTGATTTTGAATTCTTGCAGTATTTTAAGGGAATTACATCTCAAAAATACATACTATCCTCATTTACGATATGAACTTTTCAATTACCAAAACCTGCATAATTAAGTTAATGGGCTAACTAGCGTATGCAGTTGGAATATAATATGCCCTAACTACCCTAAAACCCTCATATCAGTGTAGTAATCTAATACATGAAGCTGATCACATATCCCCCAAATACTGTAATACCTGAATTCTAAAACACTAAACATCTGCCTATCAGCTAATGAAATCGATCCAATCATATTTAAACATCAAAACCTAATTCCCGCTACTGGGGAAATGACATTTCAAACACCAGAAAGCTTCTAAAATAAAAATAAAAAAGTAGTACGAAATTATAACAGAATGCAAAAAAAATAACTGAACTGTACAGACACAGTAGCATTATACAACACTCCTGCTTACACGAACAAACAATTAATGCAGAAAACTCGACATGAACAAAAAAACATAATTGTCGACAAGCATATCATAACAATTCTACATTAAATCACGCATCAATTCATCGATCGAATGGAAGTAAGCCGCTTGTAGAACGAACCTGGATTTTTCCTCCGTTCAGCAGCGTTTTGCGGTAGTTGGCTGACCAAAAAACGGAACCCTAACTCAAGTATTATGTATATTGTATATAGTAGGTTCATATGTAATTGGACTTTCATTACAATGGGCTTTTTTGTTAACGGACCATTAGCCTATCTATTGGGCCTTATTAAAACATAGAATTTGGATATATACACATTTGGTTCTTGTGGTTTGTTGAAAATAACAATTTTCGTTTCTATAGTTTTAAAATTACTAAAAGTCCATTGTGGTTTGTAAAAACGTTCGAATTTGGTCTCTCCCTTTAATGGCTATAAAAAACTCCATCAAATGAGAAGTATTTTAGTTCGTTTATCGTTTTCTTTTGCCTAATTAAAATCAATCATGTAATTTTGGTCCCTATGGTTCTTTAACGTGTAAAAGACAAAAAAATGATAAAAAGATGAAAATGTCTTTAATTTAACAAAAAAAAAATTAACTTCTGGTAGAAGAAGGGAACAAATTTGGATTTTTTACAAACCATGATGGTTATCTTGTAATTTCAATTTTATAAAATCAAAAAGTGTTATTTTTGAATTTACATAACTAACTGATAAACACAATAAAATTAGAGATAAAACATCTCATTTTTATTTTTTATTAAAATATATTATCTATTTTTATTTTACATATATAATATCTTAAATGTAATTATCATTTACTAAACTATCCTTGAGTCTTAATAAAATACTCTATCATTATTTTTAATAAAAAAATTCATAATTAAGATAACATTTTTATTTTAAAGTCTCAAACCCATATTAATATGTATTTTCACGTAAAAAAGTGAATTGTGGATTTGGTCCCTGTATTTTGATATTTTTTTTTTTGACCGAGGTCCCTATGATATGTTTATTGTAGATTTGGTACTTGTGGTATCCAATTTGTCATTGCTAAAAAGTGAAACCACTTGTTTAATCGAATGGCTAAAAAGCGAAACCACTCGTGAAATTGGCTATTTTCATCAAATTTTCAATATTGAACTCACCTATTATACACATTCAATAAGCCTTTCTTGCAGACAGATCACCTGTTGAGTTCCTTCCTTCGTAGGTGGCAGGTTTGGCTAGGTAACATAATGAAATTGTATCAGTTAGTTATGACTTGCATGCATCTCCCCATTCAATAGGCTAAGTAGCCAGCACCTTGTCGGTCTTGAACACAAAATTTCACACAACCATATGAAATTCTTTCAAAACGATATGAAATCAGAGGAGGTTTATATTTAATGACAATACGACCTAATCACATACTTATTTTTGTTTAGTAGCACACCTTTTACTCTTTTCATTAGATTTGTATTCGTCATTTACCAGCAGTCGTCTTCTTGGATTTTTTTAGGAGCCTAAAAAACAACTAAGCTTGTGTAATAGCCCAAATTCAAAAATAACGATATTCATAAACTGAAGCCAAATCAGCACCAAATATAACAAGTACAAGGTTTCTCAATACCTCAGCAAAGTTTGCAGCGAATAAAATACCTCCACGATGAAGAATTATTTAAAAAAAAAACTGAAGACAATTGGAAACTGTATCGACAAGCCATCCACTTGATGGGTCAAGCCTTTCCTCTCCCTTCGAGTCACTCTCACCATAAAACTTCCCTGAAAATGGTTTAGTTTTGAAAAACGATGGTTAGACCAAATGGTCTAGTGAATTCCCTTTAAGGAGTTAAGCAACTTTAATGTAAAGAGAATAAGCCAACGTTTGGAAATGTAGAAAAACATACGCAACCACGTAGGAGCACATTCCCAACATACCACATTCTTTTCTATTTCTAGAATTCGTTTCTTGGTGTCAAAATAGGATATGTGATATAAAAATGGAAGGGGTCCTTGGGGTAATCTCGTAGTTCCTACGAGGTGGATATGATGATGCGCATTCGTGTTGAAATTTCCCATTTAATTAAAATGTTGAGCGATGATTCGAAAGACCCGTATTCCGGGCCGAAGCCAGATGAAAGAAAGGACACAAAGTCCTCATCTGAGACAATCGTCAAACATTCAGCCAACGAATTCGAGATGGCACACTTCTTCTCGACATACTCAAGAATTGACATGGTACCTTTCGTAAAGTGTCTGAAGCTGTTGTTTGAGGTGCATTTGGCGTGCCCTAGTTTGTGCAAGAAACATCTGCTCAAGCATAAGCCAAACCTCGGAAGTGGTAGTGGCACGGGCCACATGACCAAGTAATGAATTGGTGAGTGTCGAGCCAAGCCATAACAGGACAAGCCTGTCCTTGCATTTCCATGTCGTAAAGGCTGGGTTCAAACCAGAAATGGTGAAGCCTTGCTTAGGCGGTAGCATTGGTGATGGAACAGTGTTAAGCCTTATTTCATGAAATTTCATCAATTAGGGAATAGAATCAAAAACACCTCTCACCAAAGACCTCAGTTCAGATTTAAGATCATTAAAATGCAACAAATATCTATATCAAATTAAATTCTAAGTTACGAAAACAACAAAATAAAAACAATTTGCAATTCCATATACACAAATTAGATTAAATGAGATAGAGCTTAGTAAGCAAAACCTTACAAAAATGTGTCCATTGACTTGGAACTAGGGGTGTAACTGATATGAGACAGTTGGTCAGCTACTCGATATCAATTTGGTCAACACTCGATTCGAATAAGCTCGGCACGAACTCGAGCTCGACTCGACATATTAAAGAGTCGAGTTGAACTACCCAATACTCGACTTAGAAAGCTCGTGAGATACTCAATTTTTTTTTATATAATTAGTTTTAAAATATAACCAGTTTTATTATATAATTTGTATAATATAATATAATAAAAATGTTTTATACTTTTAGATATTTGAACAAAATTATGCATTTTTTTAACTATAATAACTAGTCAATTATTTTAATATTAAAATCATAACTAAAAAAAGACAAAAAAAAAACTATAGAAGTGTTGGTAAAGTTGTCTCACATTGTAAGAGAGATAGTAAATGAATGATGAAGAGCTCTTATAAAAAAAGAGGGAGGTGAATACATTTAGTAACTTTGTCTTTTTGAAGGTGAAGTTTGAGGTGCATCATGTTAGTTTTATAAAATTTAAGAGAACACCTCTAAATTTTATAATTTTTAAGAGATTACCATAAAATTTCATAAATTTTAATGGATGAGAATGGTTTGAACTTGATTCAAATTTGAGTTAGAGTTCGAGTTTGGTTCAAGCTTCAAACATGTTCCGAGTTTAAAAAATTGCAATTGAGTTCAAGTCAGGAAATGACCCAGAATTTTTTTTATAAACGGTGACACTATTTGACCATAAGAAAAAAATATAGGAAATTTTTTTCAAACGGTGACATCGTTTAACTATAAGAAACAAATATACGGAATTTTTTTCAAACGATGGCACTGTTTGATTAAGAAAATGACACTAACATGATTCGGACTTGGGTTTGAGGTGGAATAAAAGCCTTTCAAACCAACTCTACCAAATAAAACTTGTTCTCATTGTAGTTTCAAAATACATACGGTGGCACACACCAAATTAATACGGTTGCACCGTTCACGAAACCAAATTTTTTACCCTTCGACGGAGAAATAATACGGTGTCACGTGCCACCTATACTACATACATAGGTCCGTCCATGGTTCAAGTCAAGTTTAGTTTTTAACTACTCACAAATTTTCTCATTTTTTGAGTTATATCATTCTTGTGAGATGACATAATGCAGAGTAAAAATAGTCTTAAAATGGATGGATGAGGATCAAGTATTAGGGGCTGTTTGTTTGCCTCTTAATGGTGACATTAAGAGGCAGCCTCTTAATCGCTAAGAGGCAGAGGCTGTTTGGCAAAAAAAATAGAACCTCTTAATGGTGACAATTGGCTCTTAACCATTTTGCATCCTATACCTAACTAAACCATTCAGATGTTCATTTTTCCAACTATGCTCTCCTTCTTCCCCCCTCCATCACCGTCTTCTCCCCCCATCTTGTCGGTCTTCCATAACCACCAACAGCACACATCGCCGGTCTTCCCTCCCCCCACCCCACGTCGCCGTCGCCGCCTCGTCGCTCGTCGCCGCCTCGTTGCTCGTAGCCTCGCCGCCTGGTCGCTCGTCGCTCGTCGCCTCACCGCCTGGTCGCTCGTCGCCTCGCCGCCTGGTCGCTCGTCGCTCGTCGCCTCGCCGCCTCGTCTCTCGTCGCCTCGCCGCCTCGTCGCTCGCCGCCTCGTCGCTCGCCGCCTCGCCGCATCGTCGCTCGTCGGCTCGCCGCCTGGTCGCTCGTCGCCTCTCCGCCTCTTCCAGCAGGTCGTTGATCTTGCATAAATCTAGGGTTTGGTTTAGGGAATTTATCATTTTTCTTTAGAAATTGATGGTGTTTATTGCTTATTTCATGTTTGTAACAATGTTAATAATGATTGGATTATCGACATTTTGCAATTTCTTGAGGATTTGATACTGATATGAAGAAACATCATCTTTGGTAATTGTATGTTGGTTTATTCAGTACTAAATCATAACTAGGGTTAAAATGGTAATTTGCTATCATTCAGAGAACAATTACCAAACAGCCTTGTTTCATTCAGCACTTAACCATTCTGATCCTCTTAGCCATTCTAACCTCTTAACTATTCTGAACTAAATCATTCAGCAACTGCCAAACAGCCCCTTAGTTTGTTTTCTATTAAAAGTAAAAATAGTTTTAAAATGTTTAATTCGTCAAATTTTAAAATATAACTAATGGGCCGTATCTCCAATCGTTTATTGGTAAAAATCAACACTCTTACTTATTGTATCGGGTAAGATTCTACTCCATCATATAACAATTTACCAGGTAAACCCTAACCGGATAAGAGTCGTCAGCCGACACCCTCACTTACCGTGTAAGACTTTTGGTTCTTGCCAATGTTTTCACCAGGTAAGGTTCTCGGTTCGTGATCTGATAAGATAAATGACCCGATAAGCACTTAGTAGATAAATGTTTGATAGATGGTCTTAAGTTTGTTTGAGTTTTTACTTAATGTAACGATTGAATGTTTTTCTTAATTATTGTAAGAAAAGGTCAATCTTTCATATTTTGTACTTTGTTTACTTGATAAAATACAACTTATATGGCTTCGGTTGTTCTGATATGACGTTTTTACATAATCATGTACTCCGTATTTGGAAACTATAGAGTTGAACTGTTGAAGGAAAGAAAATACAAACACTGATTTACACTTTACACTGGTTTCATTATTGGCTACATACGCTTTTCTTCTGGCCCATCTCGAAACACACAGATGCATAAATATATTCTTTATTGCAGAACAAGTCGTTGTGCAATATCAATTGTTACACTTTCTGTTTTTGCGAGAGTGATAAATTATAACATTCAAATCGAATCAGATCAGGGGTAACTTAAATCATTTCTTTTGAAGGGAAATGAATATCTAAGAGAAATCAATGAACATTCAAGTGCGAGTCAAAACTGGCATTATTCATCGTCATGTGTCTTGAGGGGTGTTCAAGGAAAGTGGGTGCATAATTTTGAGATTTAGGGACCGTTTACGAAACACTTACTCGGTAAATGCTAACCGGTAAAATTTAACAGTACCACTTACTTACCGGGTAAGACTTTAGTCCATCAAAACGACATCGTATGTAACAATTTACCCAGTAAGTGCTTACCATAGTAAGAATCGTCGTCCACACTTACCGGGTAAGATTCTCGATCATTGTCTTCCTCTGACCGGGTAAGATTTTTGGTCCTTACCATATTCATCCGGTAAGGTAATGTAACTTGATAAGCGCTTACCCGGATAAACATTTAGTAAACGACCCCTTAGTATTAGAACACTTGAAAAACATCCTAAAGATTTGGAAATCTTGTAGATAGGTTATGGTCCCTGGCTGTTACAGTCATTATATGTAATCTATTAAGTTACTCAATTTGATAATTTATAAACGTCTAAAATACATATACACGTGTTTAAAATATTAATAAAAAAGTAAAGTAAATTGTAATAACAAACTCATAATCGTATCCATATTTACTAGTGGCGTTTATTTACTCACCTTCTACACAACGATTGATTGTATATTTATCATCTTAACTCTTATTTTCATACGATCATTCGTAAAAAATGTAACAAAGTGATACCCATCTTAAATTTTACATGTAAAATTCAAATAAAATAGGTACCAAACATCAGTTAATTAGCAATCAAAATAAAAATAATTAAAATTTCAATACATCAATTGAGAAAAAGAAATTCATTAGAATAAAACTGTACTTTATTATTTAGGGTTTATTGGTCGGTCAAATCATTTACCTTTAGACTTAATGAAATTGGGCCACAAAGCAAGTATACAATACGGCTCAACGTCGTCTTTTCAAGTAATAAAGTAGTACAAGTACCGGAATATCGTCCACAGGGATTGGAGCAAAAGTTAAATAAGAGTCCAATAAAAGAAAAGATTTCAGAAGACGAAAGCGAAGACTTCAGTTTGAATCCAAGTTAACACAGGTAATATAACAGAATAATAAAACGGAATAATAAAGCAGAGTAATAAAGCAGAATAATAAAGCAGAATAATAAAGCAGAGTAATAAAGCAAAATAATAAAGGTAGCACGGGTGTAAGATTTGGGGTAAAACGTAAACACGAAATCCAGCAGACAAAGCTGTGGAAGGACCGGTCCCACCATTTATCTTGAAGGTATTCCTCTCGGACTTCACCTTTGCACTATATTATAGCTTTGCATCCATATCTCTATGTGGTGTTCGGACCAGGGATAGTGACAAAATGGTGTCTTCAAGATATATGGCTAAACAAATCTCTTTGTTAAAAATC
>NC_037539.1:8544933-8550904 GCF_001531365.2 Cynara cardunculus var. scolymus
CTACACCCGAGCTAATGGAATTAGCTACTCATTTCGGAAAGTAAATGACATAAATAAATGACGTAAAGTAAAGACATGAAAGTATATAACTGAAAGTAAATGACGGAAAGTAAAGACGGAAAATAATACGGAAAGTAAATGACAATAAAAGACAAAATATGAAGAACAATAATTAAATAAAGACTTAAAAGCTTGTAAATACTAATAATAATATGAGAGAGTTTTGGGAGTATAACTTAGAACAATAATCGTCCAAGAGGTGTCTTCTAAAAAGAAGCCAAATGCCTTCTTTTATACCCACCAAATGAAGAAAAGACAAAACAAATACAAGGAAGTACAAAGTACATGTGAGAAGACTAGAAAAAGGAGATATCATATCCATCAAAACAAGTCAACCAAAAAGTCTTCTCCACATCATTTCACCAGCTGTTAAGGGTCCAAAACGAGRGCTTCTTCAGCTCAGACCTCCATCCAAGACAATGGCTTAACCAATAAGCACTTCTTCAAAAAGCCAAAATGCAGCCGGGCAATGCTGTTGGAATGCTGCAGCATTACAGTGCAGTGTTATGAGTCAAAAGATGTCATCTACTCCAAATTGTTGTAAAAATAAATTCATCATCACATTTAGCTCCAAACATAACAAATGGAAAATAAGGAAGTAAAAATGACTCAAAGTTGGGATAAACTATGAAAATCTACCTATTAAACATAAGAAATAGGTACTTTAAGCATGTAATAAACCATGCTTATCATACCCCCAAACTTAAAGTGTTGCTTGTCCCCAAGCAACCAAATGACAACAAAAAATGACTCAATATAGTAAGGTATACAAGATTAAGGCATTAAGTGCACACATAAAGCATAGCATATCATTTATGAACATCATAGCCTTTCATAAATTTTTAGCAAACCATTCATAGCCTACTTTTCATGTATGAACCATATGCTAGCACTAGTCTTTTCTCTAATGAACTCAACACACCTCTCTTTGATAGGGTCAATAGGACTTGTTTAAGGCTCTCCTCTCTTTGACTATTTTCTTTTCTTGCTTTGCCTTTTTCACTTATGCTTCATCATTCTATTTTTTTTAAATTTTTGGCACTATGTGCTCTTTATGATGAAAGCATGCACATTGCCCCTATGGGACATTTTTGTGCTTCAAAACAGATTCCACAAAGGCTTTTAGAGCTTTGCTCTTTTGGTTTGGAATTTTGGCCTTTGTGGTATACCCTCCCCCAAACTTRGACTTTTGACAATGCCCTCATTGGCTATGTTGGTGGAAAGTGTATAAGGCTACAAGAGGCTTCTTTGAGAGTTAAATGAAGAATGGCCTAAATCATACCCAAATGTGTATTGGTGTGTGAGTGGAATTTGGCTCAAGAAAAGACATATGCTAGTTCTAGCAAGAACACAATTASTAGGTGAATGGCTATTTACCYTCAAATTTATTTAGGCTATRATATCAAGAACTATAAGCAATGATCATGTAATCAAGTATGAAAATAAAGCTAAAAAGTAAGAAAACTATCCCAAGACTCAAAATAAAAATAAAATTTGGAAGCTAAAGATGAATGAATGAACCTGTCCTACTCCAAGGGAGTAGGCTGTGTGGCTTGTGGCTCCATGGCTGTATCTCTAAGCTGCTCATTCTCTTTTCTTAGCCTTTTGTTTTTTTCTCTGAGGTTTTGCAGCTTCTTTCCCATCTTTTTCAACTTTCTGCCCACCATTTTCTTCATCTGGACCTTCAATTCTTTTAAGTCTTTTCTCCCCTGCCTCTGTCCCTTCTTGATCTGCTTCTTCACTTCTGTTTTCAGTTCCTCCATCTTTGACAATGATTCTGATCTTTGTATCAAGATGTTGTCCAGCAGGGTGCTGTTTTGAGACAGCAAGTCTTGAATCATTCCCATCAAGTCAACTGCTCTCATGGTTCTGCTAGTCCTCTCCTTCAGCCTTGACACAACCTTTAGGTCTATGATAGACCTTTCTGCTCCTTCCTTGATGATGACATCCTCCTTGAAAACTGGCACTCCTTCACTCATCAACAACATGTCAATGACCCAAGGGAGATACAACTTCCCTTGGGTCCTGTTAGCACAATACACAATAGCCTTGTGTAATATCTCTCCCACATTAATAGTTTTCCCTTTGAGAATGCAGTACAGCAGGACCATCCTTTCAACATTAAGGGAGCTGTCATGGGTTGTGGGATGCAGAGAGTGCTTGACAAAATTGACCCATACATTAGCATTGGGGGTCAAATTGGCAGCCTTGAAGACCCTTAAAGAAAAGTTTGTATGATGTTCCCATGTTGTGCCTGGTCTTGCCACTGCCTCACATATTTTATTGAGCTTAATCTCAGAGGCAGTGTGCTTAAGGGTCTCAAAGTCTGAATTAAAGTGAGTGGTGAGACCTAAGACATTGTTTAATGTCTCATCATCAAAGGATAAGCAAACACCTCTAACTTTGATCATACATGAATGGCTAGCAGCAACCTCAGCATAGAATTCTCTAATAAGTGAGAGGTTGTAAGAACTATGTACCTTACAGAAGCCTTGCCATCCTAAACTACTAATCACCAATTTGATAAATGAGCACTCTTCCACACTCTTATGATCAAAACCTTTGTTGGGCCAAGCAGTCTTGTCCTTGAATTTCTCAAACAGAGCCTTGGCCTTGAAAGAACTGAAGCCTTCCAAAGGTAGCATGGATCTTTCTGTGATTGCTGGAGTGGATGAAGTAGGAGCAGGCTGTTCTTTGGATGCTGCAGCATTCTGTGACTGCCTTGTGATTCTTCTAGGAGTCCTCTAAAGCTGCTGCCTTGCCTTTTTCAGCAGCACTAAGCTTCTTCTTTTTGAGTGCAGGTCCTGAGGGTTGAGTGGTTTTCTTGGCTGACTTTTTTCCCAGAGCCTTCCTATTCTTAGAGGGAGGCTTCACATGAGTGGGACTAGGAGAGGCTAGTGTTTCAACAGCCTCTAACAACACATCCATTGATGTCTGTTCCACAGTGCTCTGTTTKRAATGATCAATCCCCATTTTGGCCAGGAAATCATCAATGACCTCAAAGTCCTTGCTTTGAGGTGTGGCCTCAACAAACTCTTGAATGGGGGCATGGGTGGTTTGATCATTCCMAGGAAGCAAGTAYACCCTTCCTAAGTCCTCTGCCCTAGCAACWTCATCCTCAGACTCAGATGAAATRTAGTCTTCTAYAAGCACAGTAGGATTGAAARTTACCTCAATGTCATGTTYTGATTCATCYACAGGAGGTTCATTGAGATCATGGATTTGAACTCTTCTTTGGCTTGACTCATGCACAGGGGATTCGGGCATTGTGGAAGACGAAGGGACAGCCGATTGTGGATGTGTAGGAACAGCCTCCTCTTCACTTATGGACATAGAGTCACTGTTTTCACTTAGTTCTACCAACTCTGGTTTAGCACTTGAGGGTAGAACAATGGTCCTCCTACGGTTGCTCCTTCGAACAGGTCCCCTTGGTTGAGGTCGGGCAGCAGCTCTCTTTAGCCTAACCATGGTGGAAGATAAGAAATGATGGAGGACGGAAAAAAGCAGAAAAGGGGTGGGGGTTTATGAGCGACAGCAGGTACGGTGGTGGTGGAGTTGAGGCCGGGTGCTGGTGGTGAGAGTATGGAGTGATGGGGGGACGAGTGGGGGAGGATTTGAAAAGTTGGGTTAAGAAAAGGTGATAGCTTAATGATGGTTTCTTAGGAGTACTTAGTGGGTCTAAGTGGTTAYCAAGCGGCGGTTTTACAAAAKAARGTACAAGGTYATTAAAACAAAAACCTCCTCATTAATTGAGACAAAACCCTCCAAACCCAACCTATCATCTTGTGACCATTTTTTCTCTTTTTTCTTTGACTGAAAAGTGAGTGATGAGGGTGTAAAAGGGTGTAAGAGGTTGTGCAAGGTACCATGTACCTCCATGTACTACCGTGTACTATCCTAAGACTTTGAACATTGACTTAACCTTAACTAATCTTTCCTCCTTTTTTTCTTTTTCAAAAACCAGCTCCATTTTTCCCCAATACCCTAAAAACAATCTTTTTCAAGAAAAGTTTTAAAAATAAAAGCTCAACCCACTTTTTCCACTTCCCACATAGCTGCAGGCCTAGAATGCTGCAACATTATGAGCAGTTCACCAAACTTTTATTCAAAAACACAAAACCTTGAAAACTTTAAAACACAAACAACCTATGAAACTGGAATTTATTTACAAACAAAGGTGGACTTTTAAGAAGTCCAAGGGGGATCTTTCAGATTTTAGCAGGGAGCAGCACAGCTCTCAGAGTGCTGTTCTGAGACCGTTGCTGGATCATGGTACACTTTTACCCTTTGGCCATTAACCTTGWAAATAGAATTATSTTCCGGGTTTACCARATCCAYTGCTCCATAAGGATAAAYTTTAGAAATAAGAAAAGGCCCAGACCATCTAGACTTAAGTTTTCCAGGGAATAACTTCAGTCTAGAATTAAATAACAGCACAAGCTGGCCTTCTCTCAATTCTCTGTGCTGGATTCTATTATCATGYCATTTCTTTGTCTTTTCCTTATAAAGTTTGGCATTCTCATAAGACAACAATCTATGTTCATCCAGTTCACACAGTTGTAACATCCTTTTCTTTCCGGCTTCTTTCAAAGACATATTGAGCTCTTTGATAGCCCAGTATGCTTTGTGYTCWAGCTCTAAAGGCAGATGGCAKGCTTTTCCATAGACTAGCTTGTATGGGGACATACCTATTGGTGTTTTAAAAGCAGTTCTGTATGCCCATAAAGCGTCGTCTAATTTAAATGCCCAATCCTTTCTATTGGGTTWTAYAATTTTTTCCAAAATGCCTTTTATTTCCCTATTAGAGAGCTCAGCTAAGCCATTTGTTTGTGGATGATAAGCCGTGGTAATTCTGTGGTTAATATTATATTTTTCAAGAACTCCCTTCAACAAATTGTTTACAAAATGGGTACCCTCGTCACTGATGAGTGCCCTCGGAGTACCGAACCGTGTGAAAATTTGTTTTTGAAGGAACATAACCACAATTTTTGCGTCATTTGACACACATGTCATGGCTTCTACCCACTTGGATACATAGTCAACAGGCACAAGAATGTACTGGCAATTATTTGATGGGAAGTAAAAATGACTCAAGGTTGGGATAAACTATGAAAATCTACCTATTAAACATAAGAAATAGGTACTTTAAGCATGTAATAAACCATGCTTATCATTTATATAAATAAATAACAGTTATAATATGTATATTCAAACCTTTTCATTTTCTGACCAACAAAATGCTATAAACTCTTCAAGTTTTTTGGAATCGAGAAACAAACTAAAAATACGTACAAATCCAATGAGGAATAAAAATCCCCTTGTGGCCATAAATGTTCAAATGCAGTGACTTCAGACTATCTGCAAAGCAGGTGGTCACCTTGAAATTAGTCGGCTCACATAGCGGGTTGGATATCCAGGTTAATAAAAAAACCCATTAATCAAAGAATATTTTGGTCTTTTTCCTCTTTTATTTCATTTTGTGTAATAAATAAATATCTAAATTTATAGGGACAACAAAATAAATATGTAAATTATAGGGATTAAAAATCAAATTTTCTCTAAGATATCATCCCTGTATATCACTCTCTGCGCCCAAACATTCATTTGCTTCATTCCTGAGCACCGATCGCTGGTATCTCCATCTCCAATCTTCCCCCTCGGTGCAACTACCCCTCCTTGAAGGTAAGAGAACATCAACTCTTTCTTTTGAACATGGTAAGAGGAACAGCTGCACCATCGTTTCTCCTTCAACCCTCCCGTTTTCGTTTCAGATCTGTTTCTCATTGAAGCACAATTGAAACAATTATGTGGGTTTATCACTTGCATTGCACCATCGATTCTGTGGGTTTATCACTTGCATTGCACCATCGATTCTGTGGGTTTATCACCTGCATTGCACCATCGATTCTGT
>NC_037539.1:8551774-8558291 GCF_001531365.2 Cynara cardunculus var. scolymus
AAATGTTCCTCAAAAACCCTTGATTCTCACTATCAAACACTCAAGAAATGCTCCTCAAGAACCCTTGATTCTCACCATCAAACACTCAAGAAATGCTCCTCAAGAACCCTTGATTCTCACCATTGATCTTCTCTACTTCTTCACATTCAACTTGGCAACAGGTTGCATTCGATTCTGCAACAGACGAGGACGAGGGAACCATCAAAATCGAAAGAGGTAAGACCATTTTTTCAGATACAAACCCTATTTTGATTTATGTTTTGCTTCCCATCGATTCCGATTTATGTATCTGTGCTCCCTGTCAAATACTTTAAATATTTAAAAACTTCAAAAAAATTGTATTAGCAATTTAGCATCGATTTCTTGAAAAATGGGTTTGTATTAGCATCGATTTCTTGGAACAATGGACAACATAGAAATGCATAAGACAAACCCAGATCAATTAGAAACTTGTTTTGCATTTGGAACAATGGATTGGATTTGGGATGGGTTTTGTTTTGAAATCGATTTGGATTTGATTTGTTTGAAATTGATATATTAAGTTCTGGTGAGTTGTAGAATTGACTTAGTACAATGAGCAAGGCTTGAGAAACAAATTTATCTGTTTTGATGAGTTCTTTTGCACCCATCAAACTGTACAAATTTCTCTGTTTTGGCTTTTATGTTTTATGGTTAAAGAGGTCTGGTTCCATTATAACTAATATTGATTTCAATGATGGAGAATTAGGGGCTGTTTGTTTGGCTCTTAATGGTGACATTAAGAGCCAACCTCTTAATCAGTAAGAGGTAAGGTGTGTTTGGCAAAAAAAAAAACAAGCCTCTTAATGGTTACACAATCCTCTTAACCATTTTGTGTCTAGTGCTGCACTCAACCATTTAGATATCATTTCTTCCTTCCACATCCCCTTCACAATCTTTCCCACTCATCGTTTCCAGCTTGGCCTTCACAGCTTCGCCCAAGAGTTCACCGTCTCCATCTCCGGTCACCTTCACCGTCTCCATCTCCGGCCTTCCACAGCTTCGCCGGTTGTCACCTCCACCGTCTCCATCTCCATCTCCGGTCACNGGCCTTCCACAGCTTCGCCGGTTGTCACCTCCACCGTCTCCATCTCCATCTCCGGTCACCTTCACCGTCTCCATCTCCGGCCTTCCACAGCTTCGTCGGTTGTCGCCTCCACCGTCTCCATCTCCATATCCGGTCACCTTCACCGTCTCCATCTCCTTCCGATGTTCCTCCTCCTCCCATTTCCCACCGTTTCCGCCATCGAAATAAACTACGGCACACTCCACCCAAAAAGTCATCCAACTCCTTCAAGCCACCCTCATTGATATGGTCTCCGGCGAGGACTGGTTGTATCGCTCCATTTATGTAACACCTGTTTTTTTTAGACCATTTTATTTTATTGGGTTAAAAAAAAAGATTTGTCTTTAAGAATCAGATTAGTTGTTGGGAGGGGGGGTTAGCTTTTGCCTTTCATCCTTCCCAATAAACTTTCCTTACCTTAGAAAAAATTCTCTTATTTTTAGGTCCTTAACCTCTGGTTTTCTTTTTTAAAAGATATATGGGAAAGTGTGTAAGAAAAGTGAGGGAGAGAGAGTTTCCTGGAAGTGATCGTCTCCTCCTTTGTGAAAGGAATAGAAGAGCTTGAAGAGGAATTAAGGCCAGTAGCTACTGTTTGATCTTGTAAGAGTGGAACCGTGGCCTCAAGGAAAAATAAAATATTAGGAGGGGGGGACTGCTGCTACCGGAGTTGAACCTTCTTTCCTCCAGCCAAACTGTTGTTCCTTCCAGCCGAGTCCATCGCACCTCCATTGACCAGTCAATCTTGCCGCACGCTGCTGTCCCGCTTCTTCAACCGTGCTGCTGCGTATTCCTCTGCTTMACTCGTCGAACAACAGACAGCAACAGCAGGCAACAGCCTTGCTATGTTGTTCCTTCACCTCTTCTCGCCCAAAACAGCAGCCCTGCTGCGTTTTCTGTTTTTTTTTTTCTTTCTCCCCAAACTACAGCTAGCTGTGTTGCCTTCTTGCCTCGCCAAACAGCAGAGCAGCAGCAGCTTAACAGCAGCCTACGGGTACTGTTTCTTCACCGGAGTTGCACCCAAACAGCAGCCTTGCTGCGTGTTCTTCGTTCCCTCACCAAACAGCCAAACAGCCGCAACAAACAGAAGCAGTAAAACAGCAACCTGCCTGCGTGTTCGTCACTTCCGCGGACCTGTACCAACAGCGACGCTGTGAAGACAACAGCCTAGCTGTCTTCGTCGTTCTTCTCGCAGCAACAGCAACCGCGGCCGTGCTATTACTGTGCTGCTCCGTCAAACAGGCCTTGCTGTTCTGTTTTCGTCACGGCTCGCCAAGACTACGATTGTGAGTTGTTGTACCACCCGGGTAAAGCGAATGTAGTGGCGGATGCTTTGAGCCGAAAGGAGTACGGTAGTGGAACAAAAGTCGTGCTTACCAGGATTGATGTAATGTCCAGTCTGATCGATCGGATCAAGATGGCACAGTCTGATCGATCGGATCAAGATGGCACAGTCTGAAGCGTTTTTGGAGAAAAACCTCAAGAGCGAGGTTATGGTGAAACAACACATACTTCTTTTGGAGGATGGTCATGGCTTGAAGTTATTTCAAGGTCGTATATGGGTACCCAAGGTTGGGGGAAATCGTGAACTGCTACTAGAAGATGCGCACAAGTCTAAATACTCCATTCACCCGGGTAGCACCAAGATGTACCGAGATTTGAAATTGACATATTGGTGGCCTGTTATGAAGCTGGATGTGGCTCGTTACATAGAGAGGTGCGTGACATGTTTGCAAGTGAAAGCAGAGCACCAACGACCTTATGGTAGCCTCCAATCCTTGGAGATTCCCGAATGGAAGTGGGAACATATTACGATGGACTTTGTGACCAAACACCGAAGACCTTAAGAAACCATGATACGATTTGGGTAGTGGTTAATCGACTGACAAAGAGTGCTCACTTCTTAGCAATGCGTGAAACGTTGCCCATGGAGAAGTTTGCCAAGTTATACATCGACGAAGTGGTCTCAAAACACGGTATACCGTTGTCAATAGTGTCGGATCGAGATAGCCGATTCACATCCCATTTCTGGAGCGGCTTACAGAAAGAGTTGGGAACGAGGGTGAAGTTGAGTACAGCTTACCATCCACAAACCGATGGTCAAAGCGAACGAACCATTCAAACCCTTGAAGACATGCTTAGGTCTTGTGTTATCGATTTTGGCGGAAATTGGGATTCTCACCTACCCCTGGTGGAGTTCGCCTACAACAATAGCTATCATTCCAGCATAGGAATGGCACCTTTCGAGGCGTTGTACGGAAAAAAATGTAGAACTCCAGTTTGTTTGCTAGAAGCGGGTGAGAAAACAGTTTGTTGGTCCCGAAATTGTTCAGGAAACGGTCGATAAGGTGAAGAGTATTCGGGAACGCTTAAAGGCGGCTCAAGATCGACAAAAGAACTACGCAGACAAGAGGAGCCGGCCTATGGAATTCCAAGTGGGCGACCGTGTAATGCTAAAGGTGTCCCCTTGGAAAGGCATCATCCGTTTCGGGAAGCGCGGGAAGCTAAGTCCCCGTTTCCTTGGACCGTTTAAAGTCCTGGCTAGGGTAGGACTTCAAGCTTACAAATTAGAACTACCACCTGAGATGGCCGAAATTCACAACACATTTCACGTGTGTTACCTACGTAAGTGTTTAGCGGAAGAAGAAAGTGTAATACCACTTTCGGAAATTCATGTAGATAAGGACAATCGATGCATTGAAGAACCGGAAGCCATGTTGGAGAGAAAAACCAAAGTTTTGAGGCACAAAGAAATTGTCATGTTTAAAGTTCAATGGAAGCATCACCGAGGGTCTAATGTAACGTGGGAAGCAGAAGAGGACTTGAAGAGGCGTTACCCTCACCTTTTCCCTTAAACTAAAATTTCGAGGACGAAATTTATCCCAAGGTGGGGAGGATTGTAACACCTGTTTTTTTAGACCATTTTATTTTATTGGGTTAAAAAAAATAGATTTGTCTTTAAGAATTAGATTAGTTGTTGGGAGGGGGGGTTAGCTTCTGCCTTTCATCCTTCCCAATAAACTTTCCTTACCTTAGAAAAAATTCTCTTATTTTTAGGTCCTCAACCTCTAGTTTTCTTTTTTAAAAGATATATGGGAAAGTATGTAAGAAAAGTGAGGGAGAGAGAGTTGCCTGGAAGTGATCGTCTCCTCCTTTGTGAAAGGAATAGAAGAGCTTGAAGAGGAATTAAAGGCAGTAGCTACTGTTTGATCTTGTTAGAGTGGAACCGTGGCCTCAAGGAAAAATAAAATATTGGGAGGGGGGGACTGCTGCTATCGGAGTTGAACCTTCTTTCCTCCAGCCAAACTGTCGTTCCTTCCAGCCGAGTACATCGCACCTCCATTGACCAGTCAATCCTGCCGCACGCTGCTGTCCCGCGTCTTCAACCGTGCTGCTGCGTATTCCTCCGCTTCACTCGTCGAACAGCAGACAGCAACAGCAGGCAACAGCCTTGTTGTGCTGTTCTTTCACCCTTTCTTGCCCAAAACAGCTGCCCTGCTGCGTTTTTTGTTTTCTTTCTTTCTCGCCAAACTGCAGCTAGCTGTGCTGCCTTCTTGCCTCGCCAAACAACAGAGCAGCAGCAGCTTAACAGCAGCTTACGGGTAATGTTTCTTCATCGGAGTTGCGCCCAAACAGCAGCCTTGCTGCGTGTTCTTCGTTCCCTCGCCAAACAGCCAAACAGTCGCACCAAACAACAGCAGTAAAACAGCAACCTGTCTGCGTGTTCGTCACTTCCGCGGACCTATACCAGCAATGGCATCGTGAAGACAGCTGCTTGCTGTCTCCGTCCTCCTTCTCGCAACAGCAGCGACGCTTTGAAGACAGCAGCCTAGCTGTCTTCGTCGTTCTTCTCGCAGCAACAACAACCGCGGCTGTGCTATTACTGTGTTGCTCCGCCAAACAGGCCCTGCTGTTATGTTTTTGTCACGGCTCGCCAAGCAGCAAACAGCAAGTCTGCTGTGTTTTTCCTGCGCCTTTTCGACCAAACAGCAGCAGCAGAAGCTGCTGTATCGAGCTGCTGTGTTGCCACCCTGCGTTGTGAGTTCATTATAGCCCTTACGAAATTACATATATGATGACGTAAACATGCTAACTTAGCCTATAGTTTAATTCTATGATCTTACCGGTTGGGATGAAAAAGGTTATACTAGGTCTAAATGGAATTGAGATTTAGAAAAATGGTTACGATCGCTTGGAAAAATGCTTAATTTAAGGCACTTCATGCCCCCTTGCACTCTTACATTCTATATCTGGCGATCGTTCATGGTAGTAGAGGAATACTTCTCTAATGGTAGACTCATTCATAATCTTGATGTTGGAATAATGTTATATATGTCTAACGTTAGTTATTCAAGTATCTGATCAGAATGTGGTAAACCTATGAATTCGGAAGTTGTTTTGTTTATTGTTGTGTGAGGGATGGTGTAAGTTGGCGATAGGCATTGTGATTATTATGTAATCTCCAAATCATCCTCTCACTACCACTCGGAAATAGGCATTGCGATTATTGTGTAATTTCCGAGATAAAGATCTTAAGATCACGGCCGACTACATGACTGGTTTAGGTTGATGTCGATGGTATTAAACCTGTAAGTGATGCTCTATAACGTTGATTTACGACTTACTTTGTGTCTGTCATAATCAACGGTAAATCGAGTCTTCCCCGTCATCCTCGGATGTTTTAGCTCCTTCGTGTATCATTTTGAATAGTCTTTTAGTGTTTAAATTTATGTCATCCATATATACAGGCTTCTTAGTTACCTTCACGTTATTAATTGAACTCACTAGGCGTAAGCCTAACACTTCTTCTTGATATGGCTTGAATATCAGGTTCCTTTAGCGGCAAGGCGAAAAAGGGTTGAGAGGAGCGTTGATTCGTGAAAGGCTCTTTTGTAGTTATAGCCTTTGTTATTTTTTTAACATTGCGTTATTGATGATACGATATTTTTGGAGACTGATAGAAACACCCGTCTTTAATCTAGTAATAGAATAATCTAGATTAGTAGGTTGTTAATTATCTTCTCAGTAGCTGTATTGTAAACGTTATGCTACTACCCCTGTTATTGGGTGATTTTATTTAAAGTTCTGGTTCTCGTTAAGTTTCTTTTGGTTCGAATTATCTTTTATTTTAGGGTGTTACAATTTATTACAAGTTTGTTTGGAGATTTGGAATCGTGCTTCCCTGGAACATTTGGATTTAATCAATTTTGGGCCCTTGTTGATTGCTCTTTCCGGTGCTTCTGTTATGCCCTTTCTTTGTTTGGAGATTTTGGATTTAATGAATCTTGTACTTAAATCATACAAGGGTTATAATGGTAATTTGTTGTCGTTCAGACAACAGTTACCAAACAACATTATTTCATTCAGCACTTAACCATTCTGGTCCTCTTAACCATTCTGACCACTTAACCATTCTGCACCAAACCATTCAGCAAC
>NC_037539.1:8558431-8560881 GCF_001531365.2 Cynara cardunculus var. scolymus
CATTGACTTCTAACGAAGCTCTTATTAGTACCAGCAGATGCTGGGGGGGATTGTTGGTCACGGTTCCAGCATCATCCTAAATCGAAATGTGGCGCTGGCTGCTACGCTATAAGGGAAATAAGGTTGCGCCTTCACCAAGGCAATTGCTTTTGGTGTAGTGGGTAAGCGCTTGATCCTAATAGTATTACTTTTTCCATACTTTTACATTTAGAGAAATGAGAGCTAACAGTTAATATTAGATCTTAGACCCAGAGATGGGCGGATCCAAAATACGGCTTAAGTAATGCACAATGAACTCGAGAGGGTCTTTGAATAATTACGCGGAGACGCGAATTTTGCATGCATTTAGCTAGGGATTAAGCTATAAGTATTTTCATCACAAAGAGATTTGGGTGAAATTTGCATTCCTTTTACTTTTTAGCTAGATCGGCAAGTCTCGAAGTGGTAAACGTAAAAACCTTATGGACTTTTATAAGGCCCGATTATAAAAGTTCACTTTCGAGAGATTGAAACTTTTATAAACAACTCGTAAAAGTCTAACCATTTTATTGTTAATTTTATCTTAAGCAACACTTGCACCCATGCCCATCATTTAATATTAGAAGTTTATTTCGTTAATTAGCTAGTCGGTCCTATTTCAGTCTTTTTATAAACAAAAATCCAACTTTATTTTACATCTCGAAACTCGTGCAAGAAGTTCATGAAAAATCTATAAATCTCAATCATCCTTTCTCGGTGGGAACGATCTCGGTACTTTGTACCATTTTACTACTTGCAAGCGATCATAGTGTCGGCGTGCACTTGCACCGTCATTGTGGGGACATTCTGCCCCACTAGGAAAACACGAACGATCCTAGTCTGTCAAGTTTTTGGCACCGCTTGTAATATTCAGGTTTGAGATTTGAATTAAGATTTTTGGATTATATATATATATATTTATAAATATTATATATTTATATATATAATATTTGTATTATATAGAAGTGTGTGTGGGTGATGTAATTTTGGTTAAGCCGACCTTGAGGGGCTGTGTTTACACTTGCTATAAATAGCAAGTGTATGTGAAAAGGAAAAAGAAATTTTTTTGTCTTCTGAAGGAATTCTCTGCATATTGAGAGAAAAATGGCTGAAGGAAAATTGCAGACTTGAATCCATCCAACATCTTTTGGTAAGGTGAGTGTATTAAAGCTTTGGGATATAAATTGTTTACATACAATTTAGTAGTATTTGGAACTGGTTATTATGAATTCTGTTTCATTTTATGTGGATTCTTATTTAAACCGTTCAAGTGGTGTCCGGATTAATATCCGGATAATCTCATCCGGATAGTAAACCGCTCAAGATGTGACCGGTTTATTTTAAATCGCTCAAGTGTTGTCCGGACTCATATTTAAACCGCTCAAGAGGTGACCGGTTTATTTTAAATCGCTCAAGTGGTGACCGGATTAAATATAAATCGCTCAAGTTATAAGATTGATATTCCAAGTGTTTGTCCGGACTTCATATCCGGACAAAGTTGACCGGACTTCAAATCCGATTAACGTGTTGAAATATTTTTGAAGTGTTTTTGAGATAAAATGGCAGTGTAACCCGCGAGAGGGATGAAATGGCGGTGTAACCGCGAGAGAGATGAAATGGCGGTGTAACCGTGAGATAGATGAAATGGTGGTGTAACCGCGAGAGAGAGATGAAATGGTGGTGTAACCGCGAGAGAGATGTAATGGCGGTGTAACCGCAAGAGAAATGAAATGGCGGTGTAATCGCGAGAGAGATGTAATGGTGGTGTAACCGCGAGAGAGATNAACTGCCAAACAGCCCAGCTCTTTCCTTTAAGAGAAGTGAAATCAACCTATTACCTGCTGTGGTGCAAGAATGACGAGAAAAATTTGCCAACCAAGTGATGAGAGAACATGGCAGAAACATAGAGAGGTGAAAGTGAGCGGTCATGGCAAGATATATGAGGTAGTTGGTGGGAAACACTTGTACAGCAATTGCAGCTCCGAATTTAGGTCCTTCTATGGATTGATTTCTCATTTGAATAAGGACTGCAAGGTATTGTTGTTTCTTTTTTTCAGAAGAAACCGAAGAAATCGGACAAGGCTAAAGGTGATTATTGATGTTGAAGAAAAAGAAGGTTAAAGGTGCTGGATCAGGTGATGTTGATGAATATGAATAGTGTGAATATGAATAGTGTTTTCCATCTGCTCCTGTGGATGTATAATCATAGTCAGTCGAGAATTAGCAAAGTTTGTTTGTTCACTGAGATGCATACTGATAACTCTTATTTTTAAGAGTTATTTCCTTTTTATTTACTCCCTTTTTGCTTTTATTAAATGCCCAATTTTGTTGTTTTTCCCTTTTATTCCAAAAAGTTTTAAAAAGATGATGAAACACAGAGGAAGAAGTATTATTCCAAAAACCTGTATTTTTTTGACAGCACTGCCCACTGT
>NC_037539.1:8563001-8574312 GCF_001531365.2 Cynara cardunculus var. scolymus
TAATTCCTTGCACTTATAATTTAGTTTTACATTAATGCAATTTATATTTCAGTATTACTTTATGTCTTTTATTATTTTTATTATGTCTAGCTAAATTACTCGTATGGGTGTGGGTGTGAGTTTAACTTAGGATGTTTTTATAATATTTGGGTGTTTTTATCTTTTATCACTTCGTCACTTAGTCACTTAAAACGGTACTTAAAATGCGGATAAGCTGATCACTTTGACGTGTTAATATTAGATCTTAGACCCAGAGATGGGCGGATCCGAAATACGGCTTAAGTGATGCACATTGAACTCGAGAGGGTCTTTGAATAATTACGTGGAGACGCGAATTTTGCATGTATTTAGCTAGGGGTTAAGCAATATGTATTTCCATCACAAAGAGATTTGGGTGAAAATTTTCATTCMTTTTACTTTTTAGCTAAATCGGTAAGTCTCGAAGTGATAAATGTAAAAACTTTCTGSACTTTTATAAGGCCCGATTATAAAAGTTCGTTTTCGAGAGATCGGAACTTTTATAAACAACTCGTAAAAGTCTAACCATTTTATTGTTGATTTTATCTTGAGCAACACATGCACCCATGCCCATCATTTAGTATTAAAAGTTTATTTCGTTAATTAGCTAGTCGGTCCTATTTCAGTCTTTTTATAAACAAAAATCAAAAATTATTTTTACATCTCGAAACTCGTGCAAGAAGCTCATGATAAATCTCTAAATCTCAATCATACCTTCTCTGTGGGAACGATCTCGGTACTTTGTACCACTTTATTACTTGCAAGCGATCATAGTGTCGGCGTATACTTGCACCGACATTGTGCGGACATTCTGCCCACTAGGAATACGCAAACGATCCTAGCCTGTCAAATTTTGGCGCCGTTGCCGGGGAAGGGTAATGTGATTTTTATTTTAAGATTTTGAGTTTTTCATTTGAGCCTTGTTCTTTTGTTTCACTCGTACTTNAAGAAAGTATTTTGTTAATCTGTATTTTGTAAACAATGTTATATTTTGTGTTATGAGTATGATGATGTGGATTATCGGTACATAGAATATGTGGGTTGTTACACCGCTGCCGGGGAAAGGTAACGTGATTTTTATCCTGAGATGTTGATTTTTCATTTGAGCCTTGTTTTTTTGTTTCACTCGTACTTCCCGTGTTGTATGCCAAGGCTACACTACGGTGAACTTTTACCTCTTGATCTTGAATTAGAAAGAACCATTAGGAGACGTAAAAGAGGTAGAAATAATCGTAACCAAACCATGGGGGATAATCCACCTCCACGGAAGGCCACGATTAATATTGCCGATAATAAAAATAGAGGCATACGGGACTACGCAACTCCCGAATTCGGTCAGTTGGCCGCGGGAATTGGTAGGTCCGAAATGACAGCCACAGCTTTTGAACCAAAACTCGTAATGTTCCAAATGATTTCCGCAATGGGTTAGTTTGGAGGATTATCGTCGGAAGATCCGCACTCTCATTTAAAATCTTTTATCGAAATGACGGATCATTTTAAAATTTTCGGAGTTACACAAGAAGCCTTACGCTTAACGCTTTTCCTTTACACATTGAAGGATAGAGCTAGAGCATGGCTAAATTCTCAACCACCAAACTCGATCCTAACTTGGAATGATTTGGCGGAAAAATTTCTGAAAAATACTTTCCTCCGACGAGGAATGTAAAAATTAGAAATGAAATTATGACGTTTCGACAAGAAGAAGATGAAGCGGTTTCGGATGCATGAGAGATATTTAAGGACCTTCTACGGAAATGTCCTCACCACGGAATCTCTCATTGCATTCAATTAGAGACATTTTCTAATGGCCTCTCCAGTTCCGCTAAAATTATTCTTGACGCAACGGCCGGTGGAGCGTTCACAGCTAAGACTTACAACGAAGGACATGACATTCTAGAACGAATTTTAAATAATAATACGGAATGGTCAAATCCTCGTGCTGTTGTTTCTAAGTCTGCTTCAGGTATCCATGAAATTGATGTCATCTCTGTTTTAAATGCTCAAATTGTAGCTTAAACTAATTTGGTTAAAAACAATTTACGTTTGAATGGAGAGAATAATCAAGTTCAATCCATTATGTCCAACCCACATATGTCTGAATCTTGTGTCTTTTGCGGTGAGGGCCATTCTTATGAATATTGCCCCGAAAATCCCGTCTCGGTGAATTATGTTGGGAGTCATGCTAAAAATAGCCCATTTTCTCCCACATATAATTCAAATTGGAGGAATCACCCCAATTTTTCTTGGACCGGAAATCCTGGACTTCAACCACCGGGGTTACTCAAGTCCAAATTCGGCCACAAAATCCCCCGGGATATGGGCAAGGTGCTTCGCACAATTACCAAAATGGACAATCCTCACACTCATACATACCTAGGCAAAATACATCGAACGGTAATGGTTCACTCGAATCATTATTTAAAGGAGTTTCGAAACCCAACTCGGCCAATTTGCCGCCGATCTCAAGGGTCGACCTTTAGGAACTTTGCCTAATGACACGGAAACCCCTAAGGGTAAAGAACATATCAAAGTCGTGACCGTGTTGAGTGAGGAAAGTTCAAAAGTCAATGATGATATATGTGAGACCCTCGAAGAACCGACACATCAAAACGAGGTTTCACATCCTTTTGATATGTCAAATTTTCCAATTTTGAGTCCTTCCACGGAAGAAACTCAAAAATCTGTTTATGTCCAGAAAACAGTCCCTGTTTCAACTTCCAGTAATGTGCAGCTCTCTGTTGAAAAACCCGACAGTGGAAAGATTGTGCCCACTGTCCAACCGACCAGATCTGTTCAACCAGCTCCAGATTTGCAGAACTTGCCTTTTTCCAGAAAGAATAAAAAGCAAAAATATGGATGAGCAGTTTAAGAAGTTTTTGGACATCTTTAAACAACTCCATATTAACATACCATTGGTAGAAGCTCTCGAGCAAATGTCAAGCTATGTTAAATTTTTAAAAGACATTTTGCATAAAAAGAGGAGGTTGAATGAGTTTGAAACGGTTGATTTGACCAAAGAATGTAGTGCGCTCCTTACTTGTAAAATTCCTCCCAAATTAAAAGACCTGGGAAGTTTTACCATACCGTGTTCGATAGGAGGATAAGAAGTAGGCCATGCCCTATGTGATTTAGGGGCAAGCATTAATCTTATGTCATTGTCAGTTTTAAACAAGCTAGGAATAGGTGAAGTCCGTCCAACGACCGTGACTTTACAATTGGCCGATAGATCTATTGCGTATCCTAAAGGTAAAATTGAGGATATTTTGGTCCAAGTCGATAAATTTATTTTTCCAGCCGATTTTCTAGTTTTGGACTATGAAGCTGACAAGAATGTCCCTATCATCTTAGGACGACCTTTTCTTGCTACCGGGAGAACTTTAATTGATGTTCAAAAGGGGGAGTTGACCATGAGAGTTAGTGATCAAGAAGTGAAATTTAACGTGTTTAATTCTCTTAAGTTTCATGGAGAGGTGGGTGATTGTTCAGTCATATCTGCTTTAGGTGAAGATCTAGAAATAAGTTTGATTGACATTCCCTACAAAATAACATTGGGGAAAAGCTTGAGGATATTTTGGAAGAAAATGATGAGTTTGAGGACTTGGAAGATTTGGAAGATTTAGCGGTATTTGAGCAACTTGACTTTAAGGATAGAATTGTCCAACCACCATCTATAGAGAAAGCCCCCGATTTGGATTTAAAACCATTACCTAGTCACCTTAAGTATGTTTATCTTATGTAGGAGGAAAAATTACCCGTAATTATTTCTTCGAAATTAAGTAATGAGCAAGAACTGAGGTTGATAGAGGTATTAATAGCTCACAAAAGAGCCATAGGTTGGACCATCGTAGATATTAGAGGAATTAGTCCCTCCCTTTGCCAACATAAGATTATCTTGGAAGAAAATAGAGTTGGCAAGGTGCAACCGCAAAGGAGACTAAATCCCATTATGAAAGAAGTTGTGAAGAAAGAAATCTTGAAGTGGTTAGATGCGGGTATTATATATCCCATTTCTAGTAGCGGATGGGTGAGTCTGGTGCAATGTGTACCGAAGAAAGGTGGAACTACGGTTATCACCAATGAAAAAAATGAGCTCATCCCTACTAGGACCGTCACCGGATGGCGGATTTGTATGGACTATAGGYAATTGAATCTAGCAACCAAAAAGGACCATTTTCCTTTGCCCTTTATTGACCAAATGCTAGATCGATTGGCCGGAAAAGAATATTATTGCTTTTTGGACGGTTACTCGGGTTACAACTAAATTCACATAGCACCCGAAGACCAAGAGAAAACAACTTTCACTTGTCCTTTCAGAACGTTTGCTTTTAGGCGTATGCCATTTGGTCTTTGTAACGCACCGGCAACCTTTCAACGATTCATGATGTCAATTTTTTCGAACATGATTGAGGATACTATGGAAGTGTTTATGGATGACTTTTCCGTCATTGGTACATCTTTTGAAAATTGTCTTGACAATTTAAAGAAAAGTTTGGAAAGATGTGAAACTCATGATTTAATTTTGAATTGGGAGAAATGTCATTTTATGGTACAAGAAGGAATTGTTTTGGGTCACATGATTTCTAAGAATGGTTTGGAGGTTGATAAAGCAAAAATTGAGGTTATATTGCAATTGCCCGAACCATCTTCGGTCAAAGGCATTCGAAGTTTTTTAGGACATGCGGGTTTTTACCGTAGATTTATTAAAGATTTTTCTAAAATTGCAAAACCCTTATGTAGTTTGTTGCATGTCGATCAAACTTTTGAATTTACCTCCGATTGTAAAAAAGCTTTTGAAACTATTAAAAAAGCTCATCTCTCGGCACCTATTGTCGTTGCCCCAGATTGGACCATGCCTTTTGAGGTTATGTGTGACGCAAGCGACTGGGCCGTAGGTGCCATTTTGGGACAAAAGTCAAACAAGATTTTTCACCTCATCTACTACGCAAGTAAAATTTTGATGGAGGCCCAGTTAAATTATATCACCACCGAAAAAGAATTACTTGCGGTAGTATTTGCATTCGATCGTTTCTGATCCTACTTGATTGGCACCAAAGTTACCGTTCATACGGACCACTCTACCATCAAATATCTCTTTAGAAAGACCGACGCTAAGCCGAGACTTATCAGATGAGTTCTTCTTTTACAAGAATTCGATCTAGAGATAATTGATCGCAAGGGATGCGACAATCAAGTAGCCGATCATTTATCAATGATCGAAGGCAAAGTGTCAAGCGGGGGAAACCATATGGTAAAAAAAAAAATACCCGATGAGTACATTTTGGCAATACAAAAAAATCAACCAAAGGAACTTCCATGTTATGCCGATATTGCCAACTACCTTGCTTGTGGGCTTAAGCCACATCATCTTTACGGTCAACGCTTTAAGAAATTTCTTCATGACTGTAAGCACTACTTATGGGACGATCCATTTCTTTACAAAATGGGAGCAGATCAAGTTTTGAGAAAATGCATTCCAAATTTGGAAATTCCTTCTTTATTAAAAGATTGTCATGCATCGCCGTATGGTGGCCATTTCGGTGGACAACGTACGGCCGCAAAAAATTTACAAAGTGGATTTTTCTGGCCAACATTGTTTAAGGACGCATTTGATTTTGTAAAGAGATGTGATCAATGTCAAATAATGGGAAACTTGTCCCAACGAAACGAAATGCCTTTAAATAACATTCTTGAAGTTAAACTTTTCGACGTTTTGGGCATTGATTTTATGGGACCGTTTCATATGTCTTTCAATAATCAGTATATTTTGTTAGCGGTTGATTACGTTTCAAAGTGGGTGGAAGCTAAGGTATGCCCCAAGAACGATGCTAAGACGGTAATCGATTTTTTTACATAAAAATATTTTTGTCCGTTTTGGAACTCCCCGAGCTTTGATAAGTGATGAAGGGACGTATTTTATGAATCGAATGCTATCTACCGTTCTCACCAAATACAACATCCAACACCGAGTAGCTACGGCATATCATCCCCAAACGAATGGTCTTGCTGAACTTTCGAACCGATAAATTAAAAATATTTTAGAAAACGTTGTAAGACCGGATCGTAAGGATTGGTTGCTCAAGTTGGATGATGCATTATGGGCATACCGCACCGCATTCAAAACCCCTTTGGGAATGTCGCCGTACCAGTTAGTTTTTGGAAAAGCATGTCACCTCCCGCTTGAATTGGAATATAAAGCTTTTTGGGCGATAAAAGAATTTAATTTGGACACAAATTCGGCGGGAGCGAAAAGAAAACTCCAACTTAACCAGTTGGAAGAATGGAGATTTCATGCCTACGAGAATGCCGAACTCTACAAGGAAAAAACAAAATTTTGGCATGATCGTAGGATAAATCGCCGAATTTTCGAAAGTGGTCAAAAAGTTCTTCTTTTTAATTCTCAACTAAAACTTTTTCCCGGAAAACTTAAGTCGAGATGGTCTGAACCATTCACCATTGTTAATGTGGGAAAATTCGAAACTGTGGATCTTTTAAATCCCCAAGATAATAGCACTTTCAAAGTTAACGGGCATCGGATAAAGCATTTCCTCCCGGAGGGAATAATCGGTCCAACCCAGTGATTTTTGAAAAGGATTTTCAAAAGTTTGTAAATATTTTAATTTGAAAGCAAGAATGGAGGAAAAGAAAAAATAATAAATAAAGGAAGAATCTGGTGTTTTTGAGTAGACAGTGGGAAGTTTGTGTCCACTGACTGGGTAATCCGAATTTTAAGAGGAGGAAACAGCAGCAATTTTTTTCTTGTGTTAACAAATGCATACTCTTTTCATGATAATGGAAAATTGGCTGGAAATGAAGTGTTTAAGGAAATGACATGTGATGTCATCTTGAGGTAAACATGGGAGATTGTGAAAAGAGGGTTTCTTTGAATCATTGGCTAAGTACATTGTAGATGATTAGCTTTTGATACGTGGGTTTTCTTTGGAAAAATGTTTGGAAAAAGAAAAATAAATGGGAAGAGGATAAAAAGAAATTTTTACATATTTTTTAAGGGTGATGATGGAGAGCAAGATTGTATTTTTTAAATGACCAATTTTTGTAAAATTTTTGAAAATAAAATTTTCAAGTGTGCATTTTTCAGCTTATGTCTTTTTGAAAATTTTGGGTATAATACTTGTATTTTATACAAGTACTTGTCCCCTTTGAGGAGACATCATAAGCATGAGGTCATCCTAAGTTGGTCATCTTTTTTTAAATAAAAACAAAAAAATATTTGCCATCATTGTCCTTCAAATCACTTTTCATTTCTTCCCTTCCCAAAGATTTAAATTTTTAAATAACTAAACAAAAACCCACCTCTTTTTCCTCATTTCTCATTTCTCCCTTCACCTTCCTTCTTCTTCCAAGAAACCGCCGGCCAAATCCATTCTCAATGGCGCGACCAAAGCAACCGGTCTGCAACCACCCATCCCGGCGTTCACTTCGTCGGTGCAAGACTGCCGCCGCTTCCACCATCGTTGCGCCACCGACGATAAACGCGCCTGTTGCAACCTCGTCGACCGAACCATCTTCATCGGCGACGGGAGGATCCTCAATCGCCAGTGCCATTGCCGCGAGCACCATTGTCGCCTTCCGCGACCCCACTCCGGCGACTGTAAGTCCTTCTCTTCCATCTTCATCCACACAACACTCACCCCCAACCACCACCGTACTCTCTTTCGATGATGATGGTATGGCTGTCCTTACAAGGGTGGCTCTATCATCTCATTTGGCCGAATCATCCTCAACCCCAAAACCATTTTCCATTTCATTGAGTACCTCATTTGCCCCTCCCACGATTGCACCATCAAGACCAATTTCTACTCCCATCCAAAGTGATGAGGAACCAACCCTAGCCCCTTCACCCACGGCTTCCCCAAATCACTCACGGTTCGATTTGAACCAAATAGGGGAGGGTGAGGATGAAGGTTTGGACGATATCACGTTTGATTTTGAAGGTATACCGGAGGGAGGACAAATCAAAACTTACCCATTCGAGACACCATCAACTTTTGGTGCCGGTAAAAAGCCCGATAAAACCCCCGTCACAGTCCCTACTGTTGAAAGGAGGCAAACTCGTTCATCGAGTCAAGCTTCGGGTGGGCCGAAGACTAGGTCCCAACAATGGCGGGAAAAGGGTAAAGCAAAGGTGACGGAGGCTCTCGATGATGATTATGAGACAGAAGAGGAAGAAACTCCAATCCCGACACCGCGTAGGCGACGGACTGTTTCACGCTCGAAAGGTACATCTTCATCCTTTGATGAACGGTTGGATCTTATACGCCATAATCGATTTTTATGTGAACGGGCTTTTGACCCGAAACTTAGTGAAAAACTCATGTGTGTTAAGCACCATTTACTTGCATATCATTGGGAAAACATGATAGCCATCCCATGCAAAGTGAACGAGACGTTAGTGAAAGAATTTTTCGCGACGATCGGGACTTCCAAAAATGACACCATTGTCATTCGAGGAACGCACGTAAATTGGACGGCACCAAAGTTAAACTTGGTGCTTGGTCTCACCGCTTCCTTTGTTTGTTCATACCGGCAATTTATCGATGGTGGGTTTGATGTGCCGGAAGAAGATATTGCACGAGCCCTTCTTTTACCCAGATACGGTTGGTCGCAAGACAACCGTCAGAAGATTTTGATGTCCGGGCATTTGACGTTAGAGGCAGCCCTATGGTTTCAGTTTGTGCGTCACAATATCATGCCTTCCATGCATGATCGTATATTGTCTCGGGTGAAGTGTATTTTGGTTTATTGCATCCTAAAGGAACTCCCGATCGACGTGGGCGCACTCGCTTACTCTACGATACTAACATCAACTGTGCGAGCTAGTTCGCGTTTGATTTTTCCAGGTTTGATCACGAAGTTGTTGACAGCCGCGAAGGTACCTGTTTCAGAGCATGATATCATCACCTTCAACAATTCCTTGCTCGATCAAGGTACGGTCAATCGCATGCACAAGCCGGACCAAGAAAATCCTGACTTAGCCGATGATGCTACGGGCCCGCAAATGTCACCTGGACTTGCTGCCAACAGTCCTCGAAGGCCCAATGACCCTTCTGTTCCAGCCTCTTCACCTGCCGCAACTACCCCTCCGACCAATACCGACATCCCACCGATACCACCTACGGCTACGGGGTGTGGTTCGGAGGTTTGGTTGTCACTCATGGCGAGTCAATGGGAGGAATGTAATCAGAAGATGAGAACGATGGTGGATACGTTAGCAAAGATTGCCGAGAGAATCACGCATGTGGAAGATCGAGTTGCCAGACTCACAAAGTGTTCGGAGAAATTTTGGATGTATACCCGAGATCGGAACCGGGTCGTGAACAAATTTTTATCGCACAAGAATGTTATGCTTGCTTCGGAGATACCACGATTTCCCGGAGGCCTTTGCCCTCCCCAAGTTCGGCTACCAAAGATCAGACGGACTACCACCACGGATGCCACGGGTGAGGCATCCGCCAGTCGGGACGATACAGGTAAAAGGGATTGATCGTCTTCCTTGGTGTTTCATTATGATCTTTTTAAACTCAAAAACAATATTTTTGGGATTGGGTGTTTAATACTTTATCCGACCGCCTTCTTTTGTGTTCATATATGGCGGTCGTTGATTGATTAGGCCTTTTGATACTTGTTACTCTAACTTACTTTTGTTCTTTTGGGCGTTAACAATTTATTGGTATATCGTTGGCTTATTCTTCATTTTTCAGGTGCGATTTCCTTGATGAGATTTTTGGGTTGCAAAAATTAAAATGACGTGGCCATCTTTCTTTTTTGGCCCAAACACTTTCCATTGTTACCGAAACCAAACACTTTAAACCCATTTCTACAATGCGGACATTGTTCAGTTTAAGTTTGGGGGAGGTTGTATGCCAAAATGTTGAGAAAAAAAAATTCGTGAAATACCAAATGTCTTCGGAAAATTGGAAGACACAAAAATATAGAAAAAAATAAAGCAAAATGCTTTAACCCAATGACAAAAAATGAATATCACTTCTTGGGTTTCCTTAAAAGTGTCAAAGACACAACAAAAAGATGCGATCATGCAAAATCATTCAAAGCAATTGTTGTCATTCTAAGACAAGTTTGGGGGAATTTTTTTTAGCCAAAAACACTAACCCGATAAAAGTCCCACCGATTAATTTTTGCACCTTGAAGATCAAAGAAGGGAAGTTGCACAACATTCAAAGCCCGACGATATTTCAATGCCCATCCGTAAGTTATGATTTCTTGTTCCTTTTTGTTAGTATTCCGTTTATTTTTTATTACTTGAGGACAAGTAATATCTTAAGTTTGGGGGTGTGATAACTCTTATTTTTAAGAGTTATTTTCTATTTATTTCCTCCCTTTTTGCTATTATTAAATACCCAATTTTCTTGTTTTTATCTTTTATTCCAAAAAGTTTTAAAAAGATAATGAAACACAAAGGAAGAGGTATTATTCCAAAAATCTGTATTTTTTTGACAGCTCTGCCCACTGTGGCACCACTGTGAGAAGTCTTCCAGCCTTGCTAAAGCTTCTTGGGAAACGTGCAGCTTGAAGATTCCTCCAGATATTTTTCCTGCAGCTGTTATAAGTTGTCTTCCTTTTTCTATTTTATTTTCTTTTGTATTTTCTTAACCTAGTACTAATTACTCTTGGGTAATGATTGGGTGTCCTTCACCCCCCCCCCCCTTTGTCTCTCCCCTATATAAAGAAGCTTTGGAGAGCCATTTTAAAGTGTGCAAGGGTGTGCAAAAGTGTGCCAAACACCATTGGGAAGATATTACTCTCTAAATATGTTTCATCTCCTTTAGTAATTAATATTATAAATGCTTTTTAATTTCATGTCTTTAATTTCTTGTCTTAAATTTATGTCTTTAATTTATGTCTTTAATTTCTTGTCTTTAATTTATGTCTTTAATTTCTTGTCTTTAATTTCTAATATTTTACTTCCTTGTACTCGTAATTTAGTTTTACATTAATGCAATTTATATTTCAGTATTATTTTATATCTTTAATTATGTCTAGCTAAATTACTTGTATGGGTGTGGGACTTATGATGTTTTTATAATATTTGGGTGTTGTTATCTTTTATCACTTCGTAACTTGGTCACTTAAGACGATGCTTAAAATGCGGATAAGCTGATCACTTTGAAGTGTTAATAATAGATCTTAGACCCAGAGATGGGCGGATCCGAAATATGGCTTAAGTGATGAACAATGAACTCGAGAGGGTCTTTGAATAATTACGCGGAGACGCGAATTATGCATGCATTTAGCTAGGGGTTAAGCTATAAGTATT
>NC_037539.1:8574452-8577474 GCF_001531365.2 Cynara cardunculus var. scolymus
AACAACTCGTAAAAGTCTAACCATTTTATTGTTAATTTTATCTTAAGCAACACTTGCACCCATGCCCATCACTTAATATTAGAAGTTTATTTCGTTAATTAGCTAGTCGGTCCTATTTCAGTCTTTTTATAAACAAAAATCCAACTTTATTTTACATCTCGAAACTTGTGCAAGAAGTTCATGAAAAATCTCTAAATCTCAATCATCTTTTCTCTGTGGGAACGATCTCGGTACTTTGTATGATTTTACTACTTGCAAGCGATCATAGTGTCGGCGTGCACTTGCACCATCATTGTGGGGACATTCTGCCCACTAGGAAAACACGAACGATCCTAGCCTGTCAATACGCAAACTCTATCAGTGGCAAATGATCTTCCCACTTTTCCCGTCAGTTTGCAGATGATAGGTTGTACTTAACCGAATTTCAGACCCCAATGCTTTTTGCATACTTTCCCAAAATTTTGAGGTAAAACGACTATCTCTATCAGAGATAATAGATAGTGGAACACCGTGCCTGGTTTCAATCTCTTTGATATAAATCTGTGCCAGCTTTCTAAAGAGTAATTCTCTCTTATGGGTAGAAAATGTGCATATTTAGACAAGCAATCAACAATTACCCAGATTGCATCATACCCTTTCGAAGTTCGGGGTAATTTCATGACAAAATCCATTGTAATGTGATCCCACTTCCACACAGGAATCTCCAAAGATTGAAGACTTCCATACAACTTCTAATGCTCGATCTTAACTTGTAGACACATTATACACTGTTCCACATATCTAGCTATATCTTTCTTTAATCCGGGCCACTAATAAAAAGATTTTAGATCTTGATACATCTTATTGGTACCTGGATGAATAGAGTAACGAGACTTATGGCTTTCATTCAAAATAACTTTTCGGATATCCCCAAAACATGGTACCCAAATTCGCCTTTGAAAGCACATAATTCTTTTATCATTCAGTTCCAGAGTCGAAATCATCTTACCCAACCTTTCTGACTTGACGAGATCTTCTTTCAAGGCTTCTTTCTAACATCTTAAAATTTCTTTATGAATATCAGGGACTAAACTTATTCTCATCGCCATGGCTTTAATAGTCCCACTTCTTTCTTTTCTACTCAACACGTCAGCTACCACATTGACTTTTCCTGGATGGGAGAGGATTTTACAATCATAATCATTAAAAAGTTCAATCCATCGATGCTGCCGCATATTTTGTTCTTTTTTACTGAACAAATGATGTAGATTTTTATGATCGGTATAAATCTGGCACTTTGTTCCCAGAAGATAATGCCTCCATATTTTCAGAGCAAACACTACCGCTGCCAATTCCATATCATGAGTTGGATACTGCTTCTCATGATCCTTCAATTGCCTTGACGCATAAGAAAGCACCTTTCCTCTTTGCATCAGAACGCATCCCAATCCTAGTTTCGAAGCATCACTATATACTACAAAATCTTCTGATTCGTCTGGTAGAGTTAATACCGGTGCATTGCATAGATGATCTTTCAACAGTTGGAAGGCTTCTTGTTGTTCTTCTTCCCACTGAAACTTAACATTCTTTCGAGTCAATTTGGTCAATGACACGACTATTTTAGAAAAGTTTTGAAGAAATTTATGATAATAGCCTGTCAATCCCAAAAAGCTTCGGATTTCAAAAGAAGTCATTGGGGCCTCCCATTTTTCAACTGCTTCTATCTTCGCTGGATCTACCTTCACCCCTACTTCTGAGATAACATGACCCAAAAACTGAACCTCTCTTAATCAGAATTCACACTTGGACAGCTTCGCATACAGCTTTTCCCTTTTCAGAAGTTCCAGTATCAGGCGAAGATGTTTTGCGTGCTCCTCTTCGGTCTTAGAGTATATAAGAATATCATCGATAAATTCAATAACGAATTTATCAATATATTCCTTACATACCCTATTCATTAAATCCATAAAGGTTGCAGGTGCATTAGTTAGACCGAACGGCATAACTAAGAATTCATGATGCCCGTACCTAGTTCAAAAAGCTGTTGTAGCGATGTCTTCCTCCTTGACCTTAAGCTGATGATACCCTGATCTTAAGTGAATCTTGGAGAAATAGCTTGCCCCCAACAGTTGATCAAACAAATCATCAATCCTTGGCAAATGATACTTATTCTTGATTGTCAACTTGTTCAATTCACGATAATATATACACATTCGCATAGATCCGTCTTTCTTTTTAACAAATAAGACTGGAGCACCCCAGGGTGAAGTACTGGGTCGAATAAATCCTTTATCATGCAGATCCTTCAACTGAGTAACCAACTCTTTCAGTTCTGACGAAGCTAATCAATACGGCGCCTTCGCTACTGGTGCTGCCCCAGGTACAAGATCAATTCTGAATTCAATAACTCTGTCTGGCGGTAAACCAGACAAATCTTCTGGAAAGACTTCTAGGTATTTATTAACAATCGAAATCAATTCCTGCTTTCCTTTCTCTTTCTTCACATCAATAACATATGCCAGACATCCCTGACACTTCTTCTGAATACACTTTTGAGCTTTCAACACGGTCAAGAGACTAGTATGATGATTCTGACGATCACCATAAATAATAATTGTTCCTCGATCTGGCAGAATAATTCTGATCATTTTCTTATTGTTGATCCTCTCTCTCARTGATTTGATGATAATCCCTTTTTCCTTACGATGTATTTTAGTTTCTGTATTTTCAGTTCCGGCGATCAATACACTGAGTATGTTCAGTGATCGCTGAAGAACTCGCTTTGTAAATCATTCAGAGACATCAATACTTCAAGAAAACAACACTCACACCAAAGATCCTTCAGCAAACATCGAAGACTGAAACTGAAGATTAGAGACTGGCGCGTACGTGATCTGAAGCAGTATTCAGTGATTACAAGCCTGCCTAACTATGTGTGAAAACTGCTCTAGCTTCAGCGAATGATGATGAGACCTTCAGGTCATTCCAGCATTCAGCGATCAAAGGAAGCTTGCTTAGCACGATTGTTGTTGTTTTGTCCTTG
>NC_037539.1:8577574-8579478 GCF_001531365.2 Cynara cardunculus var. scolymus
AACTTCCTAGCCCTCCAGACGGATGTCATAGAAGTTCAGAGTCAGCTTCAGACTCTCCAGGAAGCTGTTCAAATCAACAACGACGTACTCGCTGTTCTTCACAGACGGGTTGACGATGCTCAAGTTATAGCTGAACAGCAGACTGGTCTTCTTCAGCAAATCCTGGATGTTGTCCGTCAACCAGCTCCAGTGATGGATTCCTCCTTCTCTGCCGATGATCGCGCTCAACTCTCTCAAACGCGTGAGGCAACGAAAACTCTAGCCAATGCTTTGCAAAGGCTGGAGGCTTCAATGGTTCTCCAGTGTCAGCGCTTGGACGAACTCTCTGGCAAAGTCTCTCAAGTCATGGTCAGAGAGGGGGAGATGAGGTCCAATGCTGGTGAATCATCCGATGCAGTTCCTACGCCTTCTCAGGCTGTTGGTCCAGTATCAGCTTCTAATGCAGCTAATATTGAAGCTCATAGAGCTGAGGTTGTTTGTGCTGCTCCTGTAATCCCTACCACCGAAGCTGCTCAAGCTGGGTTGTAGATGCCATCCCTAGGGATGAAGTCCAGCCCATCACTGCTGCTGGTGATGATGATGATGCTGATGATATGGATGATGAAGATGATGATGAAGACGATGATGAACCTGTCATTCTAGACACCGGAAAGGATCTAGATGGTGACGACGACGATGATGATGAAGATGATTTTTCCATCAAGTTCTTGAACCCATCAACAACCTCCAAAGGTGTTGCCCTCAGGGAGTCTCAATCCCAGGGGGAGCAAAGRCAAGGCGARTCGRCTCCGACATCAAGGCACCAGGACCCCAAGTCGAAAGGCAAGGAGGTTGCTGAAGAAGGAAATCTGAAGGTTCTGTTCGCAAGACCTCAAGAATCCTTATTTGAAGACTCTACCTCTCAGGCAGTGATCACTTCACTCTGCCAACTTCATATTCCATCATCAACCTGCGGTCGATTGGAGTCGGTTCCTGATCATCCAACATCTTCTACTCCAACGAACCAGCAGATGGCTTAGCTTAAGGAGTCGCTCGACCAGACTAGAGTACAAATTCCTCTTTGTACCTCTAGTGGTGGTGAGTTTGACTTCCTTTCCGAAGCTGAAAGACTCGAGGTATTAAGGGCTGAACAAGAGCTAGAACTTCAAAAGAAGCAGACTGAAAAAAGCCTAAGCCTTGCTAAGTCACTAGCTGATAAAGTCCTTCCCAAGAAATCCAAGAAAAAGGTGAACGCTATCTGTGCCCAGGCCAAACTTCTTCAGGTATAATCTTGATGCCGTTACCGAGTATCCTTCTTACCTTGGTCGTTATGGATACAGCAAATGGATGGAGATCAGGAAAGCCATTCWGCAATCMAAGTCGAGACACAAGACACTTATCGAGGACACCATCAGCGAGCTTATCAAAAGGATGTCCAGGTATGTCAAGGTCCCTGACCGGCCAACTCTTAAAGGTAAGAAGAAGAAGACAATGCTCATTAATCCTAATGAAGGACCATCCCTGAGGAATGAACATGAAACAAAGTTCTCCTTAGATGAAGTCCTGAAGCGTCACATGAGCATTGACATTTCTATGCTGAATCTTGACTTGCCAGTTAAGGGTCCCTTTACACCCAACACTATGCATTTCAAACCTGAGTTAGGAGTTATATTCCTTGACTATGAARGTGAAGTCAGATTTCAGAGAATGTCAAAGCTGCCTCTCTGTCCAATGGATCACTTGGTTTATCTCTTGCAATGGATAGAAGACAGCATGCCAGAAAAGTCGTCGATCTGAAGATTCGAAGAGAACTCCTGCGTCGAAGACAACTTGGTGAAGATGTACCTGAGTACATAGATCTAAGTATCTTAGATTAAGTCTCTTTGTATCAACAATCCACTTTTCCTTGTAATTCTTTTCTATAT
>NC_037539.1:8580778-8595334 GCF_001531365.2 Cynara cardunculus var. scolymus
TGTTTAGTATTCTTGTAGACCCTTTTAGGACCAACACACTTTTGTAGATTGGACACATGGAAAGTGTTATGGATTCAGCTAATCTCTTACTGTTTGGTTCCCCTGCTCAAGCTTTAGAAAGTCCTCTTCCATCTGTTTAACAACAGCTTTTGGGCAGAACTACTCTTTGAATCTGTCTACAAATCTTGACCACGACATGGTTCTCAAGATCTCTTGTTGAGCCAAGGACTCTACATCCCACCAATACAAAGCATTGGATTCAAGCATAGATATAGCAAATATGACTTTATCCTCCTCAGAACACCTACAGGTGTTAAATACTGATTCTATCTCTTTTATCTAGCACATAGCTCTTACTGGATCTCTTTCTCCTTAGAATGTTGGGGGTTTACATGTTAAGAACATTTTTATGTCTCCCCCTCTCTAGCTCACTGCTGGAATTTAAGGATTATTTCAATTCTTTCAGTCTCTACTCTGGCTGGTATTCCCATAATAGAAACCAGAGTCTCTCTTAGCTTGCTCATTTCTTTGGCCATAACATCTCTGGTTACATACTCTGGTTGAGATGCTGGCTCTTGATGGGCATTCGCTGAAATACATTCACCATGCTATGGGTAGATCTCTAATTGACTTTGCCTGCCTCTCTCTCGGCCTCCACCTCTATTTCTACCTCTGCCTCTACCTCCAGAAGCACTAGTTGGAGCTGGATTTGGAGATTCCTCTATATCATCAAGGTCGGGGTGGATGATTCTTTCAGACCTTCTATACTGACTTGCCATCTGCATGTACTCATTATTAAATTTCACATATTCACATTCTCTAAATATAATAAGGTATCCAATACCAATACGTACCTGTAAATTCATAATTACATTGGCCATTTGTAATTCGAATTCACCTTACATACTGTCCTCTTAACCTATCATATTTATTCCCAATGGTGCTATCTATGTCCAGGACCCTTAATATGCAAATAACACAGTTTAAGTCTAGGCATCATGCTTTTATTACCTAAATCTCTTAAACTCAGGCTTTGATACCACCTTGTGACATACCCCAAACTCCATATTTGCATATTACATATATTTCATATAAAAGAAATACAGATTACACCACATTGGTCCCACTAATACAGAGTTTCTATATGTACAAAATTTACATCTAAAAAAATTCTAGAAGAAAACTTTGAACTAACATATGTATGTCTACATATATCTTTACAAAAACAGATTGATCTTCAAGACAATAAATAAGCATATAAGGAAAATAATAAGATTTTCCACTTCCCCTTAACATTCTGAGACCTTGTTGGTCCTACAATGCATATTTAAAACACAAAATGAGGGTTGAACCGAAAGGTCTAGTGAGATACCCTTTTTTTCCAATTACAGGGTGAAAATCACCAAAATTTATTTTAAATCAACTTTTCATATAAACAAAATCATGATCTTTGAAATTTGTATCACGTATACAATACAGAGGTGAAAAATTCCTTTGATTCCATTGGTTAGAACTCAACGAGTTCTTAAATACCAGCGCCTTCTAGTTCAAAAGACCAAAGCTCCTCTGTCTCTAAGGGACTAGTTCTTTTATTAAACATCTCCTCTAGTGGCCCAAAGCCTCAACTCCGACCAACTAGAGCTTTTATTCTTAAACACTCATAATGACCATTCATATATTTAACCAAAACATAAATTTTAAGAAAAGAATTATTAAAAATATAACCAGAGCTCCTTTGGTTCACTGTTTTATTTGTATAGAGATATTTAAAAGATTAAGACTTGAAAGAAAATATAATAAGATAAGTTTTAAAATACAGAGCCTCTGGGTCCTTTATATCTTGAAAACACTTTGAAAGACTAATAGCATGACCAATTCCTTGATACAGAGCTTCTGTTTAACACGTACATAGACTTTGGATCACAATATTCATGAGAACACTTGAAAAGATTTCTCGTATAACCAAAGGCCCTCTAGTTTGTTTTAAAGACCTACCAAAGCTCCTCTGGTTCTGAGTACGTACTTTGGAAAAGACTCGAACGACCAGAAGCTCTCTGGTCTAGGCTGCAGACCAACCAGAACTCTTTTGATTCCGATCAAATACTTATTTCTCACAATCAACTATAAACTAGATACTTTGATTTTATCAAAATCATTTGAAATCAAAGGCAATTGATGCCTCTGGCTTAGAGCCGATTTTCCCCTTCTGAATAACATCTAAGTTATTATTTCAATAAGAGCAATATATCTAAATTCCCACATCACAAAGAAATGTTAACCCAGAGCTATTATCTCTTGCTAATATAATAACCAGAGTTATCCAACTGCCACTCTTATCTCATGGTATGCCAACCTTTATCTTCTCCTCAAATCTACAGAGATGCAGAGTTTCGTACTGGAACAGTCCGAAGTCACAACCGTCCCATAGAAACATTATTTCCAATCAGAACAGACCGAAGTCACAACCGTCCTAAAGGAACATCTTCTGTAGTTTTAGCCAACAATGTCCTAAAAACAGTTTCATACTGGAAAAGACCGGAGTCACAACCGTCCCGTAGAAACATTCGCAAAATAGTTTCGCACCGGAACAGACCGAAGTCACAACCGTACTGAAGAAACCTTTGAAAACTCTTTTCTTTCAAAATAGACCTCATGTCACAAACGTTTTGAAAGAAGATTCAAACATTACCTTTTCCAGATTTACAACCTTATTTGAAAGATACAAAAGTACTCTTATAATCCCAAAAGGTTTAAACATACTTTAATCGGATAATACTATCCGTAAACCACTTTTATCAAATAAATTTTCATCGAACACCACTGCTCGATATAGGTTCTCTTTAACCTGTAAATTTCTAGAAAGTAAACCCATATTATCTGCACAATTATCAAAAAAAAAAATCTAACCCCTTAACAAGTTCAAAGACTGGATATTTGAAACAAAAACTCATCTTTAAAATACAACAGAAACTGCTTCAACTTCAATCCCCAAAATTCTAGTTTTTGAATTTTTAGAAGAAAGACACTTTTTCTCTCACACTGTTTTCTTTCCAAACTTTGAAGATAACCCTCTTCAAAAGCAAATTCCATATTTATATTGTCTTTAAGAGACGGTTTAGAAGGGATAATATATAAAATTCAAAGAGGCGGTGTGGAAGAAATATATTTTTGACTCTTTTCCATCAATATCTTGTGTATACACAGACAAACACCTCTCAAATTGGCATAATATACTTTATGCACACATATACATCATCAGAAAACCATGTATGTCAATCATGCATACATACATGCATATTCTGAAACTTTATGCATGTTAATAATATAATTCATGCATACACATTTTTTCATACATAATTATGCATATATTCATATAATCAAATAATAATCACGTAATTATTATCTTAGGTGTTTAACAAAAAAACCTAGTTATCACAAATTTCTTGACAGACAACGTGAAAAGAGACGATAAATAAGGGGGACACTTGCAAAGAGAGAAGAAAGGAGGAGGAGGAGGAGGAGGAGGAGGAGGAGGAGGAAGTTTTTGGGTTTAAGAGCGAGATTTACATAAATATATGATTTTTTTTAATTTCTTATTATGGAAAAAAACACATTCATATCTTAAAAACTTTGTTTTGGCAATACAAAAACAAGTATTTATGTAAAGTCAATGGCATTTTAAAACGTGTAATTAAAAATGTTAGATAACTTCAAATTGTTTTTTTCGGAGTAATTTGTCAACTCATTAACATATTATTTATATATATATATATATATATATATATATATATATATATATATATATATATATATATATATATATTATGTAATTTGTATTATCCAACACTGTATTATATTCGGTTTTTAGATTTAAAAGAACAAAATATCAAGTAAATTGTATAAACATACAAATGTTTTATTTTTGGTAGATTTCATTCTATTAAAATAAATATTTTTGGTAAGTTTCATTTTATTTTTTGGTAAATTTCATTTTATTTTCAGTAAAACCGAATAAAGTTCAATATATCTAATAAAATTGAATAAGGTCCAATATGTTCATTAAACCCCACTAACATCCTTTGAAACCCAATAGTATCCGCTAAAGTCAGTTGAACCGAATAAGGTCCAACAAATCTATTAAAACGCCAATATAAACCATTAAAGCTCAATACGTCCAATAAAATCTACTAAGATCTATTAAAGTCCAATAATACATGTCAAAACTCAATTGAATCGAATAAAACTCGATATGTCCATTAAAGTCCACTAAGATTCATTGCATCCCAATAGTACTTGTTAAAGCCCAATTAAACCAAATAAAGCCCAATAGTACCCGTTAAAGCTCAATAATACCCGTTAAAGCTCAATAGTATCGTGAAAGCCCAATAGTACCCGTTAAAACTCAATAGTATCGTGAAAGCCCAATAGTAAACGTTAAAGCTCAATAAATCCATTAAATTCCACTAAAATCCATTAAAACCGAACATTACCCGTTAAAGCCCAATAGATTCATTAAAGTCCACTAAGATTCATCAAATCTCAAAGTACCCTTTAAACCCCAATTGAACCGAATAAATTCCATTAGTACACGTTAAAGCCCAGTTGAACGGAATAAAGTCCAATATATCATTAAGATTCATTAATGTCCAAATAGTAACTGTTAAGCCCAATTCAACCGAATAAGGGCCAATATAAACATTAGAGCCTAGTTGAATCCAATAAATCCGTATATGTCCATTAAAGTCTATTAAGATCCATTAAATCCCAATAATATCCATTAAAACCCTCAATTTAACCTAATAAAGCATTAAACATATTAAAGTACAAATAATATCCCTTAAAGGCCAATTTAAACTAAATAAACTAAAATTAAAAAAAAAACATTTCTGACGGCTTTTAATCATCGGAGGTTTTACAAATACTTTTTTGTTTTCTTTAAAAATATGAAAACATTGTTCTAAAATGAAAATATTAAAATCCGTCGGAACCCGTTGAAGATTTTAAATTTCTTCTTTTTTATTTTCTTTAAAAATTTACTTTTTTGAAAGAAAAAAAAATACATTTTTCTAAAAAAAATCCGAAGAGTTTCTGACGGATTTTAATTTTTTATTTTTTCCGATTGATTTTAATTTTGTATTTAAAAAAATAAAATCCGTAGGAAATTTTAAAATACATTTTTTGTTTTTTCATAATTGTTTTTAGGGGAAAAAATAAAATAAAATAAAATTCTAAATAATTTTCAACCGTCAAAAATCCATCGCAAATGATTATCAATTAACATAAATTATTTTTTAAAATTAGACCAATTTTGTGACAGATTTCTGACGAATTTATAACAGTTTTTAAAATAATAAATAAGTAAAAAATCTGTCAAATGTCCGTCGGGAAAGTTATCTAAATAAATTTTTATTTTAGAAAAAAAATTTGTGACAGTTTTGTGGGAGATTTATAACGGAAGTCAACAAAAGTTGACTTTTCTTGACTTTTTTAGGATTCGGCGAAAATCAGTCGAAAGTCGGTATTTTCTGACAGAAATTCTGCCAGAAATCCATAGGTAATACCAAATCTTTTAGTAGTGTCATGGGTTCTCATTGGGGTGGTAAAACGAAGGGAAGATTGTTTCTTTGGGTGGTGAATGGAAGATCACAAGTTCAAAAATCTCAAATGATATTTCAATTTTTTTATTCTAGAGGGATCTATTGTCAGATTAAGAATTAGTTTTATGTACAAATTTGAATGTATAACCGTTTTCTTTAATGTCTTTGAGTTTATATTTGTACAAATGTTCTTGAGATCTTAGTTATATAAGAGTTTTTTAGCAGTTTTTGAGTAGTTTGATACATAATGGTTAAGTGGTCGAAATGCTTTACAGGCTTTATATGATATAGTGCATTGGGACAGTTGGAATCATGTTGTATCACACATTAGAAAAAACCAATACCAACGAAGCATGTTGTGCTCATGGAAATGCTGAAGCAACAGTCAACATCTGGGTTGACGTTTTTCATCTAGTTTGAGTTGAGGAATATGTTTTTGAAATGATTTTGTACATTATTCAAGCTTTGATCTAGGTTTTGATGATTTTCTCGGGTTTTATTTTTGGTTTTGTATAAGAAAAGTTTTCTAATAAAACAAAAATGCTCTTAAATTTTTTATTGATGCTCGCATGAGAAAAGAAGTTTGGAATGAGTTTGTACTTATCTTTTGGATACAGATGTTCTTAATCATACAATTTTTGGATTTTTTAAAGTTCTAAACATTTGCACTCAAGTTTTAAACACTTGTACAATAGAAATTACTCTATAAATACGACGAAAATGAATAAATTGCACCTTACATGCAAGTCACGTGAGGGGACTTGACGTCTTTTCTTAACGACCGTTAGATCTAGGAACCTAATTAACCATAGTGAAATGCAAGTAACAAGGCCAAGGATGTGTTTAATAAAGTCGAGAGACAAAGCTAGAGTTTTGGTAACTACAAGAATGAAAAACGAAATTTACTCTAAAAATGAAAGATGTCGTTTAATAATAATTCAAAATAATTAATAGTTAAGAAGCAATATTCAATTAATAATAAATGTTAATTAGTAATTGATAATTAATAACAAATATTATTTAATATAGTTAAATTATATTAATTTATAATTTACAATTAATATAAACTAATAATACCTAAAAATGAATAGTATTTAATAACAATCATGGGCATAATTGGAAGAAACTCCTCAAACTTATTAAATCGCTACTTCAGGTAACTTTTCGTTAAGTTATGTTCTTGAAACGTTACTTCAAGTAAAATTTCAATAAATTAATTTATAGCAAAATAAATAAAGCTTTTTCAATAAGCTCAAAACTAAGTTGGCTCATAATTGCCAAACATGATCTAAATACATCCTAATAGTAGTTCTTTGTGATTATGAAGCCTCAAGGCAATTGTATTAATTGCCTAATGGTTATGTCTATAGCTTTGCTCAAAGTGCCCAATGTGTACATTTGATCGTAAGAGGTTTTAAATACATCACAGTGAATATTTTCACTTTGTCATGCATGGTCCAACAATATAACAAACATATTTTTCATGGATCAAATATTTTTTTGGCATACATATGGTTCGCAATGGATTGCCCGAACCCAAATGAGTAACTACGTTGCTTCTTGTTTCACAAAGACCCAATGCAAAATGGACTAAAGAGTTTGTATCCGGTACATCTTGAAAAGTGTAATGTTATTGTTTCTTCCTAACACATTATATTAAACAAGAATTAACCATTACAAACATTCAGTACAATCTTTGTTCTCAAACTTAACTATTATGAGTCTAATGAACGCCTGTAAGACCCATAAATGGGATTTGACACAAGTTCTCCAACATAGCGTTGTGGATGAGATAGAGTGTTGGAACCTATTATGCCCAATACTTTTAATTTATTCTAGCAATGCATAGAACTTCTAACAAGCACAAATTCATCAATGTGTAGTTCAATTAGATTTAGTAGCCATAAATCGATCATAATAATCTTTGTAGTGTGCTAGCAATTTGTCGAGAGGGGGGATGCACTCTTTGATAACAAGAACTTCAAGAACATCTCTAAACCAAGTGTTCAACAATGGCATATACTCCTCATCCAAAAGTTTTATGTCTATGATTTTCTCGAGCATTGGGGCCCATATTCCAATCCACGCAACTGCAATATCCATAAATCCTAAGATTTTTCCTCCATAGAAGGGTTTATTCTGGTTCAGACTACTCTCAAGTGTCTTCAGAACCTCGCGTGCCTCTTCTGCAACCTTATCTTTCTGCTCTCGTGTACTCGATGACATCTTAATGATCAATGGCACAAACTGGAAGTAGAAAATGTACTAAGATGTATAGAATATACTGAAAATCATTTTGGTTCTTGCTATTCATGGGACAAGCTTGTGTTGTCCTTTCATAATATTGTAAATATATCCTTTTTGTCTTACGTATTCATACTTAATCAACAACAACAACAACAAAAATACTAAGTGTTAATTACATGTTTGGTCTTGTGACCTAAAATGTTGTGCATCCTCGAATGAAATAATTATGGAAAAGGTCTCCATGGTTTACATTATATAATGCCCCTGTCCTTGTCGCTAACTCTTTTTTAGGGGCATTTTGATCATATACTTATTTTATTTATAACTTTATAAAATCAAATAAATATTATATTATTATATTACATTAGATAGAACAGAACCATCCCCAAAAGTTGTCGTCCACCTGCTATCTTTGCCGACCATGTGTACCACCCTGTTTCTTTTTGCTCTTAACCCTAACCTACGAGCATTTTGAATCAGTGTGTTCCTTGAATTTGCGTACAAGAGGGTAAGAATGGCATTCAATGGAGTGTATGCATTTAAGTGCTTGGTTTTCAAAGAGGGATGGTAGTTTTGAGAAGGCTATAGAGTTGCTTACTTGATGCGAAGAAGGGGTGAACTGAGCCCATTGAATTTCATTTTGGATTGTATGAAAAGTTAATTTGATTCAGGAGATAACTCTTCATGGCCTTGCAATTAAAAGTGGATTCGAGTTTGAACACTCAATTACTGACTATGTGCTAACTAAATTTCATTTTGCTTGTACATCAATTGATGATGGAAATAAGGCTTATTTGGGCTATCAAATCCAACATTTCTATTCAAATGCTCTTATCAAAAGTCTTATATGAGTGGGTAGGATTGAAGAAGTCGAATTGGTATTTAATGGGCTGGTTATAGAAATTCAACTAGGTATACTTTTGAAGAGTAAACTACAAATTTTGTCCTTATGGTTTGTCAGTTATAACATTTTTCGTCCCTGTAGGTTCAAAATACAAGATGCCCATCATAGTTTACAAAAGCATCCGGATTTGGTCCCTCTCTCTAACGACCATTACAAAATCCCGTTAGATGAGGAACATTTTACACTTTCTATTTTCCTTTTATTAACTTTTAAGAAATTATTACTTAATATTATTACTTAGAAATTGATAACATCCTATAAACCCAATTTTGTTGTAGTGGTGGTAGTGGTTCTCTATCCCGACATCAAAGAAAATGGTGAGAGTTATGCCAATAGTGGATCATAGTGGTTGTTGCCTTTATCTCTTTGTCGATACTAAGAGAAGGAAGAGAGTCAGGAGATGGTGGAGATTGGCGGCGATCGGAGATCGACATCCAAAGTTCAAATGATATCTTCATTAATAAATCGATGTGGATTTCAAACTAAACAATTATAAAATTCTCTTTTTCTAATTTTATTCAAAGTTTATAATTCAAATTTAAAATAAAAATGTAATTTATTTAGTTTTACTTATATGAATATTTTTATAAAAATAATCATAGAGTATTTTGTTCGGGGTTAACCATGGTTTGATTTAAATGTTAACTATATTTAATAATAAATGGATAACATATTTTAATAGGAAATAAAAACAAGTATTTATGTTTATTCTGTATTTATTATGTTTTTTGCAGTTAATTGTACAAATTCAAACATTAAGCTTTAATATGTAGTACGTATGCTTAATCAACTTGTAATCTTGAATTTTAAATAATATGCATTAATAAACAGTACTTGATGCATAAAAAGTTATTTTTAAGACCTTGTCCTCAATGGTTTAATGTTAAACTAGAAGAGTAATCGGACAATGTAGCGAGAAACATCTTGATTTTAATGTTACATTTTATTCTTTGTTTTTGTCGATGTTATAATACGGTTTTATGTGGTTCTGAACAAACGATAATGTTTTTATTTTTAAATAAAATATAAATATAAAAATATCATAAAATTTTAAAAATATATATATTGATATTAGTATTAAATTAAATATTTAAAAGTTTTTGTTTTTTGTGTAATTTCTTTAACTCAATTTTCATTATAATTTAATTTAGGGTTGATAACAAAATAATTTATTTTTTGTTTAATAATATAATTTGTATAAAGATAATAATTAAAAAACTTAATAATTAAGCTAATTATATTGTAGATTTTTTATATTTAAAATAAGATGTTTATGTTGAATTTAATTATATTTATCTGCAGTTCGTCACATGAATTCAAAGATGGAGCTTTAGTAAGCTTACTTATGCACAATTTACTTGTAATCTTGAATTTTAAGTAATATGCATCAATAAACAATACTTCACATATAAAAAAAATGGTTTTTGAAAGTTTTTATCAAATGTTTTATAAAATAATATAGATATCGATATAGATACTTTGTTTTGTTGTTTGTTTTTCTCGATTTTATTTTACGAAGAAGTCTAGATTTGAGTTGATTATTATTTTATCTTAATCTATATATCAATATGAGTTTCTAAGTAAAAGCTATAAAATTCTAATTATAATGTTTAGTTTATTTAGTTTAAGTTTTATTATAATTTAGATTTAAAATAAAAATATATTTTATTTGGTTTAGTTATAATTTTTAATAAAAATATGATAAAGTATTTTATTACGGGTCAAAGATCGTTTAACTTAAAATGATAATTATATTTAAGATATTTTATTTAAAATTAAAGAGATAATATATACTTTAATAAAAAAATAAAATGACATGTTGTATCTCGAATTTTCATATGTTTATCGGTTATTTATATGAAAAGTTTTAAAATTATTGATATTTTAAAAATAAAAATAAGTGTTTCATCTTAAGGTATTTTATATTTAAAATTAAAAAGATAATATACTTTAGTAAAAAAATAAAATAAGGTGTGTATCTCGGATTTTCTTATGTTTATTTGTTAGTTATATTAAGTTGTTTTAAAATTTTAGATATTTTAGAAAATAAAAATAAGTATTTCATTTTGTAGTACTTAATTAGTATTTGTGTTTATCTGGAGTTAGTTATACGAGTTTAAACATGAAGGTTTAATAAGTTAAACTTATGCTTAATTAACTTGTAATCTTGAATTTTAATTAATATGTATTAATAAGTGGTACTTGATGCCAAAAATAGTTTTGAAGAATATAGCCTAAATGCTTTATAATATAGGGGAGGGATAAATGCAAACCAAGTCATTAGTACAAATCATGAAAACTGTCGATTTCATTGTTTAATTTAGTAAAAAAATTTCATAAAATTGTTTAATATGATGAAATTGTTTCAAATAATTCATTTCTAGATGAAATTGTTTCAGATATTTTTGGTTTTATGGAAGAATTAATTTTTTTCATGTATTTCTTATTTTAATGAACTTTTTACTAATATTAATAAAATGAAAATGATAATGTTCATATTTAACGCCCTTCACAATAGAAATGACTAATCAACCCTTATAATTAAAAGATGAAAAAAAAATTATGATTGATTAAATGAAATTTTCACGGTTTATACTAATGGTTTGTTTTGCATTTTATTCCTCCCCTTATAATATATATACATATATATACACACACATACATACATTACTTAATTATTTTAAAAGAATAGTGAGAGGAAATGACAAAAAGTCTAAAATGCCCACACTTAAACAAGTTTTTTTAACGGTCATTAGAGGGAGTGATCAGATTCCAACGTTTTTACGAACTACGATTGACCATCTTGTATTCTTAAAATTGTAAGAACGAAAACTTTTATATCCGACAAACCACAGGACCAAATTTGTAATTTACTCAATTTTTATAAATACCTATGAGCTTGAAAAATGCTATCTTGAGCTTGGAAGCAACAACGAGAGGGTCGTTGGGCTGTTTTTCGTTCTAGATTTTCACCGGAGAGGGAAACCAACAACAAGAGGTTGGAGATGGTGCTTCATTAGGAAATTTAAAAACCATTTGGAACATAAGCCCGTTAGGTTTGTGAAATTTGATAGGATCTAAAATTGATTTTCATTCTAAATTCGTATTTGGTTTGAAGGAAAGTTTGGATTTGAAATCCCGAGATTTCAATGAAATTCCACAACCGATGGATCAAGAAATCCTTTGGAGATGATTGTCATTTCAAATACAAATCCCAATCCCATAAATTTCAATTGTTCTCTTTCATCAAAATTGCCTCCAAACAAACAAATTATTTGTAAAGCAAACCAACATTTAAAAAACATTTAAATTTTATTCTAAACCCTACAAAGCAAACAAGATTTATAGAAGAATAAAATTCAGTTCCATTCCAAATCATAGACACTAAGGATTTGACATCCGAATCTCTTAAAAACATTCCATCAAATCAAATGGAAGGACAGGGTGGTGGGGGAAGCTGAAGACGGGGTGATGATGGGTTTCGCAGTGTAGTTTCACCAGGGAAGGACAGGGTGGTCACTTCAAGAATGGTTTATAGTGAAGGGGGATAGAGGAAGATGAAGACGTTTTGGTTGGGGAGGGGTTCTTATAAATAAGTAAAATGACTAACATACTTCTGCGCTAAAATAAGATAACATATTTTTTTAACAGAGTTATAGATAAGAATAAGAGGTTTTCATAGAGTTTCTCCGTATTTATTTGATTTTAATGATGCCCTATGTGATTTTGAGTAAACCATATAGGAACATAAACTAAACGTATAATTCACTCTAAAATGAATCATGATGCGACCAAGTTTATTGTAGTTCGTATTAAGGACAAGAAGAAATATTTTCCAAATCAATATTACAAAATTTCAAAAGACTACATTGGGTTTATATGGAGTCAAAAATAACAAGATGTCTTAATACACCTCTTCATAGAACATAAATTTATAGAGTAAACAATCCTCCTATGCAAAAGTGTTGCAATACATTTTTACGACACTTGTAAGTGTCTTAACAAGTTTTTTGTACGTTTTTGAGATAAAATGCCCTATTAATTTTTTTTATAAGATACTTTTTCAAGTCTCATACAATTACCTTTTGATATGACATGTAACCTTTTTGATCAATTAACGTAACTTGACAACTTGACATTTGCTAATCAAATGTTATAAATCGGTGGGTTACCGGTTAAATTAAAGTATGATATAACAAATTTTGAATTGAGAAAAAAAGATCGTTTTTTTACGAAATGAACCAAAACAATTAACAAGAATAATCATTATAGTTATATGGTGTACCTTATCATCGACAAATTTTGCCCAAAAACGAGATGTAGCCCTCTCAAAAGGATCTATTGGAAGTAGCGGACGATTCTTCCATGTCTCATCGATGTACTCAATTATCACAAGCGACTCCATGATCGGTTTACCATTGTGCACTAGAACCGGTACCTTCTTGTACAAAGGATTATATTGCAAAAGCATCGGACTTTTGTTCGAGAGATCTTCTTCAACATATTCATACTCGACCCCTTTTAGTCTGAGTGCCCATTCGACACGAAGTGCAAAAGGGCTTCCCCAAAATCCCAATAGCTTCACTTTATCTCCAGCCATTTGAATATACTTCTTGTTCTATGTTGGCCTATCAATATATACATGTATATATATATATATATATATATTCTATCTTATATATATTACAATATCATCAATGGTCAAAATTCATTTTTATATTCGATCGTTAATTTCTTTATACATACGTGATGCATGTATCTTCTTTGATGCTTCGCATGGGTTTGAATTCGTAGTCATTTAACTTCCTTTCCAATGCTATAAAAACAATTGTTTATTAAGAAAAAACCAACTACAATAATTAAATAGTTTAAAGTTGATTGTGATATGTTCATTGAATATGGATGATAGAAAAAACCAAAATATATTCGATGAACAGATCTAAAAACAAAAACGTATAAGCATGTTAGTATAAGACCAAAAAAATATAAGTCCTATTTAAAAACGTTATAGTAAGTTTATATAATATTTTTGTGCGTCGTAACAATTTGTTACAACACTTTTAATATAAAGTGTCGTATTAACTATTTTATAAGATATTTTTGAGAAAATATCATAAAGACCCATCTTTTTTATAGAACATTTGTTTTTATAAGACATTTTTAAACAATGTTCTATAAGATTGTTAGTACGGCGATTTTTAATAAAAGTATTCTAAAAAACTTGTTACGACCCTAAAAGAATAAGATACAAACTTATTACAATGCCTTTAATTGTAACGTTTTGAAAAAATTGGTTTCTATTAATTTTCCTTCAAAGGTTATCAAGATAAATATACTAGATTGAAAGAGAAAAATAAGAAAAGCTATAATAAGGAAAGCCATCATGATAATCCCTAAATTATAATGATAATCCCTAATAATTTGGCAACAAAATAAGGACTAGATATGGTTAAATTTAATATTCTCCAATACTCCCCTTCAAGTTGGAGTATGTAGATTGACAATACCCAACTTGCCAAGAAGTGATTGAAGTTGTTGAGCACCTAAGGGCTTCGTGAACAGGTCAGCGATTTGTAGTTTGGCGTCAACATATATAAAGGCTTAATTTCTTTCGATTCCATTCGCTCACGAACAAAATAACAATCCATTTCAACGTGCTTGGTCCTTTCATGGAAAACCGGATTGTTGGCGATATGTCGAGCTGCTTGGTTGTCACAAAAGAGGGGCGTTGGTTCGATAGGGGGTGCTTCCAACTCACGAAGTAACTATCAAACCCACAAAACTTCACTTACCGTTGTCGCCATGGCA
>NC_037539.1:8596803-8597728 GCF_001531365.2 Cynara cardunculus var. scolymus
GGGGCGTTGGTTCGATAGGGGGTGCTTCCAACTCACGAAGTAACTATCAAACCCACAAAACTTCACTTACCGTTGTCGCCATGGCACGGCATTCTGCTTCAGCTGAAGATCGGGAGACCACCGATTGTTTCTTGGACTTCCAAGAGATTGGATCTCCTCCGAAAAGAAGTAAGTAGCCAGTTTTTGAACGCCGAGTGTAAGGACACCCAAGCCAATCCGAGTCACAATATGTAACTAGATTGGTACCTCCATACTTTGGTAATAAAATACCTTGCCCAGGTGTAACATCAATCTTGAGCAAACCCCAAATTACCAATTCCTATAAAATCTCCAATAAAATATAATTTATTGATTATTGGGACCAAAATTGATCCTAAATTATTCTAAAAGTTTTGTCAAAGCCATCTGGACCAAGGATGGAAAATTTGAAAATGTTGCTAAAAAGACTAAATCTGGAGGAAGACCAGAGACAATGGTTGGACCAGAGGCAATGGTTGGACTAGAGGCAATGGTTGGTCCAGAGGCAATGGTTGGACCAAAGGCAATGGTCCATAGGCTGCTGAAATGGCTAAGTCTGGAAGAAGACCAGAGGCCATGAAGAACCAGAGGTGAGACTATGAAGGACAAGAGGCAATGGTTGAACCAGAGACAATGGTTGGACGAGAGGCAATGGTCCAGAGGCTGCTGAAATGGCTAAGTCTGGAAGAAGACCAGAGGCCATAAAAGACCAAAGGCAAACACTTTGAAACACACAAATCTGGGCATAACATTAATTAACCTCAAAATATGGGATATTAATTTCTAGAAAAACATCGAAATATCCGTTCTATTTTAGTGATAAAACCACCCAAAACACAATTCCAAATCGGATATAACGGATTTTTACTTACAACCCAAATTATGTAACCAAAAGAATACGGGACAA
>NC_037539.1:8597838-8604213 GCF_001531365.2 Cynara cardunculus var. scolymus
TAAAAAAGTTCAAGACATCATCCAGATATAAACCGAGACTTACAAGAAACCGAGTGAACCATTACGTACCGGATGCCAAGATCATAGGATTCCATATTCAAATCACCATATTATACCATACCATTGTTGTTCAAAACAACAAGGAGACAGGATCAACGACCAGATATATTCAACAACGTTAGAATACCAATAAATATCAAGAACCAAGAGATCGAATCGATATACATAACGAAGACAGTGCATCACCCCGTCCTTCACCTCCCGGGCTCATGCCAAAGTTCGAGTCAGAATCATACATTACGGGAAACCTCGCACTGCCCGCCTTCCTCTACTGGGTATGTGTCAAGGTTCCCTACTCATTGCTCTTCCTCCTTTCTGAGCAATGAGTATTCACAATCGCAGATAGTCTCACCCGTCCAACCCGGGATCTTGACTTCACCATAAACTTCCGGCGTGCCACACGAAGTAGTACCCATACTATGGCGTACAATTCAAGGAACAAAACAACGAGTCCGGATCCAGAAAGCAAACCGATGTACCGAGATAGTAGTAAGGAATCGACTCAAGAGACGGAATCAAAGACAAATCAAGATATTGTGACTCCATTTAGGACCAAAAACATTCATATGAAAATATATATGTTCAAATCAATATGTAACAATTAACTATATAACTCACCGGGCAACCGTACAATAACAAAAAACTCCGAATTGAGCTCACAAAGCAAGTCCAATCTACCACACTTAGATTGCTTCCAAAGTATCAAAATATGTCTTAATTACCCCCTGAGTAAATGCACAAAATCTCATAAGCAACCAATATAAGAAACTCATGATATACACATATCCTATTTGAACATTTTACCTAAATTTCTATGTATAGCTGCTGCATGCAGAACTGTTTTACCTATTTTAAGCTCGAATTCATGCCTTGATCATAAAATAAGAAATACACTAGACTCAAATATCTAACTAAGAAAATTGGCCTCACCTTATTTGGATTTTTCTACGATTTTATACAGATTTTCAAAGTCTGCACACTTTCAATGCATTCTTAAGTCGAAATTCTCATTTTCAAACATTTTTCTCAAACCATTTCGATTCCAGACCATTCCAACTTCTAAATCTCAACTTAATATAACATATTTGACATAAACAACCAAAATCAAACCTTTATTTTATCATTTATATTATCTCCCAAATCATTGACTTAATCAAGTCAAAGTTCATATGATGAATTTGCATAAATCTTGATAATCTCTTGAATCTAATGACCATTTCATGCCATAAACACTAAAAAGCACTCATTTTATACACTTAAGATCAAACCCATATGAAACGCTAACTCTATCTCAACATGCAATCCATAAAACAAGAATGTCAACCAAGAACAAGTGCAAAAATAGATTATACCTTACTTGATGATCAAATCCTTCCAAGATCTTGTAGTTCCTCTTTGATTTGAGTTCAATCAAGCCTATGTGTGTGAAAATCGCACCTCTAGTGTGTGTGAGTTCTGGACTTAGATGATATGAAAAATCGGCCAAAACTCCAATTTATAATGCTAAAACTCTAGTTGGGCCGGTTTGGCCCGGCTAGGTTCCCATTTTCACCATCAATACTTAAATTATTCATAACTTTTCGCTCGGACTTCCGTTTTCTATGAGATTTTCGCCTACACGTTTATAAAGAGATAATCTATAACATCCAACAAAAATATTCCAGAAAATATCTCCCAAGAAAATCAGTTTTACGTATCTATTTGACGTAAAAAATTTCCAAATCCTCTAATATTCTTAAGAAATATAATTCTAAAATTTCAAACCTAAACTTCCACTAAATCATAAGTTCTATTTAACCCAATAATTAAATATACTAATCAAATAATTGGGCATATTAGAAACTGGATGTTACACCAGGTGTGGTTTTAAGGTAGCAAAGCACTCTAGTAACCGCATCCATATGGTTTTGTCTTGGATCAGCCATAAATTGGCTTAAAACGTTTACCGAATAGGCTATGTCCGGTCTCGTGGCTTGCAAGTAAAGAAGTCTTCCCAGAAGTCTTATATATTGATTAGCATCAACCTTCTCTTCCTCATCTCCTTTATCTAGCTTTAGGTTCTGTTCCATGGGAAATGAACTCGGTCGACAGCCCTAAAAACCACTATCTTCAAGAATGTCTAAGGTGTACTTCCTTTGACTAAGGACCAAGCCTTTTGATGTGCGAGCCACTTCGATTCCCAGGAAATATTTCAAGCTCCCAAGGTCTTTAATGCAAAACATCTCATCGAATTGAGATTTCGTCTGCTGTATCTTATCCATATTGTTGCCAATGATTATGACATCGTCTACATATATTAGCGCCACAACATACACATCATCCACCTTATATGTGAATAAAGAATGATCTACCTTGCACTAATCGTATCCAAGTCAAGTAAGTGCAATAGTAAACTTGTGATATCAGTTGCAAGACGCTTGTTTCAGACCATATATATATTTCTTTAATCTGCACACTCTCGTTTCTTCCTTGGTGGAGAAGCCTTGAGGACTTTTCATGTACACTTCTTCTTCTATATCACCATCTAAGAATGCATTGTTGACGTCGAGTTGATGAATAATCCAATCTCGTTTGATTGCTAAGGCAAGTAACGTTCTCAGAGTCACCAATTCCGCAACCGGGGCAAATGTCTCGTGGTAATCCATACCCTCCATTTGAGTAAAACCTTTTGCAACGAGCCATGCCTTGTACCGTTCGAATTCTCCACTTGGTTTGTATTTCACTTTGTAGACCCACTTGGACTCTATCGCTTTCTTCCCAGGTGGCAACTTTTGAAGAATCCAAGTTTCATTTTGTTCAAGAGCGTAAATTTCCATTTTCATAGCTTCCCTCTAATTATGATCTTGTGATGCCTAATAGAAATTCTTTGGCTCATCGTGGGAGTTGATGGCCGCTAAAAAAGCTTTACGAGATTCAGAAAATTTATCATAAGAGATGTAGTGAGCAAGGGGATGTACCGTGGAGGATGCCTGATTGATGGGAGGCTGTGATTTGTCTACCGAGGGGGGAAGTTTTACAACATAGTCATCTAGATGCTTCGGTTGAGACCCGGTCCTTCATTCCTTACTATTTTCAACTTCATTGACTTGCTTCACTCTGCATGGTGTTATGCATATTTGAGGTTGTTTCATGCAGACCAATACCTCCTTCATTGTGATCAAGTTCTTGTGGAGAACTTTGTTCATGACCTTCAATAGAACCCACCTCATTGTCTCTTTCAATTGGTGAAGCTTGATTAGTTTCATCAATTACTCCCCCTGTCGCTTGATTCCTTTGGTTTATTTCAGCTTCATATATATTTTAAAAAAACATCCTCCTTGCTTTCTTCCTTTGATTCAATATCAGAAAAGGGGCACTTCTTCCACAAATTTTACGTCCCTTGACACAATCATTTTTTTTGCTCAATATCAAAAATTTTGTAACCATTAGTCCCACAAGGATAACCCATAAAGACGCCCGTTTTACCTCTTGGTTCGAACTTGTCACCTTTCGTGTTCGTGTTTCTGTAGTAGACTAAGCACCCCAAAATTTTCATGTGTTCATAGTTAGGAATCCTTTTAAAAAGAATTTCAAAGGGTGTTTTGTTGTCTAAAACTTGGGATGGCAACCTATTTATGATATAGGATGTAGTCAAAATACATTCACCCCGCAATCTGATACGTAAACTTGCTTCAAACCTTAAGGCCCGGGCAATTTCAAGAAGATGTCGATGCTTTCTTTCGACCACCCCATTTAGAAGATGTCAAAATACATTCACCTTTTTTGTTTCTAAGATAATCCCTTGTTTTGTGTAGAAATCATGCATGTAATTTGAGGTAAATTCACCTCCATTATCACACCTTATTGCTTTAATGGATTTTCCAAATTGATTTTGATCAAGTTGTAAAAATCGATTAAGCAAATGCTTGCTTGATGTTTGTGCTTGATCAAGTAAATCCAAACCGCTCTACTATGGTCATCAACAATAGTTAAAAAGTAAGTTACCCTTGATAAGGAAGGTGCGCTATACGCACCCCATATATCACAATGCACTAAATCGAAACATTTTTTAGATTTTATTGAACTGGCCGAAAAAGGTAGTCTAGCAAATTTTGCCTTCATACAGGAATCACACGTTTTATTTTCTGAATCAAAATAAATACTTGTAAGAGAATTAACCCGAGAAAGTTTGACATTGGAAGCATGGACGAGCCTTTTATGCCATGTATCAGCAGTGACCATCATCGCCTTTCTTTATTCCTTTATTCTCCCCAATCGGTATAGACCTCTACTACACCTACCTGCTCCAATCAAGCTCCTCGACCCCAAGCCCTGCATGACAAATAAGTCAGGAAAAAACATGATAGCACGATATAGATCTTTTGTTAACCGACGAACGGACAAAAGGTTGCATTTGAGATTGGGTGCAAACAATACTCCCTTTAACATGGTTGCTCCCTTTAAAAGAAGTTCACATTTCCCTTTTGCAGGAATGGCATTGCCATTAGGAATTCTGATGGGTGTCTCGTTGGCATTTGTTGTCATATTTTTAAGCAAATTATTTTGATAAGTGATGTGTTCAGTTGCCCCCGAGTCAACAACCCAATCACAATCTAATTTAAAACTACCTACCATATTTGCCCTCGGCTTCGTTTATGAGCCAACAGTATTATCGTCACCACTGAAGTGTTTAACAAACATCTTATAATGCTATTCTGTTATTCCTAGGATAGGACTCGAACCAGTTTCAGCAAGTGCAACCTTAGGCTTTGTCATCTCCCTTTTTGCTTTTCCAGGCCACCATTCTGGGTACCCAATTCGTTTGAAGCATCCTTCTCGGTTATGCCCATCTTTTCCACAAAAACTGCAATGCTCAGCTTTATTATTGAAGGAGCTTTTGTCTACCTTCTGTCCCCCTTTTTCTGTTGTTGTCCTTCGCATTTTGCTGGAACAAAAGCTTGAAAAACAGCTGCTTCTTGACTCGTTTTCTTAGCAAAGAAAACAGCCCTCTGTTGCTCATCTTCAGCGACTAGATGATAAGTTGTCCCTAAGCTTGGTGTTGGTTTCATTGCCAAAATTTGAGTCCGAATCACCGAAAATTCACTCTCAAGACCCATCAAAAATTCGTATGTTCTTTCCTTTTCCTTAAGTTCAACAATTTTCTTGCCAAGCCCACACGTACATCCCTCACACGTGCAACGAGGAATCAGTAAAACCGATTGTATTTCATCCCATAGGCCACGTAATTTAGTATAGTAGGCTGAGACGGAAGTCCCGTCTTGTCGAGTCACCGTGAGCGATTGTTTCAACTCATAAGCTCTCGGTGCACTTTCTTTGCCAAACCTCTCCTTCAGGTCATCCCAAATTTCCGCAGTATTGTTAGCATACTTAACACTGCTAGGTATTTCCTTCTCCATCGACGTAGTGAGCCAGCCTTTTATCATTGCATCACAACGAAGCAAATATGGTGAGTTTAGGATAATCAGAAGCGTGTATATAGAACGGTGAGTTTGAGTCTATGGACTCGCCCTCGTTTTTCGGTGTGTTTTCTTTACCGTCAGCCATGATCAGGCTGTGGTTTTAGGGTTTTGAATATATGTGAGGTATCTGCTCTGATACCACGAAAAAATTGGTTTCTATTAATTTTTCTTCAAAGGTTATCAAGATATATATACTAGATTGAAAGAGAAAAATAAGGAAAGCTATCATGATAATCCATAATAGTTTGGCAACAAAATAAGGACTATATATGGTTAAATTTAATATTCTCCAATACGTTTTAATTTTTAATCTTATAAATTTATTATTATAAAATGTTCTTTTAGTATGTTTAGAAAATTCTAAAGTACTATAAACCTAATTTCATCATGATGATATTAGTGATTACAATTACTACATGAGATTGAACCTTGGTTTGATGAACTGAAATTGGTTTTGGTGTAATAGGACTTCGGGTTTCGTACCAACTGTTAATTAGGGTAATTATTTACGGTTACTAATTTACCCTTTTAACTATTTTTATTTCTGCTTTTATTCTAACTAGTTGTGTACCCGCGCAATGCAGCGGGATGTAAAAGTTCATTAAAATTTATTCAATTTCGAAATATCAAATTCTTTCCAGATGTCATAAAGCCTAAACATCTGTACTTGCAGTAGATTCAAATAACCATCTACGCGAAATGTCGGGGTTACTTGCTTCTGCAATCATTCATACAAAAACATATGTTTTAAGTGGAATGTGTATAATAACAAGTCCCTTTGTAATTGTAGTTATAGGTGGAAAGAATACGATTCAATTTTTGTAACTCCTTTCTAAGGCAATATATCCAAAAAAAA
>NC_037539.1:8605418-8607813 GCF_001531365.2 Cynara cardunculus var. scolymus
GGTTCAAACAAAACCAAATGTGAGGAGGGTATGTGAGTTTATTTGTCATCTATAAATATTTTATACTTAAAAAATGTTTTCATTTGGTTATTCCTAGGATAACTTCTTACCGTAAGAGGTGGAGGTTACTCACAGCATCATCAACACAGCCAGTCTGATCATAAAGTGCCTGTTTCTCCTCATCACCAAGTATCGAAATAACGTTCTGCAGTTGTAGAAACTTTTTCTTTGGCATCCTACTATACATAAATATAGAAGTAAATTAAGAAAAGGTTATGATGGATAAAGAATTATTTGAGAAGAGAATGGATCAATGATATATCACCTCATCGCCAACATTCTTATCAGGATGGAGCCGCAATGCCAACTTATGATATGTCTTCTTTATTTTCACCCCAAGAATCTAGAAGGCGGAATTATGTAAAATTTATTTTTGTCTCTAAGTATAGATATATAAGCATTAAATGCKCTACCACTACAATAACATGTAAAGCAAAAATGGAATAAATAAGCTACTATGAGAAGGAAAGTATCTTGCATCACTGCTTCACTCATATTCTAAAATTTAGAACCTGACATATTCAATCTATCTTTTGAAAAAGCATAAATGTTGCTTTAAAACATYAGAAACTCATATCACGCTTCATTTTAAATCTCCTTCTAAGCTTATGAAAGAAAAAAGAAATTGACTGAAGCATCACGCACAAGCAATATGACTTGAAGCAGTATAATTTTTCAAACATATAGATGGTCTCATGAGAATACACAAAAGGTCAAAGAGGAGAAGATATAGTGGAAATATATGCGTATGTAAATGACAACAAAAATGTTTACAGAAGAATCAAGAACTTCGTCTCATCACGGTCTCAACTTTATGTTTTCAGATAGGGGAAGGTGTTGTTCTGGTGACCATTAGACTTATTAACCTTGTTGTATATTGTTTGTTCTCCAGTCACAATCTTACACTAACAGTTTATTTTTTGATGTTTATGGTAAATGTTTAGGGGCCGTTTACTAAACGCTTACCCGGTAATTTTTCTCACCGGATGCACATGGCAAGGGCCAAGAATCTTACCCGGTAAGAACGAAGATAAGGATGGAGAGTCTTATCCGATAAGTGACGACTGACGATTCTTACCCTTGTAAATTGTTGTATAGGATACGTTTTGATGTACTACAATCTTACCCAATAAAGTAAATTATAGTGTTTACTCCTAATGTTAAGCACTTACCGGGTAAGCATTTAGGTAAACGRYCCCTTAGTTTTTCTTTGATAAATCTAGCATATTGCATAAAAAGTTAAGCATACACAATTATGGYCGTATGTTTCAGTATGCTATACAACATGCTGATCAAAGAAGTGGGACAGATCCCCCTAAAAAGATTAAAGATCTCAGTAAGAAAAAAGAGATATATCAAGATCAATTTTCCTTCAATTAGAGGAATAGATACCAAAACTATAACATAGACCCCCGAAGTCGCAACATATATTTTTATCATCTTTGCCTTAAAAACACAAATAGGTGCAGCTAGTGCCTCCTGAAAGATCCAATTAAAATATGGCTATCATATTCAGAAGGATAAAACAAAAATCTCCAGTCAAAGACAAAAAGTCAGGTTTTAGATCAGATTGAGAAAGATAAACAAGATAGGGCAGCTTATGACCATCACAAATGATTTTCAAACAACCAATTCAAGATCAACAATCTTCAGTCATCAGAGTTGAAAGTAGAGAGCATCTATGGCAGAGGTTTACTGGATTAAAATGACTACCTATTCATATGACCTTTGTACTTCTTGTAAAGATCAATCAAATCAGTTCTCTCTGACTTGGATCCTCTGTAATTGGCTTTAAACTCTTCAATATAAGCTTTTGTACCTACACAAGCATTTGTGTTGTTCACCTTATAACAGGAAATATATCAAGTTATTTACATATCTTTCTGGGAGTTTTATACAAGAAACAAACCTTTTTGTACATAGTCCGGGAGAAGTCCTTCAAATTTTGAACCACATCCCCAGCAAGATCTTGTTAGTGAAAAAACAATTGAGTGCAACATGATGATTGAGAAAGCTCCAGATAATATCATATGATGTAATATCAGCTATAATGTAAAAAGGGTTCATCACGTATATCACTGATTAAGAGGATTTAAGGTTTTGATGTCGACTTCATGGCACTTGCTCATATTACTACCAAATATACCTGTAAATCATTTAGATATCTTTATTAACATAGAGAGAAYCTTCTCTTAAATTCTAGATCWTCAAATATACCTGTAAATCATTTTTCTCAAAAAAATAACGAGTGAGGATTTGCTCTAGATTTTTCCTTCAAATCTTGATTCTTGAGTGTGTATTTTGGAGTATATCAAAGTGAAGTTTGTGATACCCA
>NC_037539.1:8608788-8610718 GCF_001531365.2 Cynara cardunculus var. scolymus
AAAGAAGTTGGGTTTAGGGCCGATGAAAGCGTTAAGAAGTTGGGTTTAGGGATGGCTTTAATGAGTTGTACCATTGGCAATAGAGGTTGTTTTTAAGAGTTTAAGAGTTTTAGCCAAATGCATTATAAGATAGTATAGATAAATCCTACGAAATTCCTTGAAATTACCAATCACTCCCTTGGGATTTCAAATATATATGTTCGTGGGATTTCAAATACATAAAATTCTACCAAACATGAGATTGAAATGAAATTCAATTTCAAGTCTCTCTCAGTCCAATCTTACAAACCAAACAGGACCTAAGAATTAATGAGATGGAAAAATTTATTAGTAGAATAATTATACATTTTAAAATATGTACATTTTTTTTATTAAGGATAAAAGTGTTATCGAGCCAACTAAAATTGTAATAGTTATACATTTAAAAAGATGTATCATGGGCGGAGTAATATATATTATTCATAAAGATATAAATAGATGGTTTTCAAGTGTAATAATATACAAAATAAATCTTTATTGGATATATATATATATATATATATATATATAGGGTTGGGTTCACGTGAGACCAATGGTTTTTCGTGAGACCCGTAAGACCAATTTATGTTCATTGATCAACTTTATATGCATATGATCTAATGGTCTAAAATTGCACGGTAACAATTTTGTAATTATTGAGAACTCGTGTGGCGTTTATGAATATTCAGATCTGACGATTGTGGATCTAATCCAAGGGTTGAGAATTGGTCTTACGAGTCTCACAAAAAACTATTGGTCTCACATGATCCCAAGTCTATATATATATATATATATGGGGGTAAGATCTTTTGTTAATGAAGATTAATTATTTAGTAGATGTTACTTCAAATGTTTGATTTAATGATGAATGAAAATAAGTAAATTTTTTATGTGAAAGTTACTTTTATGATATTTAATAAAATGTTACAATTTTTTTATGTGTAAGTTACTTTTATGATATTTAATGATGTTCATAAGAATGTGTTCATAACATAAGGTATTTGTAAGAATGTGCTCATATTTGTTCATAGATGTTCATAAGAATGTGAGCATAATTATAAGGGGTTCATAACCATATGGTGTTCAATAACATTTAATGAACATAATCACATTGTCTATAAGTGAACTCATGTTCATATAAAGGGAGATGCCCATGTATATATTAATGTTCATAGTAATGGATATTTTTTTATTAATGACAATAGATTAATCTTCATATGAATATCAATGTCATTAAAGAACAATTATAAATTTTATGAATTTTTTTCCTAATAATAGTTGTGTTCATGTATGTTCATCTTAGATGATAATATATTATATTATTAGTTATTATAAAATTGTCATCCATTGATTCACAAGATGAATGGTTGTGATGAGTTTACAAAGTTAATACCATAAATTGGGTTAACAAAAGAACTTACCTCTCTCTCTCTCTCTCTCTCTCTCTATATATATATATATATATATGTGTGTGTGTGTGTATGTGTGTGTGTATGAGGATCTTCTTCTTAAAACTCTCTAAACTATAAGATATCTGAAAACTGGTGTATCATGTGCTATTTCATATGATTTTTTCTAGCAATGACTAGAATTTAATACGTTGATTGACATATATTTGTTTTACATGCACTCGGTTTACAACGTGAACTTTCTTGGTGTGTTGATAAAACAAAAAATACATGTAAAAAAGTTTTAAATTGTGAATTGAATACATATAAAGAAACACATTGTGAAAAATATATTTGTTAATCAATACGTAAAATACTATACTTGGAAAAAAAATCATATAAAACAAATATTAAGGCAGAAGTTCTCACAGATCTCATAAAATTTTGCAATTCTCAAATGCTTAAGCCTATATATATATATATATATATATATATATATATATATATATATATATATATATATA
>NC_037539.1:8611788-8614883 GCF_001531365.2 Cynara cardunculus var. scolymus
TATATATATATATATATATATATATATATATATATATATATATATATATATATATATATATATATATAATGTTAAAAGTGTATTCCTTATTGCTCAAACAAAGTTAAAGGTCAAATGTGTCAACAAATTCTCTCTTTTTGACATTTGGAGTTGTTAGCTTTTGTTATTGTTACATTCTTTCCTTCTTCATCACTTGATCCCCATGGTTATTACAAAAGAAAAACCTCAAACTTTTACCAAATAAAGCTATTTTTCTTTATTATCAATGTCATCCAAGAATAAAAAAGTTCTTAGGCTTCTCGTTACGAGTTCCGTGCAGTGCAACAAACAGTGTTTATGCCAAAGGAGGGTGGTGACAAAAATCGAGCCGTTGGCTTGCTGAAACTTTTTTTTATTTGTGTTTCTCATAAAAATGATTCTTTTCTCGTTATAAAAAACCAACATCAATGAAGAAACATTTACTAACCATCCCTAATATGCATTTGTAGTAACAAGACATGTGGATGACGACGAAAATATATAGTACCACGACATGCATCACTATTGAGTGTTGTGTTGATGAGAGAAACAACAGAAAAAAGTTCTCGACATTGGGGAGAAAAAAGAGGTCGTAGTCAATATCAATTGTACACCTTCTTTTATCGTATAACATATTTGTTGGTCATTTTATTTTTATGGGTTAAATGTATGAAATAGCAACCTACTTTCATAAAATTTCTTATTATAGCATTCTACTTTTGTTTTTATTATCGTATAACATATTGTAATATTTGTTTGTTCCACTTTACTTGTGAAGAAGGAAAAAAAATGGAAACTTTAATCACCTATGAACCTTGGTCAAGATTTATGTGCATAAAGAAAATCTTGAAAGATGTATGAAGAGAGATAGAAAGGGGTGATGAGATTTTATAAACGCTAATAATACCTAGCTCACATTTTATTATAAATTAAGGGGTCGTTTATTAAACACTTACGCGGTAAGTGATTACAGAGTAAGTTTTCTTATCGGATGAACATGGCAAGGGTAAAAAATCTTACCCGATAAGAGCAATGATAAAGATAGAGATTCTTACTTGGTAAGTGAAGGTAACGACTCTTATCCGGGTAAGTGCTTACCGGGTAAATTGTTGCATACAATACCACTTTAATGTACTACAATCTTACCCGATAAAAATAAATTATATTGTTGACTCCTAACGTTAAACGCTTACCCGGTAAGCATTTAGGTAAACGACCCCTAAATCAAACGATTTTAGTTATCCAATATATTTCACTTAAAAGTAAGATATGAGAAATAAAATTACGTAAACTTTGCTAATATCAGGATAAATAAAGAGACTGTTTTTCGTGAAAATTACAAATGTTTTTGGGTAGAAGCTAAGAGTTTGTAATTCTTTTTTGAAAATTTTGAGAAGTGTTTGAGCTTAGACGGTAGAAGCTATTTGCGAAATTAAGTGTGAGCAAAACGTACCATTTAATTGGGGGAAAGTCTAAAAAAATCTAATAAACTTTAGTGTTTGGAATTATTAAGTCATTGGATAATTTTTTGGAACAAATAAATCTTTGGACATTCCAAGACCTGTTAAATAAATTCTTGGATTTTTTAAAACCTGTTAGATACACTCTTATGACCTATAAAACTAATTAATGTGATAAAATAARAGGAAAATCTATAAATAAATAAAAAGTCAATGAACTTTCATATTTTGATCGATTAAGTCCTTAAACGTTTTTTGAACCAAAAGAATATATTTTATTTTTAATTAAAATAAATTTTATCAGTAATCTTTTTAAAAAAAATTATTTAAAAAATCACATACATGATATATTTTATTTTTAATTAAAATAAATTTACCAATAATATTTTTTAAATGTAAATATTTTTTCGTAAATGTAAGTAATTTTTTGGTATATTTGTTTATTTTTATAGATCTAAGTATTCTTTTGATTCAAAAAATGTTTAAGAACTTAATCGTTCAAAATATGAAATTTCATTGGCTTTTTTTTCAGACTTTTTTCATTATTTTACCACATTAACCAGTTGTATAGGTAATAAGGATGTATTTAACAGGTTTTAGAAAGTCCAATTAGTTACTTAACATGTTTTGAAATGTCCAAGAACTTATTTGTTCCAAAAAATTGTCTAAGAACTTAATCATTTCAAACACTAAAGTACATTGGATTTTTTTAGACTTTTCTCTTTAATTGGTGTATTATAAGTATCCTTCAGCAATCCCCAAAAATCCCATATTTAGTAATCTATTGTTTACCGAAAGAACCAATTTGAATGGGCTTTTTGGGGCTCTTTATTTCGTGAAAGCAACAAGTCACTGACCAAAAATGATTATTTTGGAGTTATCGGCTCAAGGATGAGTGTGAGCATCACAAACCACGGTAAAAATAAGAAAGCAACAACTCCAGATCAATTTTGACGTGGCAATTGGTGATTTTGGTATTTGAGAGAGAAGCTCAACTCAACGGTAACTCTTCTATTTGATTCATTTCAATAACCTTCAACATATATCCTTTTTATCCTATAACTACTACCGTGTGTGTGTGTGTATATATATATATATATATAGCGTTGGGTTCACGTGAGACCATTCTGTTTTCAAGAGACCCGTGAAACCATATTTTTACACTTGAAACTTCACAGCAAAACATTGAGAAAATAAGAAAAAATCTGAAACTTCACAGCAAAAACACTGTGAAGGTTACCTTTATAGTGTTTTAGTATAAAGTTTCAAGTATAAAAATGTTGTTTCATGGGTCTCACAAAAACATAATGGTCTCACATGATCTCATGTCTGAATATATATATACTATATTATAAAACATTTGAGAAAAAACTCTTAAAAACCACTTTTCTATACTATATTATAATGCATTTGACTAAAACTCTTAAAAACTCTTAAAAACTCTTAAAACTCTTAAAACCCGTTCATCCCTATCCGATTTCATCTCATATATGAATTCGTGTAACTAACTGCAGATAAACACAATCAAATATATGATAAACATTTTATTTTAAATATGAAATATCTAAAATATAATTAGTATAATCATTAAATTCTAACAGAATACTTAATTATTAT
>NC_037539.1:8620422-8649201 GCF_001531365.2 Cynara cardunculus var. scolymus
ATCAAGATCGGTTCACATAGTTTGTACCATATGGTTGGTTTCTATTTGAACCAGCCCCTATATATATATTACAATCCATCCTTAACATTGTTAACTCTGATTGAATTGCATGCAACTTAAAAACCATTGAAGCCTTTGAGACATGATTGGAGTTTGCTAGCAGAACCTTCGTAATGCTAATGCATGAACACTCTTCGGCAAATATAGAGGCAATTCTTTATAAATTCCTTCATCTTTCGTGAATATAACATGTTATTGGATCATAAATCTTTATCTTTATATATATAAAAGGAAAACCTTGAGCTATTGAGGTGACACCCTCAGAATTGAGTATTCTTAAATAATGAATTGTGGTTGAGTTTTAGTTATCCCCACATTGATTAATAGTTGAAAGATTTGAGCAAAGTGAATTGTATAATAAAGGTGGATATGGATGTTTTTTTTGTCAATCATGGGGTTTACCTTATGGTATTGTCTTATTTTGGATGAACCTCTTTGAAATCTTTAACCATTGTTGGAACCAAAACCAATCAAATAATAAAAATTATAGTGGAAAATTGGAAATGAAACCAAGGATGATGACTTGCAACATGAGGTTTGAGTGTTTTCTGAAGTATTGAAATAACGTTAACTTTCATCATCTCATATTGGTGGAAAAATGATAGTTTGGAAGAGGGTGATGAATGTATAAAAGCGTAACGAACGCTTTGAAATTTATAATCATTGTTGAAATCAAAACCAACCAATTGGTAAAATTATACTGCAAGATGAATGCAAATGATACCTTTTTTTCTTAACAAGAGTTGTGATAACTGCAGTACTTATAATAACAAATGTAGTTTAAATGTTGGACGTGACGTAAATATAGATATGATCCCTACTCGGGTCGAGACTTTTACATTTTTTTTCTCAAATTGAGTTTTGATCATCGTACAACACGTAGTGTCAAACACTAGTTGTTTATAAAATTTGCTTATTAGTTATAGACTAATGATCGTGTGAGAAATAAGAGTCAAAATGAGAAGCGTCATCATCACTTTCAATCTTCAATTAGAATTGACCTAAGGGTGGAGCGATCGTTGCTTACCATTCTCACAATAAATTCCATTCGCATCAGAATCCAACCCATTAATTATAATAATTATAATAAAATAAAATAAAATGAAAGCAAAATTAATTATATTTTATTGTAATTTGTTCTAAATAATTGAAAACCTGTAAATTTTTCCAATTAATTGAAATTGAACCCAACCCAAACCCTAATTCAGGATGGGCTTATGAAGATGATTTATAAGCTACTCAGAATCTAGTCCATGCTTGATGACCTAGGTCGAATTTGCTGTTGGGCTGAGTAATATCGATTCCACAACACCCCCAACAAATTGAATTGATCGTGTTTTCGTTGTTCATTCATTGTCGACAGAGCCGAGACTGTAATTTGAGCTATCTCCGCCACCTTCGTTGCCGGAGCAGTCTCTCTTTTCAGGTTAGATGAATCGCCGTCTTACCTTTTTCTGTCATTCAATACTAATAAACACTTCGAAACCGTCACGAAAATCAATTGTTACAAACCCTAGAACAAATGGGTTTTCGTTGTTTAGAGCGTTCATTTACACCTCAACACGCTTCAATAACAATAGCAATTTTAGGAGAGTTAATGTTAATACAGACCCAAATGATCCATCAACCCTAATGAAAGAAGATGGTGTATCAGTCTGTTCGGAATTGTGGATCGAGAGTTTTAGAAACCCTAATCAAACTGTCACTAATTTGACTAACTACTTGCGGAGATTCGAGTTGTGGGTTTTAGCTTATCAGAAAGTTTGTGCTGATGAAATGGGTGCTTATATGCCCAGAAGTTCAGTACAAAGACCAGCACTTGAAGATTTACTGGCACTTAGAAATGCTGTTCTTGATAATAGGTTTAGATGGGGTGCTAGATTAGAGTTTTTCATCAAGTCTCCGAAAGATAAGACAGAATATGAGTCTCTATCGAAGCGAAAAATTAGGGCTATCTTGACCACTACGCAACCGAGCCCATTTCAGGATAGGATTGTTCAAGAGGTTTTGTTTATGATTTTGGAGCCTGTTTATGAAGCTCGGTTTTCAGACAAGTCTTATGCTTTTAGACCAGGGAGGACTGCGCATACTGCATTGAGGGTTATTAGAAGGAGTTTTGCAGGTTATTTGTGGTATGTAAAGGGGGATTTGAGTACCATTTTAGATGGATTGAAAGTTGGGATGGTAATAGGTGCTTTAATGAGGGATGTGAGAGATAAAATGGTGATTGATTTGATAAAATCGGCAATGACTACTCCAGTGATCACTAGCCCGCCTGTAGAAAAGAAGAGAACGAAGAGGAAATATCAGAAAAAGAGGGTTCTAGCGGAAGACGAGCCTAAACCGGACCCTTATTGGTTAGAATCATTTTTCGGGTTTGCACCTGAGGAAGCTGAAAAGGTTCCTACTTGGGGACATTGTGGGATTTTAAGTCCTCTGTTGGCTAATATTTGTCTTGATGAGTTGGACCGTTGGATGGAGGGGAAAATCAAAGAGTTTTACCGACCTTCAAAGAGTGATGTAATATGGAATAGTCCTGAAGGAGAAGTTGACCAGGGGAATACATCTTGGCCGGAATTTGTTCCCACTAGTGGGCCCGACAAGACTAGAAAAATTGATTATATTCGTTTTGGTGGTCATTTCTTGATCGGAGTTAGGGGTCCTAGAGCTGATGCAGCAATTCTTAGAAAACAATTAATCGAGTTTTGTGATCAGAAATACAATCTCAAGCTTGATAACGAGTGTCTTCCAATTGAACATATAACAAAGGGGATAATGTTTCTTGATCACGTCTTGTGTCGAAGAGTTGTGTACCCCACTCTTCGGTATACTGCAACTGGTGGCAAGATCATCAGCGAAAAGGGTGTGGGCACTTTGTTATCAGTCACCGCAAGCCTAAAACAATGCATTAAACAGTTTAGAAAATTGGGATTTTTGAAGGGTGATCGAGATCCTGATCCACAGCCATGTTTTAGAATGTTCCATGCTACCCAGGCTCATACAAATGCACAAATGAACAAGCTTTTGACTACAATGGTTGAGTGGTACAGATTTGCTGATAATAGGAAAAAGATAGTCAATTTTTGTTCTTATATCATACGAGGTTCGCTTGCAAAACTCTATGCTGCAAAATACAAGCTTCGTTCACGGGCAAAAGTATACAGGATTGGTGATAGAACACTCAGGCGGCCATTAAAAGAGAAAAAAGGGCAATCACCCGAGTACAATAACTTGTTAAGAATGGGTCTTGCCGAGTCAATCGAAGGGCTTATGTATACACGAATGTCGCTAGTGCCTGAAACGGATTACAGCCCGTTTCCAGTGGGATGGAGGCCTGATCATGAGAAGGCATTGCTTGAATATATAAGATTGGATGATCCCAAAACATTAGAACAAAATCGTACAAATCTTCTTGAAGAAGGTCTTATATCACCTCAAGATTATATCTCTATGCTTGTTTGGAATTACAAGAGAAGTGCATCGATTAATGGTTTGAATAACTCAGAAGAAGGCAAAACATTGTTGTTAGGATCGAATGTTCAAACTGACGAGCAAAGGACAGAAGACGAGGAAGAACATGAAGAACAGTTAAGCGCTACACACTTATGAGGTAATTTATAGAATTTGAATCTTTCCGTGCACAGGAATTAATAGATTGGAAGGCTATAGAGTAGCATGTATAATTTCCATCTCACTGTTTTTCAAATTTTTATTAATACAGGGTTGTGCTTTCGGTTATCACTTCTTTTACTTATAAATTGTAATATAATGTCATAAGAAGTAAAATTTCTTAAGGGTGCAAACTGGGACAGGACTGAATGGGTAACAAATGCAGTTTTTTTTTGGGAACAAAATGAGGACAATGGAACAAGATACGTAGATTACTAAACTACCCATGTCAAATTAAAACCTTAAAATCTTCCACAATCCTTTCACCTGCCTACCTCACTCTGGCTTGTCCTGTTCAGCTTTAGACTTGATCAAGTAGAATATGTAAACTATGAAACTGAGTCGTTTCTTGCCAACTTTTAATCAAATTGCAAATCACACATTTTTTTGTAACTATGGTTTGTGTCCGTTAATGTATCTTGTAGTTATATTTGTAAGCCTTTGTTTCCTGCCTGCAAATTTTGTTTCTATAGGATCTTGGATTGGAGTTGGCACTTTGAGGCACTTAAAAACCGAGGTAAACTTCTTCTAAAATGTGTGCCCATGTGTTTGTATGTATGTTGGAGTTGGCTTTGTAACTTCGTATTTAATGTAGGGATGTGAATCTGGGATGGCACTTGTTCCGGTGACTATTGCTTTTGTTATCGAGGTCGAGAAAGAATTGTGTCTCCTTGGCAAGGTATGTATCTAGAAGATGTTTATTGTAAACAAGTGTGTTGCTTAAGAAATAAATTATTGTAACATTTACTAGTTTTTTTTAAGTATATAATATTTATATACGGCAATTAGAACAAATAAACTCACACACCCTCCTCACTTTTGGTATATACGGCAATTAGAACAAATAAACTTCAAAAATGTATATTATAAGTTTATTACAATTTACAACAACAATAGCAATATGATACTAGTTTGCTACCCCGATCATATTAGTTTATAAATATGATCATATTAGTGAGACATTGTTTGGTAGAGGATAAGTTTGCTAGATTCCACCCCTAGACCCTGCTTTCGGGTGAGACATATTGTTTTGTTTTGTTTTATGCTAACATTTAATAATACAACGGCCTTCTCTTGGTTTATATTTATTGTATATTTGGTGTTTTTTTTTTTTCGATATCTTAAATGGTGGTATCGTTGTGTTGATGGTATTTACAGCTTTTGTGATTATTTGCATATTGTGAATGAATTGTTGGTGGACAGGCGTCTTGGCTGTCTCTACCGTTGTTGACTCTGGAAATTGTCAAAAGCCGTTGCTTCATGAACGAGTAATTGTCTCATCCATGGTACGTTGTTGTGCATATTTGTTTCTAGAGTAAATTGTAGTTTTGGTTCCTATGGTTTGTCAATTCTGTTGGTTTTCGTCCCAAACAGTTTGTTTATTCCAATTTTGCCATCATGGTTAGCCAATTTGCTCAGGTTTGGCCCTATAATCTAATTTCAATGTTTTCATCATAGAAGAAGAAGAAGATGATGATGATGATGATGATGATGATGATGATGATGATGATGATGAAGAAGTAGCAGCATCTGGTTGTGGGCTAGAGGTTTGACTTTTGAAAGTCAAACAGGCCGAGATGACACCCGTAGAAATCGCCCTTGTGGATCCTTCTAATTGGTGGACATTGAAGGAAGGAAAGTGCGGAACAGACCAATTTTTTTCATGCAAATAAGCCTCCTGAATGAATATAGATACAAGTGATGTTTATTGTTTTGATTAGAAGTTTGTATTAAAATGTGTTTTGATTAATTATAGTTGATTAATGTGTTTTGGTTCCTTCTATCACCGGGGGTTTGACCAGAAAATGAATCCGGGACGGGATGTTAATCCCCGTAACCGCTAGGGATATGGACTGCGGCCGGGGGCCGTCAATAGAAACCGGGGCCAGGGATTAGAAAACTGCCCCATCCCATCCCCGCCCCATTACCATGCCTATCATGTATGCTTTGACTCGTAGGCTTGGTAAAAGAATATGATGGATAGTCTTTTGACGGAATTTCGCACAATTCTTGGATCAATGGTCTCTCAGATTAGGTGATACCGTCTAAGGAGAAGGAGATGCTTGGAGAGTTGGTGTGACCTTGTTTCTTTCGCCTATGCTATGTCACCCTCATTGTCGCATTAAATCTCAACACGGTCACATATATTTAGGAACCACTCCCAAGTCAGTAATGATGTTCTTCATCCATATAGCTTTCTTTGCAGCATCTAATGCTGCAGTATACTCCGATTATGTAGCAGAGTTTACTAGCTCTTTCAATTCACAACACCACCATTTAACACAAACATATATCATAATTTTTTTTTTGATTAACCTGGATATCCAACCCGCTATGCGAGCCGACTAATCTCAGGGCGACCACCTGCTTTGCAAATAGTCCGAAGTCGCCGCATTTGAACCTCCGTGGCCACAAGGGGATTTTTATTCCTCCTTGGATTTGAAACTGAGACCTCCTGGTATTTTTGACCTTTGGAGCCAAGTTCAAACCAATCAGACACCACCCTTGTGGTTAACATATATGACAATTACAGTTTATTAAGGGTGATCTAGTAGTCGATAGGGAAGTTTCCTAGTTTGGGCATGTCTAAGGGAGCTTGGAGGGAATTTTGAAAGTCGGTAAAGATTTGACGAAGCTCGCCATTCCTTTTTCAAACTCGTTCAAGAAAAGAGTGGGCAGCGGAAGTGACACTCTATTTTGGTCGGATAAATGGTTGAGCAACTTTAGGCTTTGTGATAAATTCCCGAACTTAATTAAGATTGGTAAAAATCCCAATGGGGTAGTCCTAGATCATGTTTCTTGGAACGGGGGTTCCTGGTTCGGGATGTGGAATTGGACTCAGGAACCTCGTGGGAGATTGGAGGACTTACAAGAGTTGGGCACTCTTATAGGTAATTTCTCTCCTATCTTGTCCGATAACGGCAAATGGATACAGTGGCTTAGCAAGGATGGGTCCTTTTCAGTAATCCTTAATTACTTGTAATTTTGAATTTTAAGTAACATGTATTAATAAACAATACTTTATATATTAAAAAATGATTTTTAATAATTTTTATCAAATCATCTATAATATGGTATAGATAAGATATGTTATATTTTGATGTATTTTTTTTTTTTTAGTTTTATTATAAGGTTTTCTGGTCACCTGAACTGAACCGCATCAGATTTGGATTTTGGAGCGGTCCAAATGATAACGGAAGACTCTAGAACCCTAGTGATCAAAAGCATACAAGTGAAGTCACGCACCCACCCAAAACCCTCAATACTCCCTCTTTCTATCTCTAAACAACCAAGCCTTCATCTTATCCATGGCGTCCTCCACTTTCTTTACACCAACTAAACCCTTTCTATCTTTCGCTACAGACCTTCCTTCTCCTTCCATCTCTACTAAACCCACAACTTTAGGTCTCCATTTTCCTCTTTCCAGCTTCATTTATGTTAATTTTGTTGTTGTTGTTGTTGAATTCATGATGTGTTTTTAACAGGTCTACGAAGAAATTCGTTCAAGGTTAACGCAATTGCAGCTAAGTACGAGCCCACCAAGGTAATTCTTTCTGATTGTTATTATGTATTAATCCTTACAGCGTAACAGTTCTTCAATTCGATCTACTCCGACAGGTTCTTATGGTTCTGTGACTCTTTTGTATTTTGGTTCTACTTCTTTAGTGGACTTATCAATTCTTTTTGTTTTTGAACTTATCAATTTTAAGCTTGTAACTTAACTCGTCATTCTAGTTGGAAGTGGATGTATGCAATGTGATCATTAAAGTGTATAATGTTGTTCACAAAGGTGATGTATTGTTTACTCATTGGGTTTTAATTTCTTTGTGCTCGTAGGTTAAGCCACAAGCTGATAGAGTGTTAATTCGTCTGGAGGAACTACCTCAGGTAATTCGTTTTGTATTGGCTGTATATTATTTATATGCCTCATGGTCTATTTCTCTGGAAAACATCTTATTTTTTGCAAGATCGTCTTTGAATTTATGGGTTTTTTCTTGTCACAAAAAAAGGTGAAGTTTTTTTTTCATAGTCTGTGGTCATGTTACTTCTTGATGCTTGGACCAATCGAGTTCTGTCTACTGTTTCTGTGTTCTGTCTACCCTTTTAATAGTTTTTATCAAATGATCTATAATATGGTATAGATAAGATATGTTATATTTTGATGTATTTTATTTTTTTTTAAGTTTTATTATAAGGTTTTCTGGTCACCTGAACTGAACCACATCAGATTTGGATTTTGGAGCGGTCCAATCGAGTTCTGTCTACTGTTTCTGTGTTCTGTCTACCCTTTTGATGTCTGCGTTGATGAGCCCACTTAGTAATTTGGCCATTATTCTCGTAACTATTTGTGCTAGAACTGGTTATTAGTTGTTATTTCACTTGAAATTATATTGAAACGACTGCACATTGCACTTAGAACTACTCGCAGGCATGGACCAGATTATAATACTTTAGACCTTCAGGTCGTGTGTTTCCAACATCGGCTCTGTATGTTGTAGGTATATGGTAAGCTTCCAAAACATTAAACTTACTTGTTTGGGCATATTGGTTATGTAAACCACCAGAGTGATAAGTGTTATGACTTATGAATCGTGTACTTGGCACTTCCTTATTCGATCACCTTCTACTCACGGGAACTGTGGACTTCTCTAATGATGTCTTTTGCTGATTTTTGTTTACTTTGGTGACTTTGTGCATTTATTGTCTAGGTGAAGTGGCAAGTGCAATGATTTCAAATTTGTAATTACTCAAACTATTAGTGGCTTAAGATTATTTGATCATTATGATGCCTCTGGCGTCTTTTGCCGAAGCATAAATGAGAAATGACATTTTTTATGTGTGTGCTCCACTGTATTGAGCACTCTTAATTTGATGTTTTATATGCTTTTTGATGATTTTCGTTTAAATCAATATTAAGTGGAAGTTAGTGATATGTTATGTACACTTTCTATTATGGTCTTGTCTTAGGAAAAATACATGTATATATTTGGGGAAGATTCCTTTGCAAATTTAACTATTTACCCAATAGCAACTATCAGAAGACAGTGGTAAGATTTATCGTGTTCTCCAAGTTTTCTGAACTTTGTCTTGTCAAGACATACTTCCAAGTATTTAATCATTAGTTAAAGACTTCTGTTAGATCATGTGCTCAGTTTAACGTTGCGTCTTCTTTTTGGTTGGAGGGAGCAACATTTAGCTACCTGAGGTTGATTATGAGTTTCCTAGCTACATGGATGTGTAGAAATCTGATTAAGTTAAAATTTTAAGTATCATATTGGTTTATATAGCTGCTTGGTGAACAACACCTGAACTCATTCAGCTTGTGGCTGATGTTGTCTTTCTTTGAGCAATGAAGCCGAATGCCAATAAAGGGAATCAGGCGTTGAGCAAGTTTCTCTTATAGCACACACTTATAGCCTGCTATTCCTTTTTCATGATCGTTTGACTGGCTTTACCTTTATGATCAGAAATCTGCTGGTGGAGTTTTGTTGCCAAAATCAGCTGTCAAGTTTGAACGTTATCTTATGGGAGAAGTAAGTGATAGTTTTTCTTCGATGTTTTATTTCAAGGAAGGATGCTTATTAGGGATCAATCCAGTCTTATGTGTCATGATGTCATTTGTATTTTTATATTATTAATTCTTTCTGTTCCAGATTCTTGCTGTTGGTTCTGAGGCAGGGGAATTGGAGGCCGGGAAAAAGGTATCTTTTGTATGGTTTGATTTGTCGAGTTCCTCAAGTGAGCATATATTCAAAATTCTTGCTTGGTATATAGTAGTTCCTATGATCTAGGATACCACCGGAAGCATTAATTTACTTGACACTTTTTTGGTGGTGTTGCCACCATTCATAGTCTCATCATGTATTTTGCTTCTTTTGCAGGTTCTTTTCTCTGATATCAACGCCTATGAGGTAAACGTTTTTTTATATTAAGCCACTGTTCTATCACTGCACACACAAACAACCAAAAAAAAAGTGATTACAATCTAAGTTTTGTGAGGTTAACAAGTGATTTTCAAGTCCTTATACTCCATCGATCCCAAAAGAATTGCAGCTTTGGCTGTACCTATAGATGAATGAAAATAGCTAACAGTAGTTGGTTATATGTCCAAAACATCATTATAACTTATTTTAAGTGAACTTATCAAAATGAAGCACATTGAGTGTTCTTGGAGCGAGTATATGTTGTTATGAAGATACGGTAGACACATTGAGCTTCTCAAATTTTGACAAACCATGTCAAGTAAAATGTAATTGACTAATGCTGTCCCAAAATCCAATAATTTTTAAGATAGAATGGTACATATTTGGAGTTGAGGAAATGTGCACGGGTTTGCAGGTGTGCATTTCATTCTGTCATGGTGTGGTTGGTCCTGCAAAAACATAGACATAAAGCAATCCATCATTTTGCATATAATGACCAACATACGACGTGTATCAGGTGGATCTTGGAGCAGAGGGAAGACACTGCTTCTGCAAAGCAGCCGACTTGCTGGCTGTCGTTGAGTAGCCAACACACCATTATACGGTGAGATTTTCATCTTCTCCCAGGAAACCGTAATTGATTGTAGTGCGCGCTTGTTGCTTATGATTTGATACATTTTGTTGGGAAGTGAAATACAATAATAAGCATCACAAATTTAGCTTCATCAAGTTCATTATTCGGAAGTTTTTATTCTATCCGTCATGTTTATTTTGACACTTTGTCGTAGTCTCAATGATCGCTGCTACTAGTTATAACCAATTTCTCATTCAACTGAACTCCATAAGATATTGCCATTCCCATTTTCATCGAAGATATAGGGTTTGTTTTGTACGTATGTATATTTACGTACTTCTACACTATACTATGCCGTAAGGATCATTGAATGGTACACTCGCATTTTGTGAAGCTACGTCTTTATGCTATTCAAGATGGCATCATTTATGTGCTCAATGCTTGTCTAGAGGTGTTAACGAGTTCGAGTCGAATAGCAGGTTGCTTGGGGTTCGCTCAAGAGTAATATTAAGCTAAAGCTCGAACCACCTTTTCAAGCATTGCATAAGCAATTTACGCGAAGGACTCTCTTTAACAGAATGTATCATTTACTTTTTGGTTTAATTTATCAACTTGGGTATAAAAATTGGAACGACCAAAGTTTAACATGAAACAATATTGTGAACTTTAATTAAAAAATCATTGTTTCACTTGTAAACTTTCTGGTTTCATCTATGAACTTTGGTATAAATTTAGAACAATCATAGTTCGTACATGAAACAATATAGCGAACTTTAAACAAACATCATATAATCACGACAAAAATCCCTAAATCAAAATAACTTTGTGATACATAACCATTACAAATCAAAACCCCAAATCGAATTTAAACAAAAATCAAATGCAGATCAGAACTTTAAACGAATTCAAACGAAATATTTAATCTTAAAAATTTACTCATATAGTCGGCTTGTATAGCAGGTTGGATGTTTAGGTTAATCAAAAAAAAAATTTACTCGTATGGTTTATTTATTGAAATATTTTACTTTTTAGCCATTTTAGAAATCTTTTTTCTTAAATAGCCAAAGTTTTTTAACAAAAAATAATGCAATAAAATCTATTTTTCATTTCAAATATCGTTTTTCTAGTTCAGATATCAAATTGAACATTTAAAAAAAAATCCAAATTATGACAATAATTTTTTTTTATTAACGCAAAAAAAGTCAATTTAGTAGAAAAAAATTAATTGATTCAATTGGTTAGATATAAAAATCTTGAATGTGATATTTAATATTTATTTTTATTTGCATCAATTAATTTTTTTTATTAAATTGATTTTTTTTGTATTAGTAAAAAACAATTTTTATTGTGGTAATTTGGATTTTTTTTAAATGTTCAATTTGATATCTGAATTAAAAAAAAACGAGATTTGAAATAAAAAATAGATTTTATTGCATTAATTTTTGTAAAAAAAACAAATTTTAGTTATTTTCTATAATTATTTTGCAAGTTGGTTCCCCAAAATGACGATTTTGAAAGTTGGTTCCTCAATATAGGAATCAGGTGTAAGTTGGTTCCACAAAATGACGATTTTAAAAGTTGGTTCTTCAAAATAAGAATTAGGTTAAAATTGGTTCTATTTTGGTGCAATTTTCTAAAAAAAAAAAAAAGATTTTCTACATAAAATTTATTTTGAGGCAAAAAAAAAAGAAAAATAATTTAAAATTTAAACTTTACGCAAAAAAGAGAAGTTTACGCAAGAAAGGAATTTACGCATATTTTCTGCGTAAAGTTTAGTTTCAAGCAAAATAAGAAAAATAGTTTTAAAAAACGTTTACTCCCCAAAAATAAGGGGTACTTTAGGCAGAAAAACGCAAAGTTTGTATTTCATTAAAAAATTACACTTTGCACTCTTATAATTAATTAATTATTTAATTTATATTTTTTTATTTTTCATTTTACACCTTTATTATATGGAAAATTTATAAAAATAACCGGTTTACATAACCATTTGCCACAAAATAACCATATTTTAGAGGTTTTACCGGAATGACCAAATGGATCACCCCCGGGGGTGATCCGTACATTATGGGGGACCCCCCCCCCCCTTAAGTCTTTAAAAAAAATTATCCTTAAAAGTCGAGATTACTGTTCATTCTCGTTGACCGTGTTTGACCTCGCCCCCGGGGGTTGGAGGTTGGTATTTATAGTGAAATTGATATTAGAAAAAAAAATCAATTTTTTTTAACCCGGATCGCCCCTCGTACAGTACGGATCGCCCCGGGGGCGAGGTCAAACATGGTCAATGAGAATGAACAGTAATCTCGACTTTTGAGGGTAATTTTTTTTAAGACTTAAGGGGGGATCGCCCCCATAGTGTACGGATCTCCCCCGGGGGCGATCCGTGTGGTCATTCCGGTAAAACCTATAAAATATGGTTATTTTGTGGCAAAGGGTTGTGTAAACCAGTTATTTTTATAAAATTCCCTTATTATATTAATACACATCAACTAAAGTAAATAAATAAAATATGTTTTTTTATCAATTACATTATTATAATCATCTCGTCAGTACGTTCAAAACGAATCTAATATTTAATATTTTTTGTTTTAATTATATTATTAAATATCTTAAATACACACCATTATTTCTAAAACTTACACTTTTTACCCTTACAGTTTTTTATTTAATCTATAACTATAAGAGTGTAAAATGTAAGTATTAAAAATAATTCGTAATTAATAATATTTAATAATATAAAATTAAATCCAAAAATATATTCAATATTGAGCTCATTTTAAATGTATTAACGAGCTAATTATAATGATGTAATTTATAAAAAATATATATTTTTTAGTATATTTTAGTTAATATACGATTATGTGTGTTAATATAATAAATGTACAAAATAGAAAATAAAAAAACAAAGGATATAAATTAATTAAACAACTAATTATAGGAGTGTAAAATGTAAAAAAAAGTATTAGAATCTACGTATTAACGAGCCAATTATAATGGTGTAATTTTGTACTGCCTCTCTCCAAGCTGCCTGTGGGAGTCGTCATGTTGATATTAGAGTACGAAACCACCATCAAAATATAATTCCTTACTTGCCTGAAACAAGAAGAAAGGTATTTGAAGAGTTTCTTCGAATTCGTGATGTAGTTGTTGTAATCCTCTTAGCATAAACCCTAATTAACGAGCTTTTGCATCTAAGAAGCCATCGAACAAATTAAATGCAACCGCAACAGGGACATTGAGCCTGTTTGCCTGATCAACGACATGAATCAACGCCCAGTGATAGAAGAAGCAGCAGCGGTGGCCATCGGAAGAGAATCTGGTGGGAAGGGGGCGAAGAGTTGCCGCCGATGGAGTTGAAGGAAGCGATGGAGGAGAAGAGGGGTTAGGTCTTCATGCGATGAGCCGGGTGGGGAAAGGGTAGCCAGGTAAAAAAAGTTGTGTTCCACTTAGTTCTAGGGGGTAAAGGAGAACAAGCGTGTCCCATTCTTGTACTACCTAGTTCTACTTAGTTCCACATTAAGCCACACCAAACGTAGGACAAATTTGTTCTGTCCTGTCATGTCCCACCCTGTCCAGCGTACCAAACACACCCTAAGCGCCTACTGGGTAAGTGTGTAGGTAAACGGCCCCTTAGAATCATTATTGTAACATGTGGTTAGAATCAACTTTCTTCAATAACAAAACATCAACCGTTGTTTACTTCAAGTTCTCAAGAAAACCCCTAGCTCAATTCTAAGGCTGAATTCTCCCTCAACTCTCAATTTTTGTGGCAGTTTTCAAAGAGCTATAGTGCGTTGAACATTGGGGATCAGTATCACGATAAATAAGTCAATGAAATTGCGGGTGAGGCTACTCGTTGAACAAAAGAAAAAGAGAAACAAAGAACAAGAAAGTGGAAGATTATCAATATAAGGTCATGCTTGGTATTCCAATCAGAAAATTAGACATCGAGAAAGCAAATATGAACGGAATTAATTGATAGAAGAGTTGAATCTTCAAATCAAAGACCTAAGGAAAAGGGATTAAGATTTGCAACCGTAGTCGAGAATCAACGAATCGAAAAATCTAGTTGAATAGGGAAAGACATAAATTGCTAAAACGTTATAATTGCTCTAATGAAGTAAAATAAGAGGTAGAAGACAATAGAGATTGAGCTACTTAAAAATCAACATTCATATATACCAAAAAAATTGGAGTCGTTGTCTTTGTTGCCTTTTGAAATCTGGAACAAAGTTACTACAATACAATTGGATTCAAAATTAAACTTGGGACGCTATTATTTTTTATAAAAGTTATTTGGGTGTTTGGGATTGCTTATTTTAGGTGTTCTTTGACTTATTTCGGTCCGACACACCGGTGATAAATTAAATGCTAGTGTTTGGATGATGAAAATTAAAACTACTTATACCAGTGTCAAACCGGTAATAAACAATTTTTAATAAGTTAATCATTCATAACTTGTGAAAAACTGTTTATTACCAATTTACCATTTTAACCTTGTTTTATTAATGTTTGTTAATTATTAATCTTATTGATATAAATTTTTGTCAAAGAAATTATTATAAATGATGAAAAATAAATTTTTACATGTTAAAAAATCAAACAAGTCAATAATATGGAAAACTGTCATTTTTGACCATTTTACATATATAAGCAAAATTTGCCAAACACTAAAAACAACTTATCAGTTTATTACTTTTTGATACCATTATAAGCTAATTCAAACACTTTTTACAAAATTCCGGTTTAATACCACATAAGTTAATAAGCACTTTTACAAAAAAAACATAAGTTGTTTTAAATAAGCAATCTCAAACACACACACATATATGTATATGTATATATATGTCACAAATTATAAATTCTAATTGCTTCTCCAAATACTGTTGTTAGTCGATCTAATGGTTTAAAAAAACAGAAAAAAAGATGTATTTACACAAAACATTAGGATCAAGCCAGGCCTGATCGGGCTTCCTTTCATGAATGTATTTACACAATACAATATTAGTATCAATCAACAAGACATGTATTTGTTCTTGTTCAATTTGGAAGTGCTCCTTTTTAACTAAAACAAACACATTCATCAAAGTTGCATCATAAGAAACGTTTCCCTAGTAAACACATAATTCAATTGAAAGAATGACACTAAAGGTTATTTACAACTTATTCAGTCAACTATACATGATTGTTTGATAGTGGCTTATTCAGTAAACTTTTAGAAAAAAACTTTATGCAGAAAGCCTATTTTTTTCTTTCGACACTTATCTCTCCCAATTAGAAAACACACTTCTTTCATCTATGAAAAAAAAAAACTCTCCCAAACAAAAACCTTCTCAATCTATACAAACAGATTCATCCATGCAAACATCTTTATCCATACAAGACTTAATGAAAACCAATATAAATAAAGTCACAACTGCAATGTCTCACAAAGGCATAAAATTGCAGTCATGTTGATGATGCATATTTCAATTAACAAACATGCAAGGACGATGAAGTCATGAATGCTTCTAATTATTTTCCTGTCCGACTTCAACTTATACAGCAAAACCAAACACCACAACAGAAAAATAGGCCAAAAACAGATTTAACTAGCCATTGGATGGTTATATACATACTCGATTGCAAGGGCACAGGAGTCGATCTTATCAGCTTCTTTGTCTGGAATCTCTAACTTGAACTCCTCTTCGATTGCCATTATAAGTTCCACATTGTCTAAGCTGTCCAACCCCAGATCCTTTTGGAAATGAACTTCAGGAGTCACCTGCAGACATACAAAGTTTTAGTCACCACAACTCTTGCAGATTATAACAATTTGAAGGTAACATCAAGAAACTCATAATACGTAGTTTGTTCAATTCTTCATGACGATTTCTCCTAATGCAGATATCTTTTTACGTTCAAAAACACTCTTATTTTCTTCTTTTTTAAGGGCAGGAGCCAGGAGGGGTGTATGTATCACCTTCGAAACCAGTAAGCCCAAGAAATAGTAGACAACAACCTCGTTCAAGATTTTTTATGAGAATATTGATCTGTCAGATGGCAGGATATTTGGAGGGAATGTTGATCTGTCAGATGGAATGGAAACAGGGCAATGCTGGACAAAAGCAGAATATGATCTAGTAGAAATACAACGGAAAGAATGAAACCTTACTTCACAACAGCAAAAAGGAACTCCTAAGAAATGGGCCTCAATAATAGGACATGAAAAATGGGATGCACGGCATATCTACACAATCACACATCCGTGCATAGGTCACATCGATAGCAACATAACTTAGGCAACTACTGGTCTGCATGAGCAGGGGTTCCAAACGAACCGAATATGAACAGTTTCCCACAAAATAAATAGAGATTAATCAGTTTATTCAAGGTTTTAGGGTTTACTTTTTAAGATTCAGAGTCTATTCTTTAAGATTTAGTTTTCCATCACCAAGTTCATCATCAATTTCTAAAGTTACATCACCAATGTAATCATATTCATGACCAATTTTCTTAATGCGGTTTTTTATATTGTCCAAAAAATAAAGAGTGTAAATTTCAGATTGTCGAGGTATGACGTTACGGTGGAGGATGTAAGGTTTTGGTAGGTTTGGCGTAACATTACAGCCATTGGAAGAAACGTCCAAAAACAATACCGTATGTGTTGTCCCCATGCATAGCTGCATGATCATCTCCCCATTTATGGCAATCCCTTAATTTACTTTTAAATAAATATATATATATATATGGATGAAGAAAAAATCCTTTTTTAATCCAAAGAGAAATAAGGTCAAGTTCTAACTATGTGATGTAACCAAGATATTTGTTGATTCATTATGTTTGCTCAGACTAGACTGCTACTTTTATTTTTACATGTCATGACAAGTTCAACAACACATAAAGGTGCAAGTAAATCGGGCCGGATCGAGTCTTGGCCAAAAAAAACTGTTTATTCTTTATAACATATCGTTTACCCTTCTACTAGCTTCTAATATAATAACTTGACAGTTAAAACCACACCATCCTCGACAGACGGTAGATGAATTGAATAGAATATTTGACAAGCTTTCAGTATAAAGGCAATCATAGAAAAGAATTCAAGGCATCAAAGTGTAAATAGCAGCACATTACAAATAGCATGAACACTTGTATCAGATTTTTGGATTGATCTGCAACTTATTTTTCATATCACATGCTACATCACTCCTAATTGCTGAAACAATCAACATTTTATTTCCAAATCGCAAGTTGCATCATTCCAGACTTGCTGAAACAATCAAGAAAATCTTATTCTCCATATCACACTGCATCATCACAGAATTGCTGAAACAGTTTCAACTTTTGCAGTCTAACAATACGTTTTGCAGTCACAATTTGACATTTAAAAGATCAACCTTACAATGCTTCAAAAATGTTGTAGCAAAACCCCCACAATTAGTCACTTCCCTCCAATCTGAATAAACATATATCAATTTTAGATCCTTAAAATGACTCTTTCACAAATCAATTCTACAAAGACTAAATTTGAGGATAAACTAAAAGAGATGAGAATGACAATTTACTACATTCAGCTCAATGATTAACCTGACAACAGATTTGTAATTGAATATACCAGATTCAGTTCAGTATTCGACTCTTATTTCTGTATCAAAATTACAATTTAACGTTTTCATCTAAATTTATATACAAATACATCGATTTCGAATCTATAACAATAACACATTTGACTGCGTAATCACAAGGTATCTCTAATGCAAAGAACGAAACACAAATCATTTCCACGATCTTATAAAACTAAAAATAAACTAGGTCAAAGAAAATTAAACAGATACAGCTATACGATTAAGTCTAATTGAGTCTAAAAGTTGAATAAACCAAATTCAGAATAATCAGAAAGAAACTACCTTAGAAGGATCGACTTTAGGGAAGCTCTTGACGATATCGAGGATTCTATCAATGACTTGACTCTTTTCGAGATGATCGTCGTGAGATGACATTGATCGAACGGAGGTGGTCCGGTGGATCCATAAAGGAGTCAGCAGCTTAGATCCGTTAGCCACCACGGGAACTCGTACGTGCCCTAGTATTGCTGCTCTCAAAGCCGACGCCATTTCTCCGCTTTCTTGATCTTCTCTCTCTTTCTGTCCCGGAAAAAAACAGAACTTAAAACTTAAAAAGCCGTACAGCATAACTTTGGCCCATTGGGCTAAGTCTGCATTCCAAAACCCAACCCAACTACTTATCCACGATATTTTTGTATTGAGTTTAAGGTTTAGGGTTTAGGCTCATTGACTTATTTTAGTATGGTACCGGTGATAAGCTAAATGCTAGTGTTTGGATGAGGAGAAATAAAACTATTTATACCGGTGTCAAACCGATAATAAGCAGTTTTTGATAAGTTAATCCTTCCTGACTCATGAAAAACTGTTTATTACCAGTTTATCATTTTAACCATGTTTTATTAATGTTTGTTAATTATTAATCTTATTGATATAAATTTTTGTCAAAAAAATATTATAAATGATGAAAAATAAATTTTTACATGTTAAAAAATAAAACAAATCAATGATATGGAAAATTGTCATTTTTGGTCATTTTACATATATAAGCAAAATTTGCCAAACACTAAAAAACAACTTATCAGTTTATTGCTTTTTGATACCGCTATAAACTAATCCAAACACTTTTTACAAAACTCCAGTTTGATACCATATATGTTAATAAACACTTTTACAAGAAAAACATAAGTTTTAAATAAGCAATCCCAAACACCCCCTTAACAAAACGTTTGTCGATTAAGTGTTTATCGAGAAAAAAACATCATCCTCGTTTAACTTATCATGTAATATTTTCGGTCATAAAAATATATTACTTACTTGGTAAAAATCTTAGTCCTTATTATACCTCTTATTAGGTAAGATTTTCTGTTATTGTTATACTCAAACGTTAAAGTATAACGGGTCCGGACAACTACAATTACCAAAAATGAATATTTTTTTAAACTATTGATTTTTTGGTTATATTGCATTTTAATGCATGCATCATGGCTTATTTCTATACATATATTTAAGAGGGGTCACACCCATGGTTGCATGAACTTGGTTTCCAAATGAAATCACCACCCAAAAGTATTACAGTTTTTGTTTCCAAGTTCCTTTGCTTCTTCTCTCTTCTCGCTCTCTCTGAAACTTCACGGATCCTTCAAACATGCCAGGTCTTTCTCTTTATTCTATCCGTATACCGATTTATGCATTGATATGATCCATGATTCATGAATCTTCATACTATATCGAACCATGATTCTTCTGGTATTTGTTTCGATTTAATTCCAGAAATTATGTATAATTGTTTTCAGAATCAATGTAGGTTGTTGTTTTTCTTCATCTTTCTGGATCATTAGTTACTGCAATTTGGGGATTTCCTTTCTTTTTACCCTGATTCGAGTGGGCTGTAAAAAGATCCCCTTCTTCATGTTCTAATAACAATTGATTTTCTCCTTCAAAGTGTTTTAGGGCATTGATTTTACGTGGGGATTTCAATTTGATGTAACCGGAAGTGGGTCTTAAGTCAAATTTGTTTGAAGATCATGCCGATTTCTAGTTATTGATTTCAAATTTTTGAAAAGCTAAAGCAATTGATGATTCAAATGGGCTGTTTTCCAAGTTCGAAATTGTTGCAGATTCTAAACTTGTTCATTGTTGTTTTGGATGAGAAGATCATGCTTTTGTAAAAATTTGATATCATGATGTGTCCCATAGATTATCATGATGTGAAATACGTAAGGAATGTTGCACCATGGTTCACTGTTGCACTCTTTTGCATGTTCGTTGTTGGTCTTTGTGAAAACAATCGCTCTACTTTTTCAGATAGTAGTTCAGGTCTACGCACATCAGACCTCCAAGTCCTACCTTCACAGGACTCGTTTGGTTCGGTTTGGATTGGATTGGATTGATGTGTCTTCTAAGTTTATGGTTGTTTGTTTCTTGAAACAGATGATGAAGATCCAAAGGAGGCGGTCCCACCAGCCAAAGATGGAGTTCGATCGATCCTCCCACCAATCACGGAGCTCAAACATTGGCAACGGTGGCGTTCACGGTTGTTTCTTGAAAGGGATAATGAAGGTCCAAAGGTGGGCAATGATGGAGTTCCATCGAGCCTGCCACCGATCAACAAGCTCAAACGGTGGCAATGGTGGTGTTTGGTGTTCTTGAACATAGGTTCCCTCCTCATCGGCCAAGGTTCCGCTGTTCTTCTTTTAAGATTCTATTACGATCAAGGTGGACATAGTAAATGGATGGCCACGCTTGCTCAAAACGCCGGATTCCCCATCCTTTTCATACCCTTCATTCTCTTTCCTTCGATCAAAGAACCGTCAAGCGAGTCTCCAAAGATTGTGTGGTTGGTCTCTTTTGGTCTTGGTGCACTCATTGCGAGTGATAATTTGTTGTATTCCGTAGGATTAGCGTACTTATCGCACTCTACTTACTCCCTCATTTGTGCGACTCAATTAGCTTTCAGTGCGGTTTTCTCATTTTTCATGAATTCCCAGAGATTTACTATCTTGATCTTCAATTCCATCGTTGTTCTTTCGTTATCGGCTTCTCTGGCTGCCGTGAGCGACAATTCCACTAAACGTCCTGGCATCAATCGAACAAAGTACAGTCTCGGTGTTGTGTCTACACTTGCTGCTTCGGTTTTTTACGCTCTTTTGCTTTCGCTCACACAACTTTCGTTCCAAAAAGTCATCAAGAAAGAAACTTTTTCCGTGGTTTTTGAGCTGCAGATCTGTACGTCGATCATCGCATCGTGCCTTTCGATCGTGGGTCTGTTTGTTAGCGGCGAGTGGCGGATTATGAGAGTCGAAATTTTCAGTTTCCATGATGGGAGTTTGGCGTACGTTATGACATTGATATGGGCGGCTGTGGCTTGGCAGGTGTGTTCGGTTGGCGTCGTGGGCTTGATCTTTGTGGTATCGTCGTTGTTTGCGAACGCCATTAGTACATTCTCGTTGTCTCTCATGCCTTTGGCCATTGCCATCGCTTATGATCGTACAGTGAGCAGTACAAAGACGATCGCAATTCTTATGGGGCTCTGGGGATTTTGGACTTACGTTTATCAGTATATTCTCGACGGTCCTCAGGTGAAGAACAAACCGCATCATGGTAAAAACTCTTCTTCATTTCCGGTTTAGAGTCTTAGCAAATTTTTTGAGATAAATTCAAGTTTATGATCATAGAAACACGTTGTGTATAAGGTTTATGATGCATTTTATGAACCAAATAAGTTGTAAAGATTCATACGTGTATTTGCATTTAGTGAACGATATTTTAGATTGTTGACAAATAACCAATAGAAAACATAAAATGACAATTTTACCCTTAATAACGGAGATTGTAAAAAAATTCTCTCTCATAAGGTAGAATCGAAAAATAAGCCGTTATCTTTAAAATAGACTTATTTTCTGACAAACTAAAATAGAAAATTTAAACATCTAGGTTTTTTTTTTCATTAACCTGGATATCCAACACGCTGTGCGAGCCGACTAATCTCAAGACGACCACCTTCTTTGCAGATAGTCCGAAGTCACTGCATTTGAACATCTGGGTTTTTTTAAAGGATATGTACTGAAAAAGGTAAGAGCATGTTTGGTATCAAACATATTCAAAGGAAGAAATGAAAATATGAGTATGTATAGTAAATATCAACTTTTGGGTTCATATATAAACACAAAAAACTGTACAATTAACTTCAAATACAATCCATGGTAACACAACTGCAATAATCTTTGCATCCACTGAAATGAACACAAGTGAAATGAGATGCTAATCCAACTACAGAAAGCCATAGTTCCTGCGGTCGGTTTCGGGAGTTTGTGATGGCAATAAAAAAAGAATGTAGGCAAACTGCATCAGATGTCATGATATATGACCACGTATTCGGGTTTCGGCCGCTGGCAATCAACGTCTACGCAGGTAGAGGTTCCTCCATAACTGTATTTTTGTTTGTCCAAGAAAAGATGATAATTGTCAAATTCACTTCTTAGATACAAAATATAAAACCAAAAAACAGAGGAAAACCCCAAGTTTTCTACTATTTTGAAAAACCGTCATCAAACAACTTCAAATTTACTATTTAGACATTGATGGATGAGACTTCATTTGTGTGTAGTTTGACAAGATACGAATAAAAATATATGTCATCCATTGAAAACCAACTTTCTTAATTAAAAGGTAAACGTTTAGCCAATCACGAAGAGAGAGAGAGAGAGAGAGAGAGAGAGAGAGAGAGAGAGAGAGAGAGACCTTTTGTATGTGCAGATTGAGATTTATGAGCAACAATCTCATCATCAGTAGAGACAACTGGTGGTTTTGTTGGTACATCAGGGAGATCCAACTCCTCTTCATCTTTTTTGGAAACAGGAGCTTCTGGCAGATCTTCTATTGTCATCTGTAACAGCAATATTTAAGCAACAGACGGAACGGTATAAGGTATGATGATGCTTATGCAATTTGTAAGCCAAATACACCAAATTATACTATGAAAGCTAAAAAGAAAGGAAAAAAAAATACTTTTTCTTCACTACCATCATAAAAACAAGAATTCTAAAGCCTAAATCCAAGACTGCTAAATTCATTTAAAGAAAAGAAGGAAGTCGGATCCAGAGTGATCCTGATATGCTCGGTTAACAAAGTAATCCTAATATACTTGGGTAAAAATACGAGGAAGGTCGGGTAACAAAGTGTCATTATTTGAGGGCATTGTCAGAAACTTGCATCAAACTGTGACTTTTGCAATTATAACAAGTACATATAACTTGGAGATGTAGTGAATCGAAACATACCTGAGATTCCAGGTTTTCAAATTCCGCAAGAATATCCTCTTCATCCTCGGCTGATAATTTCTCTCCCAAGATTGCAGTGATTTCCTGACCACAAACTCAAGTGTCAAAAAATAGGGATGAATATGTTGATCAAGTTGGCCAAATTTAACCAAAAAAATTGTCTTCTGGTAGTTAAAGTTGTTAAACCAATACCAACAAGTTAATCACTTTCGAGAAAACATAAACTCTCAACCTTAATCAAGATTGCATGCCCAATATTTTGTGTGTAAATTTTGAATTATACTTGTTTGTTTGTCGGGTTTTTATAAAGTCTAACAGTAACATGGAATAATAACTCACATCCTGGTATGCTTTGGCTTCGGCTGTATCATCCATCAGTTTTTGAACATCATCCAAGTTAATTTCACCTTGGATCGCCCTCATTGCGTTATTCCCTGCTTTCAAACTCTCAAACACAGCCTTCTGCTTGCTTGCTAATTCAATATCTGCCAACTAAATTGGATTGTGTTATTTGGGTTTCAACGCATTGCAAGTTGGTTTCAACTTGGAAATCATAAAAAATTGGAAGTTTCGCGAAAATAAAACCGTAAGGCAAGTTCATGAATCTAAACGAGTGCTTACTTGCTGCTCAACGTTGACAAGCCATGCATCAACTTGTTTCAATAAATCTTCTTGTACTTTCTTCTTCTTCAGCGCTAACAAGGCCCTTTCTTTCTTCTTTTCACGAAGCAAATCCTTCGCAGCTTGCTTTTCAGCATCAATAACTTTCTCGAGCTAAAAGAATAGCATGCCAAATACCAACTTAACACGGCCCTCTATTCTAAGATAAGATTGCATATGTTTTACAAAATACACCATATAAACCACAAGTTATCTTATTAAACATAAGACAGCAATAACATCCTCAAGAGAAAGAAACTACTATACAACTCCAAAGTGAACATCAAACCTGACATCTAAGGATGCAATGAAGAACTGAACTAAGCCAAGAATTATTTACTAAATCCATCGAATGAGAAAGTGCATTAGGTTTTATCAAGTCCATGAATATAATCAACATAGACTCACTATGTTGTTACTAAACTAAATTTCATATACACTTCTCAACTGCGAAAACCACAAAGACACATTTCAGAAAGGCATCATGACCTTCCACATAATAGATGAAAAAAGAGAAACGAGGCTAGATAAGATTCAAGGAAGAACCATTGTATGGGTGTACTCTCAAAATGGAGATCTGTCATATATCTTAAGTAGTGGTACAATTTAACCAAATAATCCATTTAGCAATTTCCCAAGCAGCATTGCAATTAATTTGAGCAACGGAAAGGCTCGTATGCGTTAGCATTCTTCCATGATACAGTAGATAGTGGCCTAATCCTATGCCTCCTTTTTCCTTTTGCAATGATAGTCAAGACACTTGTCGAGGGCTAACAATATTGCATGTTATGGTAAGTTAAAGACATCAAAATCTAAGATGTAATTATATGAGACAATGAGAGCAGCTTGGTATAGTAACATTTCTTCAAGTCAAGTAGAACTTAGGGGTCATTCACCAAACGCTTATTGTGTATGTGCTTACTGGCAAGAGTCACCACCCTTACCTTATCGGATAACATTCTTGGCCATCAAAATGGATTGTTGGTAAGTGTCTCTTACCAAGTAAACACTAAGTAAGAGTCTTCACCCTCACTTACCGGGTAAAATTCTTAGTCCTTGCCATGCCTCTTCCCAGGTAAGATTCTCAATCCTTGACATGCTCACCCAGTAAGGTAAATGGCACCCAGTAAGCATTTGGTAAACGACCCTCAGTTGATCCGTTCACAAAAGCACTTTGAATAATTGGTACAATATAAAACTATAGGATGGACTGAAACCCACATGATTGTTGCTAGCGTGTATTGAGTGAATCCATTTGGCCCAACCTAATTACGGGAGAACCCTAGTCTTATAAAACAAGTGTGAAGAATCGATGAATGCTAAAGGGGCATTTGGTTTGATAGAATGGTTTTAAGGGATTTGGATTTCGTGGAAAGATTTGGAATCTGGGGTGTGTTTGGTTTGTAGGATTTGGAATGGAATTGAATTCCATTCTATATAATAATTTAACAAATGTTCTTAACACATTCTAAATCATTACTACATATAAATCCTACAAAAACCCGTGAAATACCAACCACGCATGTGGGATTTCAAAATCTTATGTTTGTGGGATTTGAATGAAATCCCGGGATTTCAAATCCAGGAAATCCTTCAAACCAAACATGGGATTGGAATGGAATTCAATTCCAAATCCCTACAAATCCAATCCCATCCTGCAAACGAAACGGGACCTAAGACTTAATGTCTCATGAATCCTCTGAAATTCCCATACGGAAGAGCACTAAATGGTTTTCCTCCCAAATATCTCATGCTTAGTTTCTATGTTGATCAATCTTCAACTTAGAACTTTGATTACCCAAACAACTCAAGCTCATGTTTAGTGCATGACAAATCTAGGACATGAAGATTTAATTACTTAAACAACTCAATCACATGTTTCGCGTATGATATATCTACAATTTGGAGATTGGATTACACACCTATCATATCCCTACATTATAACCAAGGTTCAAAATGGATTGAGGCGTGGCATGGCGGCGAGGTCAAGCCTCAAGCCTTACACGCTACGGTGAGGACGTAGCATTTTTTAGGGCGTGACATAAGGCGGCAAATTTCTATGTCGTATATAGAATTATATATATATATACATATATGTTTTCTATATAATAAGATAATGATATGAAGAAATATATATTCATATTAGAAAAGAAAATTCATATAGATTATTATTATAAAAATAGTCTTTGATTAAATATTTGAAATATAACTTAGAAAGGTATTTTAAAATTTTGTTCTAATCATGAGCCCATGACGTTTATGAATTTGTGAAATTGTGAGTGATGTGATTAGATAAATCTACAAAAGTGTAAATAAAAGTGTAAAAACACAAAAGCTAAAAAAAAATAAAACGTCTTGTAAAAAAACGCACGCCACGGCCCGCCATGACGCACCTAAAGACGCCATGGCGTGAGTCACGCCTTACAAAAACGTTATTGGCCTTTTCATAACAATGGAGATGTGTCTTGCGCCATGGTGAGCCTTTTTGAACACTGATTATAACTAATACTTCTTGATCCCTACTATAATTGCATAATTTCCATTCAGGGATGTCCTATTGATTGTTGTCAAAAATTCAAGCTATTATTACCTACTCCTTCGTCACCTCAAGAACTGCAACATTTGACTTTGCACATACTTTAATAAGAGGCTTTGATTGATGATTAAATACCTAAAATACCCCTTAACAGACCAAAATTGAAAAAACTTGTGAAACAAAAACACTCTTGCCAATATCTTGTAACGATACTTAATGGGCATATAGGTAAAATTGAAGAAAAGGAACTCTTGCATTGTTGGAACAGAGGAATATTTGTCAATTGTCATAATTAAATGGATGGTCTTGTTTTTGGTTCACATGATTCCTCTTACTTGTGGAGTCAAATGTCAAAACTATAATGGGATCTAGAAACACCAACTAATTCCCCATCCCTAATCCTACCAAAAAAATTGAATGATCAATAAAATCCCATCGAGTTTATGCAATTTGATTCCAAGATTTTGAATCAACATGAGAAAAATCCATAGTAGTCAAAGCTTGCACCATGACACATTCCTTTATGATTCTTAGATCTATTTATTCTGAAATATTACATACACCACATGAAGCCTCGCTTTTAGGTTGGCCATTTGATGTTTCCCTCACACTTCACATTTGCTGCCATCAAAACCCAAATTAGGTTTTAAGGGGTAGCCTTAACACTCCTTGTAAGCAATTTCAGTATAATATTGGAGAAACATTGTCGCTCAAAAATTTAAGAAGTCTAGTCTCACATTAATGATTAAAAACCTTCTTTCAAATAAGAAACTATATAAAGACAAGCAAGTAATAAATCAATAGTAATCTGCTCAAGTTGCAAAACTACTATTTGTCCAAAGAATGTATCATTGTTGACTCATCTTACTTTCAAACGATCAACCAAAAATTTTCTCATGTTGTTTACGCTCTTTTCATATGCATGCTTCTTTTTCCATATTACCCACTCGATATGCCCCATAAGAACCCTGCCTGCCATTAGTTTTCTTCTCCATCTATAATTCAATTCTACATAACAAAAGTGACAGCTTATAATAGCTTATGACTTATATCCATCAAGCTTAATAAATCCCCTCTCTGATGCTCAATAGTGCCTGTCCTAAACCCTGCCAAACTTTATAAAACCTTTAATTAAGCGAATTTAGCACCAACCCTACCTTGGTACTCATTTTTTAAAAAAGTGCCAGTATATGCATACGGCATCTTATCTCAACTCAACTTGTTCACATCCACCCATCATCAGAGCAAAAGCAAATTACTAATGAACATAAAACTGAAAAGTTACCCTTAATGCAGTTCTAGAAAATCATAGCATGGATGAAAAGTCTAGAATGTCCCCTCAATTCGGTTTTGGCAAAAATCACAGATTCAAAAACTCCTAATTTCAATGACCCTCAAATAACAACAGGATTAAGACTACTTTCAGATCTCTTTCCCTGTAGAAGCACTACAAAGCATACATCGCCGGTTTCCCAATTTTTACACTCCTATGAGGTGATATTTAGTAATTTATCTACTAACTACGCTTCAAACACCTCCAATCTTATGTTAGAAACAGGGCATCAAGAAAAATCTAAACATGCAATCAAATATTAAAGCTCATGGATATGGGGTTCCTTGATCAATGTGACCGTTTGAACCTTTGATTGAAGTTAGCTACCACATCACTTATTTGCAACAATAATTTAGACTAAAACTAAAATCAACGAACGGAATACCTGTTGTTGATATTGAGCAAGCTTACGTCTCTGGGTTTTGAGAGAGAGAATTGCTCGATCAACTTCTGTGATCTTCGGCTTCTTTACAAATACATTGCCCATGTGGATCAATTCTGTCAAAATCTCAAAACCTAAATAGCAAAACGAAGTTTGAAAATACAGTTGGTCCGGGCGTAAATTAGGGTTTTGAATCCCTAGGATGCCCGATAGGTTGTCTTGTGGAACAGAGTATCAGTATCGGTGACGTAACCTGTACCGATACATACAACGTGGTCAGATTTCGAGATTAGGGTTTTCTGATTGGCGGTTGATTTTGATTGGAAGCAGATGAAATTTGGGGATCAGAAGCCAAGATTTTGGGTTTTTTAAGATGAATTATGAAGAATAAGGGATCAAAAACGGGTTTTCCCAAGGAGTTGAATTGAATTCAAATTGGATCGCTGTTGTTTATGGATCAAGAATCAAAAAGCTGTAGATAGACTCTTTCTGTCAAAGAGCAATCTCATGTTTGTAATTATCGTTTGACCGGAGCGGGTAACAAATTATCCAAGGAAAATAGAGAATTTAACTTAGATTTACAGCAAATTAAAGTGAATTTAGATAACATAATTAAATATTAGATAAATATTTTATTTTAAATATAAAAAATCTAAAAGATAATTAGGATATCACGAAGTATTTGTTTATTAATGTATATTATTTAAAATTTAAGATTATAAGTAAATTATGCATAAGTACAACTTATTAAAGCTCCATACTTGAATTCGTCTAACTAACTGCAGATAAACATAATCAAATATTGGATAAACATCTCA
>NC_037539.1:8650826-8656824 GCF_001531365.2 Cynara cardunculus var. scolymus
AAATCACGATGTATCTCGCTGCATTGCACGAGTACACTTCTAGTTATATCATAAAGCATTTGACAAAAAAACTCTTAAAAACGATTTTTTATGCACGAAGTACTGCTTATTGATACATATTAGTTAAAATTTAAGATTACAAGTAATTGTGTATAAGTACAACTTATTAAAACTCCATACTTAAAATTCATTTAACTAATTGCAGATAAACATAATCAAATATTGGATAATCATCTCATTTTGAATATAAAAAATCTAAAATATAATTTGGATAATCATTGATAAATAACAGAATACTTAGTTATTATCTTTATAAAAAAATTATATTATTAAACCTAAATTAAATTTCTTTATTACCAAACCTAAATAAAAAAAAAAACTAATTAAGAAAATTACGTCAAAACACAAGAACTTTTAAAAAGATTAATTTGATACTGATATCGATATTTTTTTTCAAAATTTTATGATATTTTTTAATTTATATTTTCTTCAAAAATAAAAACATTATCACTTTCTCAAAACCACATAAAACCAATGTTTACTTAAAATTCAAGATTACAAGTAAGTAAGTTATACATTAATTAAAATTTAAGATTAGAAGTAAATTGTGTGTACGTACAACTTATTAAAGCTTCATTTTTTAATTCGTATAACTAACCGCAGATAAACATAATCAAATTTAGGATAAACATCACATTTTAAATATAAAAAGCCTAAAATATAATTAGGATGATCATTGAGTCATAACAAAATCATTATTTTTATAAAAATTATATCGTTAAGCCAAAAATAAATTACTTCACTATTAGATCTAAATAAATTATAATAAAAAATTGAATTAAATAAATTATACAAAAAAGAATTTTTAAATAATTAATATCAATATATTTTTTTCCAAATTTTTATTATTATTTTGAATTTATTTTTATTCAAAAGTAAAAACATTATCTTTATCAAAACCACATAAATCGTATTATATATCAACAGAGACAAAAGATAAAACGAAACATTAAAATAAAGATGTATCCCGCTGCATTGTGCGAGTACCCTTTTAGTTTGTTTTGATGGCATAGAAGGCCTTCAAGTATAAGATCTTAAGCTTAAGTTTAGACCGAAACAATAGTACGGTGCCTAGTATCACAGGCAACAGTAGACAAACTGAACATGTACCGTAAAGGTATACATCATCACCGCTACTTTCAACCGCCGCCATCGGCGACCACCTCCACCTGCACCTCTTCTTCGACTACAACAACATCCTTCACCGCCTCCACAACCACCGTTCATCGCCACCTCTACCATAGTCGACTGTCGACCACCACCGTCCATTGCCACCACCACTACCGCCATTTGCCACCTCCAACTCCTTCTCTACTACAACAATCTCCTTCACCACCTCCACAACCACTGGCGACCACCGACTACCACCGCCTATTGCCACATTTACAACCACCATCAGTCACCGACCACCGAGTACCACCGCCCGTTGCCACATTTACAAACCACCATCGGCCACCGACCACCACCACCCGTTACTATTAACACTACCACCGGTGGCCACCTCCAACTCCTCTGATATCGCAACAACCTCCTCCATGACCTCCACAACCACCGTCGACCACGAACCACTATTGCTTATTGCCACCTCTATAATCACCATCGACCATCAACCACCACCATCCATTGCCACCACCGCCACCACTATTGGCAACTCCAAATCCTCTACTACAACAACCTCCTCCACGACCTCCATAACCACCATCGATCATCAACCACCACCGTCCATTGCCACCTTACCTCCACCACCACTATTTTCATAACATCAGCCACAACTACCTTCTTCACCGTTGTCAACCGCCACCATCACAATAATCTATCATCTTCACGTCCTCTATAACCATTGTCAGCCACAAACCACCATTGTCACTATCTCTATAACCACCGTTGGCCACCGACCACCACCATCCATCGCCACTACTACTATTGGCCACCACCACCTCTACCACCACCACTACCAATTGTATCAAATTTTTCATTCAAATTTGATAGCATTATATATGTATTTATTTATATGAAAACTATGTAAAATATTTATAAATTAAATTCTTTAACAATTTACTTTATTTGTATTAATTATAATTATTATATAATATTTGAAATTCATCAAATAACTTTTTGGGGGTAACTTGTGTAGTTCTGTCTCATCCAGTCATAGTCGTACCAAACACCAAACATACATTTGTTCTGTCCAGTCCAATCTCGTCTAGTCCTAGTCGTACCAAACACCAAACATACATTTGTTCCGTCCAGTACAGTCCTATCCAGTCCTACCCTTTTGTCATGTTTAGTTCTGTCCAATTTTGTCATGTTCAATCATCTTCAATTATGTCTGCGTACTAAATGCTATCTTACAGATTTTCTAATAGATTTTTATAATTATTATGAAATAATCAATTAAAAATTAAAATCTTTTTTAAAATAAGTTACATTCAACTTTAAATGATTCTCTATTTTAGAGATTTCATCATTTCTCATATTATTTAAATATTTTATAATTTTATTATCTCAATACATTATTAAAAAAAAACTTTAAAAAATTTCGTTCAATCTTATTGATGGGTTGAATAAAAAAACTCATTTCTCTCTTCTCTACTGAATGTTTAGATAATTTTTTATCTTTGGAGTTTTTCTATATATTTCTCTATTTTAAAGAACAAGACAAAGAAGTTGTTGGATATAGAGAAAACAAAACTTTATTTTATCTGCTTTTTGAGAATCTTTTGGAAATGCTCTTAACTTTAATAGTTTTATTGGTGGAGGGTTGAATTCCAGTAAGAACGAAAATTATACTGAGAATGGTAAAAATGGATCACCACCATTGGATCAATCTTAATTGAAGGTCAACACTAATTCAGTGTACCGAGATGCACCAGATCAATTCTCATGATAAACGCAATTCATAGGGTAGGATGAGATTAAAAGTGATCAAAGCTCCATATCCTTACTTATGCTTCTCATCTTAGCTCATATTCTCACACGACCATTCATCAATTGGTGGAATATAATATGAAAATATTCTTTTATTATTCTATTTATTTTTGAAGAATTATTCATTCTCTCTTCTTCCCTCCTACTTTCTCCATTTTAAAGAATGGTTTTGGATAATCTCTTTGAGTAAAAGAATTATATGATATCCCCAAAATTTTCATTTTCTTTATTTTGGATGATTTATTGAATTTGCTCTAAAGGGTCCTGCAACACTTGTAAATTTTTATAAATTTCATATTTTCAAATTTTACTTCCCTTAATTCCAGGGTTTAAGTTAACATTTATTGCCAACTGCATATGTGAAAACCTTGGGTGTATCAAGTCATGATGTTATCTTGGGTGAAAACGGGTGTTTTGGTGGTTAAAAGGTTGGGTTACTAGAGTGAAACAAGAACCAAGCCATCTTCGAGCGGTCCAAGCCGTACAGAAAGTGGCCTAAGCCACTAGACCTTGAAGACTGGCGTAAAAGGAAAACAAGAGGTTGGGTGTTTTACAAGGCAACCTAGGCCACATGGCGGGAGGTTGTACGGACGGCGAAGGCGTGTCGCATGAAGGGCGCTTCCTGTACCCGTGTGTGTGAATCGTGAAGAAGGAGTAGGGACCATAGTTGGGCGATTTAAGTGGCACCGCAAGAGGAGTGGCTTGTGTCAGGCGCCTAAAATCATCAACCAACCCTTTCACCCCTCGTTTACTCCAGTTATCCTTTCCATCTACCTCGAATTCTTTCTACTCTCGTCATTAATATTCTTTTGGGATCAAACTAAAATTAATGCTTAACAAATGGGCAACACTAAAATTGAATCAACTAAAAACAATTAACAAGTAGACAACCCTAGATAAGTATATTAGTTAAGCTAGTAAAAGAATTAAGAACATAATCAATTAAAAATAATAATTTCGACTTAATTTAAAAATCTTGGAGAAACACCTTAAGAACATAATCAGTTAAAATTTCAATCCCAAAATCAAAATCATAGAGAACCAGATTAATTAATCCCGTAAAAAATAGGACAAATGTATGAAATAACAACCTACTTTTAGTTATTTATTTATTTATTATTATGACAATGTACTTCCAAACTATTTTTTATTGAGACATTGTACTTTGAAAATTTTACCTATTGTAATATTGGGTAACCTTTTGATTTAAATTTACCCATTATACAAGATTTTCATGCCACCTCACTGTCCAAGTGTCCATGTAGAGTGTCTACATGTACTATACCGTTGACGTGACGTTTCTTATTATACATTGTACTTTAAAAAAATTATTATAGCACCACCAGTTCCTATTATAACATTGTACTTTTAGTTTTAATATTTTATTATTTATACATTGTACATTTAATCAACATGTTTACCTAAATTTAGTATTGTTTCTAATCCTAAATTTTAATTAAAAATTTAGTTTACCAAAATTGAGATTATAACAACGAGTAACCTTTTGATTTGAATTAAGATGACATGACATAAATTACCAGATTTCCATGTCATGTCATTGTCAACGTGAAATGTTCACATGTAAAATTTTGTTGACGTGACATTTCTTATTACAACATTATACTTTGATTTTTTTAATTTTATGTATTATTTAATAAATGTATTAAATAAAATAGAACACTTCTAAATTATTCATTATATACCAATATTAAGAAAACTACTATGATACAACTTATCTCATCGATATTTTTTTACAATATGTATTTTTTTTAAAAGACACTAAGAACTGTTACATTTTTTTAACAATGTATATCTATACTATATTATAAAGCATTTGACAAAAACTCTTAAAAATCATTTTTTATGCATGAAGTACGGTATATTGATGCATGTTACTTTAAATTCAAGATTACAAATAAATTATGCATAAGTACAACTTATTAAAGCTCCATATTTAAATTCGTGTAACTAACTGCGGATAAACATAATCAAATAAATGATAGACATCTCATTTTAAAATATAAAAAATCTAAAACATAATTAAGATAATTATCGAGTTCTAATAAAATAATTAATTATTATCTTTAGAAAGAAATTATATTATTAAACCAAATATAAATTATTTCGTTATTGAACCTAAATTAAATTATAATTAAAAAAATTGAATTAAAAAATTACACGAAACATAGGAATTTTAAATAGTTGATTTGATGCTAAGGGGGTGTTTGGCATTGCTTATTTGAAACAACTTATGCTTTTCTACAAAAAGCACTTATCAACTTATTATAAGCCAGTAGGGTTTAACTTTTTCAAAAACTCCTTATCACCGGTTTGACACCGGTATAAGTTGTTTATCCAAACACTCAAAAGTGTTTATTACCGGTACCACACCGGAATAAGTCAATAAATTATTTTTATAAGCAATCTCAAACACCCCCTAATATCGGTATATTTTTGTCAAAATTTTATGATATCTTCCAATTTATATTTATTTAAAAATAAAAACATCATCGATTTTTCAAAATCACATAAGACCATACTATAACATCGACTGAGATAAAGAATAAAATAAAATATTAAAATCAAGATGTATCTCACTACATAGCCCGAGTACCCTTCTAGTCCTTTAAAAAATATATTATACTTGTCTAAATTATTTTTACTTGACATATAAATATATCAAATTAATTAGTTTTTTTTTTGAATTATTCATTAATATAACAATACTAGAAGAGTACTCGCGCAATGCAGCGAAACACATCTCGATTTTAATGTTTTATTTTATTATTTGTCTCTGTCGATATTATAATACGATTTTATGTGTTTTTAAGAAAATAATAATGATTTTATTTTTGAATAAAATATAAATTTGAAGATATTGTAAAATTTTGAAAAAAAAATATCAATGTTAATAACAAATTAACTATTTAAAAGTTCTCATTTTTATGTAATTTATTTAATTTATTTTTTTATTATAATTTAATTTAAATTTAATAACAAAATAATTTAT
>NC_037539.1:8658984-8669546 GCF_001531365.2 Cynara cardunculus var. scolymus
GGGATGAAATCGGATAGGGATGAAATTGTTTAGGGATGAACGAGTTTAAGAATTTTAAGAGTTTAAGAGTTTTTAAGAGTCTTAGCCAAATGCTTTATAATATAGTATAGATATAGATTAAAAACTTATACAGTATAATTTATCTCTCTAACATTTAAAAGAAAGTTTTAAAAGATATGTATTTTCTTGAACAAAATAAAATAAGAAGTTTTATCTTTTTTTACAAACAAGATAGTTATCTCGAAACTAATATATCATATTTATTTAAGAAATATTTTACTCTAGAATATTTAATTTGTATGGAATTTATAAGAAAAAGTTTTAAAAAATTTGAAATGTTTTTCTAAATCATAGCAATGAAAAATGAAAATTATTAAAAATAATTTGAAAGTGGTTTTTGTAATTTTGTTTAATTTTGAAAGTGGTTTTTGTAATTTGTTTAATTTTAGTTATGTCATCAAAATGATATATTATCTACATTATCTCATTTAATCCAAGGAAATAAAAGCAATCAAGGGATTAACTAGTTTAAAGATAATAAGTTACGCATTGCTATAATGAGTGAATTTTCAAAGTAGAATGTCATAATAAAAAAATAATTTGAAAGTACATTGTGGTCATAAGGAAAAATGAAAGTACAATGTTATAATAAGAAAATTTATGATAATAGGTTGCTACTTAATGCATTAATCAACTTATAAACATAACCTGTTAAAAAAATCGACTAAAATTTCAAACCTAAAATCGAAACCATGGGTTAAGATTTAAGAACAAAATCAGTTAAATTTTCAATGCTAACCTTGGGCGGATTGCTTGATTCGAAAATCAAAACCCTAACATCTGCGATGCATCTAAGAAGGTCGTGACTCGTGAGCAGTGAGCAGACTTGTGAGAGGTGGTGGTTGGTGAGCAAATCAAGTCGTGACTCATAAGCACAAAAGGTCTTTGAGGGATCTATGTATCGTCTGTTGTCAGGGATTTGTGAGACTATGACTTTGTGAGAGCACAACGATGAAGTGAATCGATGAGGCAAACATATGTTAGCCCAAAGAAATTACAATTAGCAGTTCAGCTTTTTATAATAATTATTGGCCAGATTTATAATAATTCCCATTTAAATAACATTTTAGCATTTCAGTATTCCGACAAGAGAGTATGCATCTTGACGAATCTAATTGGACCCTATGAAGAATAACCCCAAAGGACATATTATTTACCAATTGAGTTGTTCTTCAGTATCTCACATACACACACATACTTATATGGGGATTTTTTTTATGAGAATGCAGGGGTAAATGTCGTAACAACGTGAATTTAAAAATAATATTCACGATATATGCTAATGTCATTCAATTTCATTGACCAATTCCATCATGACGTTTGGTTCTTTGTTAGGAAGTAATTCAATTACTTCAAAATACTTAAATTCCATATATATCTGGTTTCATCGCTCAATCACATAAACAAATATCTCCTGATCTGTTTACATCGATGGTGATACATTGAACCTTTTGCATTAGATGCAGAACTGTAAGAATCATGAAATGGTTTTTTTGGATTTTTTTTCTTTTTATATTGACGTAAGTGATCCTTGGGCCTACCTAACACAGATGTCCCTGAATCTAAAGCGGGAAGGAGATGAGGATCCGGATTCTATATTATATTCCTTTTCTTTTTAGTTTGAGTGAACACCCGATAGCCAATCGATCAGGACTAAAATGGTCACATACATGAACGGTCTAGCGACGGGCCGAGCATAAAATATAAGATGGGCTTTGGCCTTTTATTACGTAGAAAAATTTAGTCATAATCGTTACAGCTTGATGGGCCTTGGGCTCTTATTACATATTTAATAGATTTTCAAGAAAAGGTGAACAATAGAAATGAGTTTTGAGTGGTTTTGCATGTGAACAGATTCTTCAACTTACGAAACAAAAAGGTGTTGAATTATGTGAAGAAATAAACTACATCTTCAATGACCACAACGCGTTTGATAAAATGTTAAAGTAAGCGACAGTGTACTACTTAACTCTGCTAGTTTGCGTAAAGTTTTTATTTTGGGTGATCATGCATTGTTTCTTGATGGTTAGTAGAGGACAAACTAACCAAAGCGTTGTCAATGTTTTCGGGTGCAATAAATTTCGGGCGATCACGTTGATGGTGCTTTGAAAGACATGGTTGTAGTGATGAAACAATTGAATAGATCCGATAAGGCAACTTAAGCCATCAAACCATTACGTCATCTATGCCCACTTAATGCACAGGAGGCCCTTGACGACATTCTTCTTGAATTGTATTAGATAAATTAAAGACTTGATCAATCAAATAGAAGAATTTGTGGGATTGCTTTATTTTGGAGGATTTTGGAAAATTTGTTGAAGGAAAAAAAAAATCTTTATTCATTTCTGAAAATTTATTTAAGATGTTCTTATAAATTTATAATAGAATATATATATATATATATATATATATGTGGAAAGGTTCATTTGAAAAGTGGTAAGTATTTGAGAAGTAAAAAAATAATCTACCATCATCTAATCAATATTTGCGGCTTTAAGTGAAAGCACACCAATTAATTTATCGCATAGGTATGCGGAAGATAGATTGGTGGTTTAGTGACTTTTACAAATAGGCAACAAACGGTTCATATGTGAATCCCTGTGATTCACATATAAACCCGTTAATTAGTTTATATGTGAATCAGTTAAAGTAATTTATGGGTTCACATATGAACATATACATCATATGTGAATCACACATGTTCACATATGAACCTGTTTGCCGCATATAGTGATGGCCAGAAAACGGTCTCGGGCCGGGTCAGGCCGGTCCCTACCGGGCCTGAGTCATTCTTTAACCGGCCATAACCGGTCCCGGTCTTGGTTCCGGTGGAAAAACCTATAACCAGTTATGCTAAGCCGGTCTCGGTTCCGGTCCCATTAAAAAAAAAATGTTTTTTTTTGTTTTTGTTTTTTGTTTTTTTAAGTTTTTTGTTATTAATATATTTTTAATATTTTATTAAATTTGTTTTATTATAAATACGTTTAAATCTACGTTTTATTATAAATACGTTTAAAAATACACTTTAAAAATACGGGTCACTCAAAATACACTTTAAAATACATTTTATTATTATTAAAATTACATTGTTTTACAAAACTTTATCATAAAATTATTTGAAAATACATTTATTCATCAATCATCATCGGTATCTCATGTCGGATTGACTTGAAGAGTTCCAGTCTCTTGAATTCTTCTAATAGCCTATTGGTCATGAAGGTCATCATTGTCGAGTTCCTCATCATCGTCATATTGTGAGTAAGTGTCATCGGTATCGATATTTGGCAGCGTGCTTAGTCCCATGGAGATTTTATTTCCTTCCAGATTTTCTTCCACCACTTCGATCTCCATCTCTAACGATGTCGTGTGTTGAATCCTATCAACGTTATCTAAATAATTCTTCAAGCAGATGCAACACTCTATGGACTCCGGGCTTAGTCTTGTCCGACGTATCGAAATGATCCTGCCACTAAGAGAAAAAGCAGACTTTGAAGCTACGATACTAGCTTGGATTGTTAGTACATCACGTGCGATGCACGTCAAAATCGGGAATTGAGGTTGTTTTAGTTTCCAAAAATATAATAAATCAATTTTTTCAAAATCTTCGACATCATTTGCGGGGCATGCAACCATAAAGTTAGTATGCACATACATATTTAGTTCACTCAAATCGTTATCATATCAACTTTTTTTATTTGATTCATTTAAAACCCCGTTCATTAAATTAGTCATCAATTTTTTACGACTTTGTCGATGATCACTAGAAAAAGAACTAGAACTCGCAAACCCACGACTTGAAGGTGTTTGTGGTTGGTTTCCTTCTCCGTAAAAATGTTTGTAATGATCAAATAAATCTTGAAAATTACGATTAAACAAACGTTTTTGTTCCATTGAAAAAGAATTATCCGTAGCGGTATCCAAACCAAAAGCCACATATATTTGTGTAATTACAACTTCAACCCCCCCCCCTAATATTTAAATACGGGTTTAACGCCGCAACACAAAGAAAAGCAAATGGGATGCCCATAAAATATTTTAACAATTTCTTTTTCATTGAAGACATCAACCTTCTCCAATCGTGATAGCCTTCGTATTGGGCAATTTTACTTGCCAAAATATATATTTGGTTTAAAACTAAAAGGTTTGTTGGATAATAAATTATGGATAGAAGTATTGTCGTATTTTTAAAATCGCCTAAAATATCGTACAATCCTTCAAGCACGGCCCAATCAAAATTTCCAATAGAATTTGAGGGTAATGGTGTCTATAAAAAGCAAAAATATAATTTTTTTTGTTTTATCAAAATTTCAATCATAAAATAAGTCGAATTTCAACGAACGAGCATATCGAACCTCTGTCCCAAAGCTCTAAAACCAACGTCCTCGCAATACTTTCTATATTCCGCATTCATTTTTTTTACCTTTTGTGAAAATTCGTCGTAACATAAGTCTAAACTTATCTATTACGGGTTTACAATTACAAGTATTTAAACCGTCTTGAACGGCTAAATTTATTATGTGTACACAACAACGTGTATGAAATAATTTACCGTCTAATATAGGTGTCAAATGACACTTTAATTTTTCAATACAAGCATTGTTATTACTAGCGTTATCAAATGAAATACTAATTATTTTAGCAAGTTATATTATAAAATGAAAGACATTTTTTTATAATTGAAAATTTGCGTGCACCCGAATGTGACGCACCAAACAGTTCAAACGCGATTGCATGTTTGAATAAATGTCATGATGTAGGCTCAACCCAATGTACAGTTATGCATATATACGAAACCGGAAATCCGTACGGTACGCTCCATACATCACACGTTAAATAAATATTGTTAAGCAAAACTGAAAACATTTGTTGCATTTTGGCCTGACACATTTTCCACATTTTTATTGCATCACGTCTAAGGGTTTGACAATTTACCGGCTTGTATCGTGGTTGTAGCTTTTTTTTAATCAACTTCGTAACACAAGACTTGTCGAAATGTCCGAAAGGCAACCCGACTTGAATGACACATTGTGTTGTCATTTGTCAGTTCAACTCGGCACCATACGACCATATTTGACCTTGAGTGTCAAGTATCTGTTGGCTTGAATCGCCCCCCGACCTCAACCCCGAGCACGTTTTTTCGGTGTGCCTCCTTAAGGTAGAATTTCCTTCCGCCGTAACAAGAGCTTGACACATTTTGCACTGTATCTTTCTTTTTTCGTTCGTGAGAACCACCAAGTTGTAGTGATTCCAAATCTCGGACTTTCGTCGGTCTTCGGCGAGAACTTGGGTAACTTGTTTGTTTGATGCATAATGTTGTTCACCGGCCATTTTATAAGACAAAGAGAGAAAGAAATGCGAATTGTGAAGTGGAAACGAGAAATTAGTACGAGTCGAATTCACAAAATATTGCGAGAAACCAAGAATTGTGAGTGTTTTTGCATTTTTGAAGAATTGAGAAGTTGGTATGTTAAACTCGCAACCTTGATACGTATTTATAGTGTTTTGAGGCAAAAAAAATACAAAAAACGGCCATAAACAGCTACGTAACGGTCACATAACATCTAGAATTAAAAAAACGGCTATAATTTTGGGGTCGGGCCGGCCGATCCTTAAACAGTCCCGGTCCCATAACCGGTCCTCCAGGGACAGACCCAATTTTTTTTTTTCAAACGGTAGCACCATTTGACTATAAGAAAAAACTATATGGAAAAATTTTCAAACAGTGGCATCGGTTGACTATAAGAAACAAATATACGAAATTATTTTTTCAATCGGTAGCATTATTTTGACTAAGAAAATGACACTAGCAAGATTTGAATTTGGGTCTAGAGTGGAATAAAAGTCTTGCAAACCAACTCTACCAAATAAAACTTGTTCTCATTATAATTTCAAAATACATACGGTGACACCTTTCACGAACCTAATTTTTTTATCCTTCGACAGAGAAATAATACGGTGGCACACCATGGTAGGTCCGCCCATGCGGTCCTCATTGGTCCAGGTCGGTTTGGCCATCACTACCCGAAACCGACACAAGTGGGTAGGTACTTGTGAACTTAGCCGATACAAAACTATATGATAACACCCAATTTTTCCGATTCAACAGTTCGATCTATAATATTATAAAACATTTTAAATAGATGAGGTTAGATTATAATATAATTAATGGAAAACTTTCGAAAAAGGTTTTTGTATCGGAGAAGAATTATATAAATAGATTTTTATTAAAAAAATATTAGCATAAAACTAATATAACAAAATAAGAAAGTCTTTTAATAACTTATGCATTATAGATGTTATCTAGAACAAAAACTTAAATATACAAATTAAATAAAAAAAACACGTCACATTACTATTTTAATTTCATATTTAACTATGCATCGTTTCATTAATGTTCTTTATTTTAATCATCTGTTTGGTTGGTTTTCCATCAAGTTTTGTATGAATAAAATTGTTTATATGAATTAATTTGTTTGTGTAAATTAAGAAAGCTTTTATTTGAGAGGGTTTTTTTCATAGATAAAGTGTATTTTTGTAATTGGGAGAGACATGTTTAACAAAAACCTGGATTTCTGTATAAAGTTTCCCCTAGAAGTTTTACTTTTCTGTATCATTAAGTCATTACTAAATAATCTTATATAGTTGACCGAATAAGTTATAGTTTCATTAAGATGCTAATAAAACATGTATTTAATTATACTAGAAGGGTACTCGCACAATGTAGCTGTATACATCTCGATTTTAATGTTTCATTTTATTCTATCTCCATCGATCTTACAATACGATTTTATGTGATACCGAAAAAAACGATAATGTTTTTATATTTTTGAATAAAATATAAATTTGAAGGTATYATAAAATTTTGAAAAAAGATATATCGATTTTTATATCAAATTAAATATTTAAAAGTTCTTGTTTTTTTGTGTAATTTCTTTAATTCTATTTCTTATTATAATTTAATTTAGATTTAATAACGAAGTCGTTTATTTTTAGTTTAATAATATAATTTTTTATAAAGATAATATTTAGTATTTTGAATTCAAGAATTATCCTATATATGTTTTAGATTTTTTATATTTAAAATAAGATACTTATCCAAAATTTGATTATGTTTATATGTACTTAGTTACATAAATTCAAACATTGAGCTTTAATAAGTTGTACATATGGACAATTTACCTGTAATCTTGAATTTTATGTAATATGCATAAATATACAGTACTTTATCTATAACAATGGTTTTTAAGAGTTTTTGTCAAATACTTTGTAATAAAAATTGTTTTTAAGAGTTTTTGTCAAATCCTTTTAATCCAACATATTCTTCGAAACTTGCTTGAAAATATAGAAAGTAAGAGAAATGGTGTAAAAATCTCCAAATTTAAAGAAATCCTTAAAAATGATTATGATGAGAAATAAATTTTAATTATTATATTTCACAAAATCTTGAGAGTAAATGTTTATGTGAGAGAATAATATTTATTAAATATATGAAATATTTTAATAATATATTAAATATTGTAATTTATAAAATAAAAAAGCTGTTGAATTTGAATACAATATTTTTTTAAAGATTTTGAATTTTAATGAATTTTTTTAAGAATATGTTGAAGATATTCTACAATTGAGAACGGATAACATTATTGTGCGAATCAAAAGGTTGACCTTTCAACATTTTTTGTTCGACTTCTCAGTAATATAAATAAATCGAGGGACGATCAAATGCAAACCACCCAATTTATACAAACCGTGCAAATCACCCTCATCCGTCGATTTCATTGTTTAATCTTATGAAATTTTTTCATGAAATTATTTAATCTTGTGAAATTGTTTCATATAATACTTTTTTTATGAAGTTGTTTCATATATGGTTATGAAATTGTTTCATGTATTTCTCTAAAATTAAAATAATGAAGATGATAATATCCATGATTAACACCCTCCACAATAAAAATGATTAATCAACCTCTCATAATTAAAAAAATGAACAAAATGAAAAATTATGATTCGTCGAATAAGGTTTGTATGATTTGTACAAATAACGTGGTTTGCAAAGCAAACCTCCTCTAAATAAATAATGTATTAAATATAATTATAATTTATTATCTAAGAAAACTTAGGGGCCGTTTACCAAACACTTACCCGGTAAGCGCTTACTGGTAAAATTTAACACTATMATTTACTTACGGGTAAGATTTTAATCCACTAAAACGGCATCATACGCAACAATTTACTCGGTAAGCACTTACCGTGGTAAGAGTCGTCGCTTTCACCTACCGGGTAAGACTCTTGGCACTTGTCTCAGTCTTACCGAGTAAGATTCTTGGTCCTTACCATACTCATCCGGTAAAGTAACGTGATTTTGGTAAACGCTTACCTGGATAAGCGTTTGGTAAACGACCCCTTAATTATGTGATCTAAATACGATACGTATCTTAATATATTTTGAAACCCCATTTTTCAAGTCAAGGTTTTGAAATCAACCCACTATTGGAATTGGCATACCTCTAAATTTTTATTATCATATCTGAATTCAAAATGTATTTTATTTATCTGAATTATGTTAAAACAAACAAGATGACTTAAACTGATTCTTGTTCCTAAATTTATACCTTATCAAACATGAGACAAAGAAATTTGGTACTATTCTGTCTTATCTTCTGTATGAAACGAAAACTATAAAAATCAGTATTATTTTAAAAATCTCCATGGAATTGGGATAAGGTTTGGTTATTATTATTTGGATAAAACATATGGTTATGTGATGGAAAATAAAACTTAGTTTAAAATTGTTAATTGTGACAAGTCTTGATGGCTTTATTTTTGTATAAAATAAGGTTTATTATATAAGCTTGAAGAGGACATGGGTTTTGCATATTTTAAAAAAAAATGTATATTTTTCTTAAATTAATTAATTGGAAGGAGGTTTGTTTTTAGTTGAAGGTTCCAAGTTTGTGTTACAAGATTACAAAAATATTAATTCTATAATAATTATTATATTGGTGGAAGATTTGGGAATAATGTTTTTAAACTATGAGAAAATCATGTGAAATGTGTTATGTAGAATGTGGGTTGTTTGGTTGGTTTTTTATTAAGTCATCTATGAATAAAGGTGTCTGTATGAATTAGTATGTCTTGTATAAATTGGGAAGGTTTTGTGTGGGAGGGATATGTTTAGAAAAACTTGGCTTTATGCATAAAGCTCTTATGGAAGCTTATTGAATAAGTCACTTTCAATATCATTAAGTAAATAATGATAGTTGAATCGTAGATGTTGATTTGCAAGTTTGTGTGTCGAAAAAGGTTGCATGACATCAACGTCATAAAGGGTATCCTATGAACTCTTGTCTCTATTCGAATTCTCACTGTTTTACTTTTGTTGTTTTGGTTTCTTAACACGGTCGAGAGTTACTATATGTGAATACGGTCAAAAGGATGAGACGGTATATCAAGAAATATTGGGTTTGTTTGTTGATGTACTTTGTCTTATTATAAGGGGAAAATGAGTTGAAGTTTAAACGACGTTCCACAAGGATGATAAACAAATCGAGAAATCTCAAAATGAAACTAAATTCCAAGGTGATGGTGCAGTGAGACTCATGGGGTTGGATTGGTGCTCTTTATACACAATTCTTTTGTGTCTAATCATATCTTAGTTCTGAAGTAGATCTCGAAGACCTTAGTTCCACCGGTATGGAGGGATGCACATATCTTTATAACACACCAACTCGACCGATATCTGAACCTTAATCCGGTTATGCAAAAACTCATATTTCTATATGGTTATTGAAGATTTTCTCAAACTTCCTTGCATCATTCAAACCGTATTTCAGATCCACCCATCTCTGTGTCAAAGATCTAATATTAACACTTACAAGTGATTAGTTTGTACGTGTTAAGTTAAAGCTTCAATTCGGTTGACCAAATCGAAGAGTTAGCAAAAAATGATAACACCCAAGTGTTACATTTTGAACCCTCGAGCTAGGATCACTTCTTTACTTCTCAGTCATTTACCAATTCTTAAAATTATATATATATATATATATATATATATATATATATATATATATATATATCAAGAAACTTATCAAGAAACTTATCAAGAAACCAATAAGCTCAAACTAAAACAAATGAAAAGCACATTGCCAACTAACAACGTAAATCTTGTGAATGGTGGTGTTGTTCTTAAATTGATATGAGAATCATTCATCCTATTCACTCTATGATAAGCTTTATACAGACAAATTCGATTAAGTGTTTTTATCAAAATTAAAATATTATACCTGACAAATTCTGTTACATTTTACCAGATATATATTAAAAGAGGACTAGAAGTGTACTCGTGCAATACAACGAGATACATCGTGATTTTAATATTTTATTTTATTCTTTATCTCAGTCGATGTTATAATATGGCTTTTTGTGATTTTGAGAAAGCGATAATGTTTTTATTTTTGAATAAAATATATGTTTGAAGATATCATAAAAATTTGACAAAAATATAT
>NC_037539.1:8671566-8679979 GCF_001531365.2 Cynara cardunculus var. scolymus
GGATAGAGATGAAATTGTTTAGGGATGAACGGGTTTAAGAGTTGAAGAGTTTTAGCCAAATGCTTTATAATATAGTATAGATAACATGTAACACCCCAAGATCACATTTGCATGTAACTATATAATTTACATATATCAAGAAATATATTTTACACATTTGGTCCTAACATCTACAAAAGCTACATTACAAAAGTAGCTACTAAATTTTTTCACATAAGCTCGGTACAAAACTTGTATACATAACAAATATTCAAGTACAATATTAACATATCATCCTAAACTCCACATGCAAGCAAATCATTAATTTTTCATAATTTTCTCTTTCCCTTATCATCCGATTGTGTCCGACGTGGTAATGCATATTTTAAAACACCAAAATAAGAGTTAGATCATAAGGTCTAGTGAAAAATCCATTTGATTGTTATTATAAGGTGAAAATCACCAAAAACACTTATATGAACTCATATTTGTATAATTAACAAATAAACAACGTTTTATCAAACAAATCTCTTTTGTCACTTCAATAAGATGAGACATCACCTATTTATCGTGTCAAACAACCAAATAAAACATTTTTCACATAACACAAACTTATCGCATCATATAGATAAAACTATAATTTTCTCGCATCACTTTGGTGAGACAACCCCATTCCTCGCAACACGTTGGTGCAGGATCTTATCTCGTCGCATCACACTGGTGCGATAAACACATATTAAGTGAGACAACCTTATTTTTCTCGCAACACACTGGTATAAGGACCCTATCTCATTGCATCACACTGGTGCGATAAACTCAATTTGTTGCATCACAGTGATGCGACAAACAGTCTCCTCGCATCACAAGGATGCGATAAAAGCAACTTATCGTATCAATATGATGTGATAATTCAAAGTCATCGCATCATAAAAATGCGACAACAGTCATCAACTTGATAAAAAAAACCCAGTTTTCATATATAGATGATATGTCACTCTTATCTCATAATATGTCTCTCCTGATTATGTCACTCTTATCCCAAAAAACACATCTCCTGACCATACCACCCTTATATCCAAAATACATCTCTCCTGATTATATCACTCTTATTCCAATCATTTGATATTAACATATCAAAATATAATATTATGCTAAAAATAGCATAATAACAGTTCTCAAAACTTTCCCACATAAAGAACCATACGGTTGTATATCACTGTAAAATGAAAGTTTATAAATAATACTCATCTTATAATCACAAGGAGATATGCAAACAACAACAACAACAATTAATCAGATGCAATAATCACATAATCCATTTCTACTAGCTTTCCTTCTTCGGTTTTTGTTTGTTTTGCACACAACAGAACACACACCCAGAAGCTTTTTCTCACCCACCTTTTTTATTTTACCATCCCCCAATGAGATATATAAAATATCTCATCAAATAATCATATAAACAAATAAGGCGGTGAAGATAATTAGATTATTTTCAACATATTAACACATTAAATCCCTCAACTTACCATTCTTATTCAAAAATAACCCCAAACTTTTATAACCGATAAACCAGTTATCACATAACATCATACCAAAAAGCCAAGTTCTTCACATGACAATGAATGTGTGAGATATATATTGGTTTGACTTCAAATGGAAAAAAAAACACTCATTATTGCAACTTATAATACACACTTCATTCAATTCCACACTCTTTTCCCCACACCATATAATTACCATTTAACTTGTAACACAATCAACCAACCCTAAAGCAATGTAGCAATTCGATTTAATCAAATGACGAATGAATCAAACGATCGAGCAATATAATTAGAAGGATTATTACATTTCATTATCATGTTTGTTATTATAGGAGCAATATAATTAACGGTTGAATTGAATTAAACTGTTAAATTCAAATGTACGGTTTATATGTAAATATTAGGAACAGTTTGTGTGATTTATTAAACTTCTGTATAAAAAAATTAAATAAAAGATTAAGGTTTGCATTTATTGATTAACAGTTCACTATGTTTCCAGATGAAAGTTTTCATGGTGATTCATTTAGTTCCATATTTTATTACTGCATTTAGATGGAATCAACAAACGTCCTATTGCTTTTTTTTATTAACCTAGATATCCAACCCGCTATGCGAGCCGACTAATCCCAGGACGACCACCTGCTTTGCAAATAGCCCGGAGTCACCGTATTTGAACCTCCGTGGCTACAAGGAGATTTTTATTCCTTTTTGGATTTAAACCTGAGACCTCCTGACACTTTTGACCTTTGGAGCCAAACTCAAACCAATCAAACACCACCCTTATGATTTATGATATACTTATTTTATCAGGCAACAGTTTTGAAAAATTCGTTAAAGAAGATGATTATCAAGTCTATGGGCTATTTTTAAAAATCACCTTATCTTATCATAGCATAAATTATTTTGTTAAGATATCTATATGAATAGACATTCAGAGTAAATCAATTACTATAAAGATGATGGGTATATATATATAATATATATATTGGATAATATCAACATTAGTATGAATATTTGGGATCATGTGGGATCATGTGAGATCAAAGATTTTTCGTGAGACCCCTAATACCAATTCTCAACTCTTGGATTAAATCTACACTCTTACAATATGAACATTCATAAATGCCACGAGATTTTTCAATAATTACAAAATTGTCACCGTGCAACTTTAGACCATTAGATCATTAGCTTATAAAGTTGATCAATGAACATAATTTAGTCTTACGGATCTCACGAAAAACTTTTGGTCTCACGTGAACCCAACCCTTAGTATGAAACTATGAATTATTTAATCAATAAATTACGTAATTATATGTATATTTGTTGTTGCTTCAGTAATTTTCTTAACCTTGGATACAAACTCACGTAAATTTAGCTTCGTTTGTTATTACAAATATAGGTTTCCAGTATTAGTAATATATATATAGAGGTTGGTTATTATACAACCCTTGACATTTGTGCAACCAATACAACTCAATCTCAACCGTCCATTTGATTTGATTAATATATGATTTCATAGAAGTTTTGATTGTTTCCTAATATAAAGTATTGATCATAATTAATGAACCATATTCATTTTCCATAAATATTCAAATCATAATAAATGAACTCTCATCATTTCCATAAATATCTCAATTTATTTGGTTGTACAAATGCGACGGGTTGTATTTGAAACAAACTATATATATATATATATATATATATATATATATATATATAGGGTTGGGTTCACGTGAGACCAGACTGTTTTCGTGAGACCCGTGAGACCACATTTTTACACTTGAAACTTCACAGCAAAAACGCTGTGAAGGTTTAAAAAAGTCGAACCTTCACAGCAAAAACACTGTGAATGTTACCTTCACAGTATTTTGCTGTGAAGTTTCAAATGTAAAAAGTTGGTCTCACGGGTCTCACGAAAACATGTTGGTCTCACGTGATCCCAAGTCTATATATATATATATATATATATATATACAGACACACATCAATGGCGAGTCTAAAAACTTAGATGATTGGAGATGTTAGAGGTTTAAAAGAATCCAAAACCGAATAACTCATCCAACCCAAAATGGAATCCAGTTATTCGGTTTGCGGGTTAAACGGTTTGGTTAACCAAATGATGTAAGTTTCAAATTTTGATTATTTTTTTTACAATATCGATTAACCGAATAGCAAATTATACTATTATTTAATTTATATAACTTTTTTTGGCAGATGAATTGGTTTAAGCATATATAAAATCAACATTAGGTGAATTAAATTATCTTTTAACTTAAAGAACAAACAATTGACACACATTTAACAAAACCATCGATCAACGTTATTATTACTAGAAGGTTATTCGCGCAATGCAGCGAGATATATCTCTATTTTAATGTTCCGTTTTATTTTTTGGTCTCTGTCAATATTATGATATGAATTTATATGATTTTGAGCAAGCAATAATGTTTTTTAAATATAAATTTGAAGATATTATAAAAACTAAAAAATATGTATAAAATTTCTCAATTTTTTTGTATAGTTTCTTTAATTCAAATTTTTTATTATAATTTAATTTTGTTTTAATGACGATGTAATTTGTTTTTGGTTTAATAATATAGTTTTTATAAAAATAATAAATAAGTATTCTGTTGGAACTCAATAATTATTCTAATTATATTTTTATATATATTTAAAACGAGAATTTTATCATATATTTGATTATATTTATCCACAGTTAGTTACACGAATTCAAATATGGAGCTTAATAAGTTGTACTTATGCATAATTTATTTGTAATCTTGAATTCTAAGTAATATGCATCAATATGCGGTACTTCATGTATAAAAGATGGTTTTTAAGAGTTTTTGTCAAATGTATTATAATATAGTATATATAACATGATTACAAAAACTAGCGGTAACTATATACATGGAGAATCACTGGTAAGCAAAGGAGTGGAGGTTTCGTCAAAAACGGACTACTGAGGGGATCCATTGAAAATGACGGGAGGTTTCTTTACCTTCATTATTTTTAAAAATTGACATTTGAGTGGGCCTTTCCTTCGCCTTTCCAAACTTGTAAGTCGGTCAGTAACATATATACACGTCAAAAATTATGTCTACATCAGTTTGTATTAATAAAAATGATATTTTAGAACTAACATGAAAACTATTACAGAGAATTCATTTTTTATAGCAAACCATAAACTAAAACTTGCTATTTTGCCCACAATTTTTTGATTGAGACGAGCTTATAAAGACATCTGAACCAATTCTACTAAACATATAGGTTTCGGATTTATGTCAAAAATCACGTTTGTTTAGAAAAAAATGTAAATATGTCATATGTTTTTTTATCAAAAAAAATCAAACATTAATATAGATAAATCTTAAATCTCATATAAATTCGCATAAGATTATCTATAGTATATTATAAAGTTTTTGACAAAAATTCTTAAAAACTACTTTTTATGCATTAAGTACTGTTTATTGATGCATATTCTGAATAAAAATCGATATATTTTTTTTCAAAATTTTATGATACCTTCAAATTTATATTTTATTCAAAAAGTTAAAAACATTATCGTTTTTTAGGTACTACATAACATCGTATTATAACATCGGCGGACACAGAAATTAAATAAAATGAAACATTAAAATCGAGATATATCTCGCTGCATTGCGCAAGTATCATTCGATAAATAAATTATTCAAATACGAAAAATAAATCCAGAATTTTTGTTTTAAGTTTTTTTATTTTATTTTTTAATCCATAAAAAAGTCAATGAAAATGGACCTTCGAATGATCGAATCAATCATCAACTGCTGGCAGGCGGAGGGTATACTTGTAATTCATTCAGAAATAATATTCACAGAAAATTAAAAATCTATAAAGATAAAACAAAAAATACGGAAAGATAAGGGCAGATTGGCAATTTTAAGTGCGGTCAATATGATCCGTGACTTGGTCAATGTTAACGGTCAAGAAAATCAACGGTTTGGATCAGACCTCCCGAAATCGGCAAGCTTCCGTGATCTGTTGGCACAAAACGACTTGGCGTTGGAGAGGTGAGGCACCACCGGAGCTCTGCCATCGCCGCCGTCAACCGGTGGTTTTCCTTTGTGGTTCCATAATCGGTTAGGACTTGCACGCACTAACGGACTCAAACAGAAAATCATTTCAGAAACACTCCGATGACCGCTGCCCCGACGGATCGTAGGATGAGAAGGAGTCTTCCGCGGCGTCTGTTTACATGATTCTACGGATTCGTATTCGCTTGATCCATCGCTGAATTCATCTTCTCCACCGTCGTCAAAAGATCGCACAGGCGACATTCCACGATTTCGATAGCACCGCTGCTTCCGCACGACGCCGGTAGCTGCGATTGTTGAAGATTCGTCGACATCAGAGCTCTTCTTCTTCTGATTACTGCCACCACCTGGAAGAACGTTTGAAAACCACGCCGGAGATGACGTCACGGACGTCGGTTGACCAGCAGCACCGCACGGTTCCCTAGAACTCGAATCAGCATCTCCGTTTCCATTATTAGATCTGAACAAGTTCGAAAATGAAGAGAACCTAATTAAACTCGGTTTCTTCCTGTTCGAAGAAGTATTTCCGATGCAACCTCCGGTACTAAGCGCTATCTGCGGCGAGTTATAGAATCTTTGATCCGATAGGCTATGATGAAGGCGAGGCTTGTTGTACGGCCGTGGTACAGCTGCATCAGGAGCCACCGAGTTATCGGATTTCCGGCGAGTGATGTACGGTGAAACAGAACGCGGGAACGCCGGATTTGTGTCCGAATTACCGTGCTTATTGGCCAGTAATTGAGCCTCGGCTTGTTCCTGAGCAGCGATTAGCCTGAGGAGGCGTTCCCGGAGGCAAGAAGCGCAGACGCCGACGACAGTACTGAGATCGGTTGCGTGCTTCTTACACCTCATCTATAAATATATGAATTTGTATCTATATATATGTATAACTATGTTCATATATCTTCAACGTTAACGGAATTTGGAGGAGGAGATGACGGTGGTGGTGCCGCGGCCGCCGGTAGTTGGGAGTGTGGGATGGAGAATGAGGTTCTTCCCCTTAGAATGTCTGCTAGTATAAAAATGGGGACAATATTACACTTCACCCCCCTACTCTTTTGTTTTTTTGTCATATTACCATTACTACTCTCGTAACTTGTACGTTGTGGCTTTGAGTTTTTAACTTGTAGTTCTTATGTCCGCCTCATCTGTTCGTTCACATCTTTGCATAAGTTTCGGATATTCATGAAAACAATCATTTTAGTCTTTGGTGAGGTCGGAATCCTTAATCTTTATGAAAGTTGGATTACCGGATATCACTAAAACAAATACCGTTTGGTAAGATCAGCTAGTTGGTTCCAAGATTTGGTGAAAACCAAGTATTAAACATGTGATACTACTCTACTAGTTGGAATTTGATTTGTTACATTGCTTACAGCTTATTGTCTTAAGATCAATTAGTCCTTTGCTTTGTTACATGATGATGTTTCTTATGGGTTGTTTGTTTACCTCTTAATAGTTTCATTAAGAGACAAGTTTTGAATCGTTAAGAGGTGAATCTTTTTTGGCAAAAAATGAGTCTGTCTCTTAATGGTTTCAAAACCCTCTGAATGATTTTGTATCAAATGTCTCCCTTAACCATTAAACGTCATAATTTCATTATAAACAGTTACCAAACAATTATATTTCATTTTAAACTATATCATGAGAGCCTCTTAATCATTTTGATCACTTAATCATTCTGCACCAAATCATTTCGCAACTGCCAAACAACCCCTTAATCAGTCTCACACGAAACCAATGTTTTTATGTTAAATCTTGAAGTTTTAGTAACTCAAATGTAAGTTTTTGAAGTTGAAGGGATACAAATGAAAATATGCCAAATAACAGGGGCAGAATGAAAATTAATGCATTTGAAGAAAACAATAAACTGACAGCGGTGCAGGAGAAAACATTCAGATCATGGTGGACATTCCACACAAATGAAAACAAGTGTTTTTATTACCCTAAAAGTTTTTATTAAATATTTATTAAACTAATGAGTTTAAATCTTATAAAATGTTAAATTTTTTATTATAATAGTAATTTTTCAAGATGGTTTCACCCTCTGTCCAATTTTTTCTTTAAATTTATTAAAATAGTCATAAATCTATAGAACTTAAATCTATAATTATGGACCCAACTAAAAAAACAAAAAAATTACATTTTCTATCTTTATCTGCAAAAAAAGTTACATTTTTCACTTAGGTTTGCAAAAAAATTACATTTTTCACTTAGGTCTATGAAAAAAATTACATTTTTCACCCAGATCCACAAATTTTATTTAAAAATTACAGACCTAGGACTAGTTTGTAAACCTTATAAAGAAGTGGCTAATAGATGAAACAAACCAGTAAATATGATTATTTTAATTAATTTTTTTAAAATATATTATTTAACAGATTCGTATAAATTACTATTTCAAATTTATAATGCATCTGGAACCAGAAAATTAGAAATTTGCATAAATTAATGTATTTAAGATTTTCATAAATTTGTAAAAATGGCAGTTGAAACAATGGAATCAGTGGCATAGCGACGACGTCAACACGTGTCCTTTAGTGGAAGCATCAGATAATTGATGAATCAGATGAATCATCAGTTTGATGAATTAATGAGTGTTCTTGTTAACGTTCTGGTTTAGATGGTTTAATCTCTTGAATCATAAATGAAACTGTAGCGGTGGTTTGAAAAAAAATAAACCGAACAATTTGATCGTAATTGATCAAAACGGATCATAAAAGGCGATTTAGTTTGACCAGTCTAGTTTAAGTCTCTTATGAGCTTTAAACTAATATATATATATATATATATATATATATATATATATATATAGGGGAG
>NC_037539.1:8680807-8698939 GCF_001531365.2 Cynara cardunculus var. scolymus
ATATATATATATATATATATATATATATATATATATATATATATATATATATATCTAAAATGAAATTTCAACAAATATAACGTTATTACAAAAATAGAATACATAATTATAAAAGAAACGTTTGTATCTAAAATTAAAAAAAGATATTGAGCAAATTAAGAAAAAGTTAAACGAGCGCACCAACAATAGTTGGAATTTTGGACAAATATTGAACAAGTTAAAGAATGATTTAGAATTTTGCATTTAATTTTAGACATATTTCAGGATTTTGTCAATTTTAGACAGATTTTGGAATTAATGTCTGAGACGAGTTTTTTTAATTGGACAAAGTTAACCCTGCAAGATGAAAACGAATTATAATTAGCACACGTGTACTTTTTGTGGTCGGTTCGGCCCAAACCGTTCAAAAAAAATATTCAAACCGCATACCATATCATACCGAACAGTTTGACTATTTTTCATACTAGACCGGACCGTGAAACCGTTCAAACGGTCTGGATAAACTTTGTACGACTAGTTCGAATGGTCCAACGATTTCTTAAACACCCCTAATGAACACTTGCAGTTGTAATCACTTATATAACCACATGTTACCTCTCTTAACTGCTATATCAACTACCTATAAAAAATAATTTCTTTATCCACACACACACATATATATATATATAGACATAACAGAAAGCAATCTCACGAAAAATACTCGATTGTTATTGCATTAAAACAAGAGTGAGTTTTTGAATGACCCTAATACAGATTTTACAGAAAATGCTTCTCTATACACGATCTAAAAATCTATTCGAGTGATCGTAACCACGAAAAACCCAGAAACTCTAACAACCCATACACATTTTCATTAAATTCTTAATCCACATCAGTGTCTTGTATGCATGTTGCATATTTTTTATTATATTATTCAAATAAAAAAATTGCATTTTTAATATTATTATATTCATATATTACGTATTAATATATTTACACACTAAACACAACTTCATTGTTTTCTTTATATATTTAACTTGTGTGTCCAAAAAAGTTGGTCATGTATTTTATTTGTTGTTGATTTTTGAAAATGAAATGTAATAATTGTTCAATTAAAAATATCATGGAGGTTTTTTTTAATAAATTAAAGTAACCATTTAACTAAACATAATATTTTATTCTTTTAAAATAATCGTTAATTTTTTTTATTATAATTGAATTTGTCAAATGTAACTCAGTTTGAGCTGTAAGTTGATTTTATCCATGATTAAATTAATAAATGATAATTAAATTAATAAATGATAATCTGACCGTTAACTTAATTGATTAAACATGACTTATTATTATTATTATTATTTTTAAATGTATATTTAAAGGTATACTATATGAAAATTATTTTAAGAAATATATTTCAAACGCATGTCAAGATTGAACATGAATGTACTGGGATAAAGAGGTAGGTTAATGAAAAATTGTGCAAATTTTTAGACTTTAATCTGATATTATAGTTTAGTAATTTATTAAAAAAAATCACATATTTTGGCAGGACAAAAAAATTCATTCTTTATCATACTTTGTCCCATATAATCATTTTTCTAGCTTACTTCAGACGTCAGAATCGGAAATTATCAAATCGGATAAAAGAGAGACTCTAAGGAGCTGTTTACCATACACTTACCCGGTAAGCGTTTACCAATTAAATTTAACACTATCATTTACTTACCGATTGAGATTTTAGTCCAGCAAAACGACATCATATACAACAATTTACCCAATAAGCGCTTACCGTGATAAGAGTCGTCGGTCTCACATACCGGGTAAGACTCTTGGTTCTTGTCTCGTTCTTAACGAATAAGATTTTTGGTCTTTATTATATATTCATCCGCTAAAGTAATGTGACTTAGTAAGCGCTTACCCGGATGTGCGTTTAGTAAACGACCTCTAAAATAACATAACATGGTTCTAAGTGGATTAAAACATGCATAATTTGACTAGAAATTAAAACATATATAAATGAATAAAGGGTAAACAAGTATAATTAAACCCAAAAGTTTTTGGGATGTCATTTCATATCTTAAATTGCAACATCTTTTGACATGAGCATGTGTAGGATATGTGTATGTGCCTACCACTTCATACCTTCCTTCTAAGTTGGATTCATTCGCTTTTTTTACATGGATGTTCAAATGTGGTGACTTTGGACTATCTATAAAATAAGTAGTCGTTCTGAGATTAGTCGGCTCACATAGCGGGTTGGATATCCAGGTTCATGAATATTTTAATCAAGATATGAAATTCAAAAAAACATATAAATCCAATCACCATTTTTATTTATTTTTTACTTGTAAAAATGATATTTTAATAGGGATAATTAAGACAAAGTAAGAGGTGGTTAGATAATTAAGTACCACTTAAGTCATTGTTGAACAGGGAAAATGGACACATATTTAATGCTTATTGCTAAAACCTTATAATCAAAACAATGTTCTATTAATAACTTATCAGATGACTTTTAAGAATAATGCATTGTTTGGTTGGTATTCTATTAAGGTTTATATGAATAAACTGACTTTGTGGATTAATTTGTGTATATAAATCGGAAAAAAGTTTTCATAGATGGATGAAGCGTGTTTTTTAATCGGGATGAGCAGTTTTATTTTTATTTTTTTATTTTTTTTGACTTCCTACGTAAAGTTCCTTTTATAAGTTTGCCGAATAAGTCACAACAAACAGCTAAACCGAATAAGTTGTGAGTTTCATCAAGTATATGAATTGTTAACAAACAAACCTTTATAACATCTACTCCAACATATATCCAAAAGTAAGAATCAAAATTTGGAATCTCTAAAAAAATTATATTAAACTGCGTCTTTTTTTATTTTAAGGATTACAACATTATTTATATGATTAAAAATATTATACATATTTAATGAAAGATTTTTTCTCTTATAAATTTGATTGTCACAGTTTCTTATTAATGAAAATACAATTAAAAAATATTTATTTCTCATGATAATCATTTTGATATTTCTTTAAATTTAAAAAATATTACAGTCTGTTATTTTTTCTATTTTAGAGAATCAATGTTCTAATATTTTTTTAACCTGGATATCGAACCCGTTAAGCGAGGCCGTCTAATCCCAGGACGACCATCTGCTTTGCAGATAGCCCAGAGTCACCACATTTGAACCTTCATGGTCACAAGGGGATTTTATTTTTCCTTGGATTTGAACCTGAGACCTCCTGATACTTTTGACCTTTGAAGTAAAGTTCAAACCAATCAGGCACCATTTTTCTCTTCTAATAATTTATGAAGGAATAATAATAAATCATAATAATTTTTTATTAATTTTTCAAAGAAAATATAATATTTTTTTTACCAATTTAAAACTCAAAAATAAATATATTTAACTAAAAAAAAAAGTCAACATTGCACTTCTAATTTTGGAAGAACCGGAGTATGATTGGTTTATTTTCTAAATACCAAATTCTTAAAAGGTGGCATAGTATTATATATTAATGAATTTTATATATATAATAAATTATATCATTTATATCTTTTAAGCATATTTGTTTTATTTCTTACATTATATTAAATTAAAAAAAAAAGCATATAGAAGGCAATATAAAAATAAGCATATGTTAGAAAACGTTAATGGTTAAGACATATAGGGGCATATTTCTAAGAAGGGAACCGGAGTGGAGTTTATGTCATCAGTGAATTTGTTTGTCATAACGTATTTTTTTTAATGTTTTTAACGGTATTATTGTTGTAAGTCATTGTGTATTACAACTGTCTGAGTCTACAACGTTTTTCACAAGACCTTGTTGCCGGAAAACTTGAACATGCACCACAGAGTTAGAACAAGAGAGTTGCACAAAAACTGTACACGAAGAAACAGAATGGAGGCTTGTGAACCCACAAAATTTTCCATTTTAGGAGGTAGCAAAAACTTATTATAGTCGATGTTAGTGCAACATTCGTACTCACAGGAAATGCGTTTGCAGATAACTTGGATTAGGGCATGTAAAAGAGCGTTTCGGTAATAATGATTTAGTTATTATAACTATGAAATCATATATAAACTAACTATTTGTTTCATTTCCCACAACAGACGTTCATTTCAAGTACAACACATCGTTTTAGACATATGATGTATCAAAACTGAACTGTCACACAGCTTTACACAAACGCATAAACATCTTTTCAATTTGTGTTTTGAACTTAATTTTACTTTCGGGTTTGAAATACGCATAAACCCGATTTTTTTTTTGTCATGCTTGCTGTTGGTGCACTAATGTAGCAAATTTTAATCAAACTTATATCTGCTCAAATGCTGACAGTAAAAAGTTTAAATAAAACCCATTTCGGGTATAAATTAAAAAACTCTAATTTGATGAGGTCAATTAAAGCTTAATCCTACATCAAACTTCAATGTAGGATTAAACTTTATTTTATTTTATGCCATTAGTTCACTGTTTTTAATATCAGTATGTATGGGTCAAGATACAAAAAGACTGAATTATTAAGATTTATTCAAATTACTAGAAAAGTCCATCATCAAGAAGATGTTGAAAGAAATAAGTAACGACATATTTGACGGGTTTTTTCCGTCACAAATAAATTAAGCCAAAATATTTTTTTAGTCCACAATTTTGTCATTGATAGATTATATTAGAATAAGGGGGTGTTTGGGATTGCTTATTTAAAACAACTTATGTTTTTTTTTTTTTTTTGTAAAAGTGCTTATTAACTTATGTGGTATCAAATCGGAGTTAAATAAAACAGGGTTAAAATTATAACCGGTAATAAGCAGTTTTTCATAAGCCAAGAAGGATTAACTTATCAAAAACAACTTATTACCGGTTTGGCACCGGTATAAACAATTTTTTTTTCCTTATCCAAACACCAGAAAACAGCTTATCACCAGTGTCAGACTGAAATAAGTTAAAAAACAGCTTTTATAAGCAGTCCCAAACACCCCCTAAGATTTACTTCAATTTTGGAAACCTATTTACATAAATCTCATTTTGATGGCTAATAGACATGGGAATGGGGCAGGGACCTTAATCCCCGTCCCCGACTATTTATCTTTGTCCCCGTCCTCGTTCCTATCCCTGCTGGGGAATATAATTACATCCTCATCCCCATCCCCAATGGGGAACAGGGATTCCCGACGGAGAAACGAGGATTTTTATTCCGTTTATATAAGTTATTTTAAATTAAATATGTGAGAGATCATACATGTTTAAATCTCAAACATTTTCAATAAACCTAAAACCAAAATGAATTTAATTTAATACAAAAAAAAAAAAACCACATCATATAAGAACTAATAACCTAAAAAAAAAAATCAATTAAATCCAAAAAAACTTACAGTTTCGTGTACCAAAAGATATTGAATAATATAAAACCAAATCGAGTTCGAGTAATATACAAATTTTTTTGAGTAATTGTATTTTAACTTGACATCCAAAATTTTACATATTAACATAAGAAAAACAATTTAAATTATAAACCTAGTTAGAAAATAAGAAATTATGAACTACCGCTTTAGTTGAAATAAATAATATATATATATATATATATCGGGTACGGGGCGAGGAGCACCATACTCGTCCCCGTCCCCGATTTGAGACAAACGGGGATCCCCGTCCCCGACGAGTCGGGGCCTATTCCCATGCTTAGATGGCTACAATATTATATCTCAAATGAGAAGAATTAATAATATTTATTTAAAAAAAACAATATTTTCTTTATAAAAAGTTAAAAAAAAAAAAAAAAAAAAAACCTTTCATTTTGAGCTGCTTTGCAACAATTGGCTCTTCTATTCTTCAAACTAAAACAATTTGGAGGAAAATTTGTTTCTTTTTTCTTTATTTTTCTGATCTTGTAAAAGATGAGATACTGCACACTGATTTTTTGAAGTCGGTTCTATTTCACTCTTGACAATTCGAAGGTAATTTCATTTATTCATTTTTGTTTACGTCATTACAAAGAAAGATAGCGGAGTTCGGCATATAGAAGTGTAAGAAGATGAGGGTCTTGTACTTGTTTCGAGGATAAAAAAGAGATGATATGAGGGTTTTGTAGAGATGGTGAAAGAGGAATAGCGTTGGTCGTGATTAGGGCTCTGTTGAAGTTGTGGTGAATGGGTGAAGGAGAAGGGTTGGTTCAGTGAATTCACATAGAAGGGGGGAGACAGAGACGGCCAAAGAAAAATCAGGGAAATACGTAAATCGACTAAAGTAACCCTCACATGAAAGACATGGTGTCATTTAACAGTAAAAGAACCGAATCCAAAACAAAATGCCAACTGATGATGGATTTTGTTTTCTTTGTTAACCACAAGGGCTAAACATGTAATTTACTCAACTACTTATATAGGATTTTGATGAATGTTGTTGAAAGTTCAACAAATAATTCAAATTTTATTATCTCTTATATTAATACTAGAAGGGTATTCGCGCAATGCAGCGATATAAATCTCTATTTTAATGTTCAGTTTTTATTATTTGTCTCTATCGATATAATATAATTTTATGTGGTTTTGAGAAAGCGATAATATGCATTAATAAACAGTACTTTACGCATAAAAATGGTTTTTAAGAGTTTTTGTCAAATGCTTTATAATATAATATTAGATAAGTTATCAAAGACAACTGAACTATTAATATTCTTTCTTTCATATTGTTTTTTCAATCGTCTTTTTTTCTCAAACGGAACACTCATATAAATTAATTTAGTTATAATAAGACAAAAAGATTATAGTTTAATAAGATTTTCAAAACGTATATTGTTTGTTTGAGGAGTATTCTCACTTTTAACTTTTGTAGGAATATAACGTAGCATTTACTGCTAATTTGTGCAAAATATGGTCTTAAATTTGTTATAGTGATTTGAATGGAATAAGAAGGCTTGGAGAATTCATTCATGAATATAAGATATGAATATAAGAATCCATGTTGGTGCTTTTCTTGGTTTTTGATTAGGGTTGAGTTTGTTCATTGTTGGTTGTTGATTTGGAACCACAAGTATGATCGGAGGGAGGAGGGAGGGTTGCAGATATGTTTAAAAAAACATGGGACTTTGTTTTGTTGTTAGGTCCAAGGGTTTGGGAGGTTTTCTGAAGATGATGGCATCGAGAGGGCTGTTTGGGCCGGTATCGAAGGTTTAGAAGCCACTGGAGTCTTCCTCCCCTTACATGGACAAAATATGAGGCTTCACCTTTGAAACCTCAACTTTGATTTGAATCACTCCCCTTTCGGGACTCCCCATCTCCTATGCTACTTGGAACTGCAAATCCGGCGACCAAGCCTTCAATCTCTCACCTGCAATCCAGCGACCAAGGCCATTTCCGTTAACCCAGTTAAGTTTAGGGGAATTTGAAAGAGATAGGAAGAGATAAAAAGCTTTGATTTTTAACAGATGACCCCTCTCGGTTTGTTGAAAGCCACGACACATGTAGTTCACCTGAGATGAATAGGAGGATGGTCGAAGGAACGGTGAGGTGTACGTTGGTTGTGTAGTTCTAGAAGGGTCGATGTATATATATAATATATATATATATATATATATATATAAAGACAAAAAGGTGAAAAAAGACCTAAATGTCCCTAAACTTGACTAGGTTAACGAAGCCTTTTGATTTCATTGGGAGGGGGGAGACTCAATAGATACGAAAATACGTATCAAAAGTACCACATCTGTATTTATTATTATTTTTGGGCCATTATGGGTAAAAAGTATAAACCATAGTACCAACTCCATAATTTCATATTATCATATGCTAAACCATCTACTAATTTCACAACCATTATTGTTTTCAACTAAGTTGACCCCTTATCTTCTTATTTATATTACTATTAGTCCCTTTAGTTTGATTAAACTACATTTGGCCCTCAATAATTATTATCGAACAATTTCACATTTTCTTTTTAATTTGATCGAGGATGAAAATCTAAGGACATGTTTTTTCTCCTAACTTATCCACCAATTTCATATACATATGTATTTTAGAGTTTAATTTTCATTAGTTCTGTTTAACACGAATTTAACTCAACAATATTAATTGATGAATTGTTAATAAATGTATATTCAAAAAATGATTAATCAATTATAAATTTGTGACAGATAAAAAAGATTTACAAAGTAATGATAAGTCAATGGAATCCTCGACAAATTGATAAAGAAAACTATAAATTCGTGAAAAATTTGTTAATAAAAAAAAGTAAATCTGATATTTTAAGGTATTAAAAACAATTAATATATTGTATATATTTCTTGTCTATTTTCTTTTTCATTTTAAGGAGGCAATTAAATAAGCTGAGAAAATGGTTATTGCTATTTACATGTGCGATATTAATATGTTACAGTGATTGGCAAAATTGACTCTGGATTTAAATAATCAAATATTAGATAGACAAAATAATCAATATCTGGATGAAAAAGTAACAAGTTTTGACCCCAAAAAAAACTGATATGATAAAAACTCACATATTTTCAAAATTTGTTTTTATAAAGTATCAAATATTTATATATGAAGAAAATCACATCACGTACGTAATTGTTTGATCCAATATTTTCGACTTTTAACATTTTTTTGTCTAAAAAGGTAAGACAACTCATAAAAAATGTACATAAAATAAATGTCAAAATGCTATTTCTAAATCTAAAAGATATTAAATGTAATTTCTTATAAATAACATATTCAATATTAAATATATTTAATATTCGGGGACGGGAAAGGGCGGAGTGGGACCACGTTCCTCGTCCCCATCCTTGATTTTTAACTTCTGCGAATCCCCATCTCCATCCCCGATTCCCAGTTTTTTGGGGATTCCCCGTCTCCATCGAGACGGGTACATCGGGTTCCTGAATGAGGTGGGTCTCATTCCAATGCCTAGCATAATCGATAAATTTCAAATTAATTTTTAATTAAGTTTTTCTTATTATTTTGTAAAAACGCCCTTTAGTTTTTAATTAACTAAATTTTTTAAGTTTAAAACTAAACAAAAGGATAAAGTATTACATCAAAATTGATAATAAATAAAATAAACTAGGTTTCGTTTGGTTTAAAGAAATATAATGGATTTGGAGGGATTTGTATTTCAACTCCATTTCAATCCTATATTTGATTTGTTAGATTGTCCGGATTTGAAATCCTAAAATTTAATTGAAATCATACAAACATATGATTTTGAAATCCTTAGGAAGTGTACCGGATTTTGTATAATTATATGAAATAAGGTTTTAAAAAAATGCTGAAAGCATTTGCTTTTTATAAAAAGCGATTAATAAAAATGTAAATTAATTATTTTTATAATTATTTATAAATTTTTTGATAAATTATTTATAAATAATGGAATTCAATTTTATTCCAAATCCTACAAACGAAACACACCAATGATTTTAAATTTATTCTAATCAAAATCTCTCAAACAATCATACAAGTCAAACATACCCTAAAAGTTGAATGATATTTTTTTGTGAACTTTGATGGTTATTTTGTATATTGTTCTTTTATAACATTAAAAATAAACTTAAAAACCATTTTTTATACATGAAGTATTGTTTATTGATGCATATTACTTAAAATTCAAGATTACAAGTAAATTGCGTGTAAGTATAACTTATTAAAACTCCATGTTTGAATTTGTGTAACTAACTGCGGATAAACATAATCAAATAGATGATAACAATTTCATTTTAAAACATAAAAAACCTAAAATATAATTAGGATAATTATTGAGTTCCAACAAAATAATTAATTATTATCTTTATAAAATATTATATTATTAAACCAAATATAAATTAATTCGTTATTGAACATAAATTAAATTATAATAAAAAATTGAATTAAAAAATTACACAGAAATTCTAATAGTTAATTTTGATACTAATGTCGATATATTTTTGTCAATTCTTATGATATCTTCAAATTTATATTTTATTCAAAAATAAAAACAGTATCACCTTTTCAAAATCACATAAGACATATTATAACATCAACCGAGATAGATAATAAAACAAAATATTAAAATCAAGATGCATCTCGTTGCATTATACGAGTACCCTTCTAATCTATACAATATTATGAAGCATTTGACAAAAACTCTTAAAAACCATCTTTATGGATGAAGTATTGTTTATTGATGCATATTACTTAAAATTCAAGATTACAAGTAATTATGCATAAGTGCAACTTATTAAAGCTTCATGTTTGAATTCGTGTAACTAACTGCAAATAAACATAATTTTAGAGGATAAACATCTCATTTTAATTATAAAATATCTAAAATATAATTAGGATAATCATTAAGTTCTAACAGAATACTTAATTATTATCTTAAATAAATTATTTTATTAAACCAAAAATAAATTAGTTCATTTTTAAAATTCAATTAAGTCATAATAAAAAAATTGAATTAAAAAAATTACACAAAAAAAAAGAACTTTTAAATAGTTAATTTGATATTAATATCGCTTATTTTTATCAAAATTTTATAATATCTTCAAATTTATATTTCATTCAAAAAAAAAACATTTTTTTTTCTCAAAACCACATAAAATCGCATTATAACATTGATAGACCCAAAATAAAAAACAAAATATCAAAAATCAAGATGTATCTTGCTACATTGTTCAAGTATCCTTCTAGTATATTTAAAATAAGGAGTGAATTGTCTTGAGTAGGCCTATAAGCGGTCTTTTCTTCCCTCGTGGTTTGGGAATATGTAGTAGTCCATAAAGTTAGTGAGTCAAACTTCAATTATTTTTTAAACTATATTTTATATATTTATATTCATAGTCTGAAATGTTAAATAACTGTCAAATCAATTAAGATCATAATCAGTAGTAGATTTAAGTTTCTTAATATGTGTATAAATTCCCATCACAAAAATATCAATACACACTCACAATCACAATTATTCTTTATATCTCAATCATAAGAACTCCTCTATTTTCCCTCTTCTAAAGGGAAACCATATTACACACTGATGTCATCATAATACTTACAACCTATGAACAGTAGAGTTCATTTGATACAGTTTAGGCTAAAAAAACATCTGTTTGACTATCTATTATCAAGTAAAATAAGTTATCATCGTTATGTTATAAAAACTATGCATTTGACAATTATATCCGACGTCGTTCACGTTTTTTGTCGATTAATACCGATTTTCAACTAAATGACTAGACATTTTTGTCTTGTAACAATTATAAGGTAAGTTTATTGCAAAGAAAACCCTTTGGTGCACAAAAAGTTAGACCCACGGTCAAAAAGTTCATTACCTTTTTAAAGGTTTGGTGTCAAATATTGTATTTTAGTATTTGAAACTTTCAATTGTTTGTATGTATGTGTTTCTATAATTGTGGTGAATATTACACTTGACCCCCTTGTTGTTTTGTTATGTGATTTATGGTCCTTCTACTTTTCTAGCTTATACTGTAAATGGCGTGAATTCGCTTGTTGTCGGATTAATCTCAAATCATGTGAAACATATAGAAAGTAATGAGATTTAAGGGTCATTTACTAAATACTTATCGGATGTCACTAACCTTATCGGACGAGCATGTGTCAAATATTGTACTTTAGTATTTGAAACTTCCAGTTGTTTGTATGTATGTGGTTAAAGAATTTATAATATAACATAGATGTATTTGTCTTTGGAAATACATAGAGCATGATCGGTGATATATAATTTTTTATGACAAAATTTCTCAAAGTGACTATATATATATATATATATATATTGAATTATATAATTGTAGTAGGAATAAATGTCGTTGAATTATATCAAAACTCTCAAGTGGGAGGGTGAATTAAGAAATCATCAAATTGCAAATCTAAAAAAAAATGGTAAAAATGAGTGAAATAGTAATTTATTTTTATAAATTTTTTTATTATAACATTGTATTTTTAGTTTTTTTATTATAGTAATGTATTTTTAAAATATTTTTTATTAAGGTATTGTACTTTAAAAAATTTACCCGTTGTAGCATTGGATAACCTTTTAAATTAAATTTTATCCATTATAGTAGGTTTTTTAATCACCTCATCGTCCTTATAGGCTGTCCACATGTACAATAGTGCTGACATGACATTTCTTATTATAGTATTGTACTTTCAAAATTATTTTTATTATAACATCATCAATTTCTATTACAGCATTGTACTTTTACTTTTAATAATTTTATTATTTAAACTTTGTAAATTTAATTAAATATGTTTACTAAAAATTATAATATCTGAAATTAAACATGTTTACAAAAAATCAATATTTCATGAATAATAATATTTATAAGAAACCATTCGTTCATCGAGTTTATCGTAAATTTCAAGGCTTACTTTGTAATGCCAAAAACCAAACAAGTGGAACATCTTTAAAAAAAACTCATCCTATTCAAATTCGTTTAACAATGATATTTAATCAAGTGGAACCGTCTTGTCATAACTATTACCTTCTTCATTTTTCTCAACAGTATTTTTTCATAGGTTGTTCGATGTTATCCTTTCACTTGGCCTCCTTTTTTGGGGACGAGCTTTAGTCGTGATTCCACTTGAGATCGTTCCTGTTCAAATTAGTATGCAATTGATGTATAAAATTAGTATGAAACTCGAAGATTTCATATTACCTTTTTAACACCCATTTGTGAAGCCGTTCCATCTCGTGTACCCAATGCTATAACGGGTGAAATTTTGAAAGTACGATGCCCTAATAAAAAAAATATTTTAAAGTATATTGCGGTAATAAAAAAACTGAAAGTACAATGTTATAATTTTTTTTTTTTGTAAAAGTAGGTTGTTATTTCACGCATTTCTCATGTGTAACAGGTTATCCTATGTGGCTTCCATGTCATGTTAAGTTTGATACGTCAACAAAGAAAAACATGTTCAAAAGGTAACATGTTACCCAATGCTATAACGAGTTTGAAAGTACGATGCCCTAATAAAAAATATTTTGAAAGTATATTGTTGTAATAAGAAAAACTGAAAGTACAACGTTATAATAAGAAAATTTGTAAAAGTAGGTTACTATTTCACGCATTTTACCCGAAAAAATTACAATTACGAGTTTAAGATAACAAAATAGAATATTAATTAAAATAGTCATTTTCGTTTTGTGATTTCACCTTTTAGACATTTCTTTTTTAGAATCATCAAAATGTCTCGGTATGCAAGTGAGGATCCATATTATACGGATGGGTCAAAGTGTAAAGAAAAAGAAGTTTATTAACAAAAAATGTAGGGACCAAATCTGTAAATTTGGAAAAACACATTGCAATTGTAACGTATTTTTGTTATGGACTTGGTTCAGAAACTTTTTTTTACACTTTGATCCCTCCGCAAAATACGGACCTGTCACTTGCAGACCGAATGATCTTTTGATAATTACTAGAGAGAAATGATTAAGAGTTGAAGTTATAGTGTCAAAATAGCTATTTTAATTAGTTTCCTTAACAGAATTTTCTCGGTCAAGAAGATAATCGTCGAAGAAAAATGCTTCGTAGACGGCCGCCTTCATCCAAAAACTGCTTGGAACAAACTAAGAAAGATAAATATATTTGTGTGGTGAGTTTTACATGAACGTCTTCCGATACGTGTAGCTTTGGATAATAGAGACATATATTTGGATACAATCCTTTGTCCAAATTAGGAAGAAACACCAGAGACAGTAGATCACTTATTTACAGACTGTAACATGGATAGATTGGTTTGGAAGCAGTGTTGGTCTGGGAAGCTCGACAGCAGAACTCCTTCACCTTTATGGAGAAGAATCCTTCTCACCACGGTTATCACGAATTTGGCAGGCATCTATTTCAGCCACTAGCTACATGTTACGGGATCATCGCAATAACATTTTTTTGCTAGAAAAAATCTCTATCAGCCAAAGTGTTTTTATAGGAATTCAAGCTCGTGTCTTTGAGTGGATCTCAAGTAGAATCGGAAAAGGATCCATTTTATGGGAACTATGGATCACAAAACCAACTTTCTCATCTCCAAACATATGTAATTATTAATCTTGCTAGAAACACGAAGGTAATTCACAAGACTACTTAATTTTGGTTTTAGGGGTTCTCGGTTTCGAGGGGTTTTTTGATTCTTTTTTGTTTGGTTTTGGTCGGTTTTTGTTTTTTTTGGGTTGGTTCTGCAACTTGCAGAATCATTTGTTAGTATGTTTCTTTAAGTTGTATAATATTATGTTAGCCTTTATAAAAACGAGTTTACCAAAAAAATAACCTTAAATTTTGGGTGAAATAGAGCTAACTAATGTTGTTTTAGGAAACCAACTTAGGGACCGTTTACCCAAATGTTGACCCGGTAAGCGCTTACCCCAGTAGGAGTTAACACTATAATTTGTTTTGATATGTAAAATTTTAGTACATCAAAACATATTTAATGCAACAATTTACTGGGTAAAAGTCATCATCCCCACTTACCAGGTAAGACTCTCCATCATTCTCATCGCTCTTACCCGGTAAGATTCTTGGCATTTCCCATGTTTATCTGATAAGAAAATTTATAGCATTAAACACTTACCAAATAAGTATTTAGTAAACGATGGTTTAAAAAAAGGGTCACATGACCCAAGGGACAACTTTAATTCATCTAGATAGACAACCAGAGGTGGATTTAATTTTTTTTTCAAGTGGGTTTTTTGAATAATTAATATAATGGTAGATAAAATAAAAATTAATGATGAAATTGAAAATCAAAATTCAAAATCTAAAAAAATATTCAACTCTATCATATTTTTATTTCAAAGATTACAACTTTAATTATATTCTTATATAATAAAATATCATTTCTCCTTCATACGCATTTATGTTATTTATCCGTGAGAATTAAACATAAGAATTGTGTAGGGACCCAAACCCTATCCCTGATCCTTGATCTTCATCTTCGTCTCCATCCTTGTTGGGGAATATCATCACCTCCTTATTCTCAACAGGAGGTCGGAGATATTTTTTTCTTGTTTATATGATATATTTTAAATCAAATGTGTTAAACCTCATATATTTTAATACAAAATGGTTCATATTTAAATCTTCTAAATTTATGCTTTTAAGGAGTATCAAATACTTATATGTAAATAAAATCAAAACTATTATAAAAAAATCTAAAACCAAAATGAATTTAGTTTAATAGAAAATCTCAGCATCTTACACTAAATCTAAATCTAGTTCTTTATAAATGATATATTAAATTATTTATATATATATATATATATATATATATATGGGAACGAGGTGGGTTAAGGATGACATTATCTGACCCCAACCCTTGTTCTTAACTTTGAGGATTCTCGTCTCCATCTTCGATTCCGGTTTTGCGGAGAATTCCAGCCCCGATTGGGAAGAATGTATTGGTTCCTGACCAGTGACCGGGGTCTCATTCTCATATCGCATGAGAATATAATAAAAACTATTTTTTTTATGGTAATCATTTTTTTGGAGTTCTCTAAATTTGGAGAATTTCGTACAGCGTCTCATATTTTATTTATTTTGGAAAAAATGTTTAAAAAAATAAATAAAAACTTGGGAATCTGTCAAAATGTGATGTGGCTAAACCCCAAGAACCGCTTTATCCTTCTTCAACCAAATCAACAGGGAGGACCGCTTATTCCAAATTGGGCGGAACACTTCATCCCTGATCCCTCCATTAAAATAATAATATAAATACTAAAACTTCAATTAATTGAATTAATAATTTTTCTTAAATTAAATTTTATAAAATGTTTTATTTTATTAAGGTTTAATAAAAACAAAAATGTTTAAAAAAGTAACATCTTAAGTTCTTATGAATAAATATTTTTATATTTTAATTATCATTTTTGTTATATTGTATATTTGTACTATATTATAAAATATTTGACAAAAACTCTTAAAAATCATTATTTATGTATGAGGTACTGTTTATTAATGCATATTAGTTAGAATTTAATATTACAAGTAAATTGTATGTAAATACAATTTATTAAAGCTCTATTTTTAAATTTGTATAACTAACTGCAAATTAACATAATTAAATATAGGATAAACATCTCTTTGTAAATACAAAAAATCTAAAATATAATTAGTATAATCATTGAGTTTTAACAGAATTATTATTTTTGTAAAAATTATATCGTTAAGTCAAAAATAAATTATTTCACTATTAGACCTAAATTAAATTATAAAAAAAATTAAATTAAAGTTTCTTAAATGTAAATATTTTTTTGGGCTAGTTAGCCCACGGGTAAGTTTCACCATTTATAGGGTGGCTAGGGGTAAATCATCAAGCCCGCTATAGTGGGCTTAAGTTTGTTATATTAGGCTCGTTGGACAAGAAAATTAGGTTAAAGCCGACAATGATCACCTCTATTTTTCATGAGAGATTAACCATCAAAGACGAGAGGATGGGAGCAATGACGAACTGACGGTGATGGAAACAATGCCAAAGCACCAACGAAGGAGAGTTTATTTGTTCATTGCACGAGGGGGAAAGCAACAATGGAGGGGGAAACTAGCGATGCAATGCCAAAGCAAATTTGGGGGGTCGAGGGAGGGAGGAAGAAAGATAGAGAGAGCTCGTTTATGCTTTCATTTTGAGAGGGAGTCCTAAAAAATTGAGGATTTGCAACCACAAGGGTGGTGCCTGATTGATTTGAGTTTGGCTCCGAAGGTCAAAAGTACCAAGAGGTCCCAGGTTCAAATCCAAGGAGGAATAAATATCCCTTTGTGGCCACGGAGGTTCAAATGCGGTGAGATTAGTCGGCTCGCATAACGGGTTGGATATCCAAGTTAATCAAAAAATTGAGGGTTTGCTAAATTGAAGAACTAAAAAATGAGGAAAAAGTAGGTATTTTTGGAGTGAAAAATTCACTAGCGAAATGGATAAAGACAATATCAAGTAGCTAATTGTATTAATGGACCGTTTACCTAAACACTTACCCGGTAAGTACTTACCGGTAAAATTCAACACTATCACTTACTTACCAGGTAAGATTCTATTCACCAAAACGCATCATATGCAACAATTTATCCCGGTAAACGCTAACCATGGTAAGAGTCTTGTTCTCACTTACCGGGTAAGGCTTTTGATTCTTGCCTTCGCTCTTACCGGGTAAGATTTTTAGTTATTGTCATATTCATCCTGTAAAGTAAAGTAAAGTGGTCAAAGATCTTTCAGCCTAGTGGTAAAGGCTTGGGCATGACATAGTCATGAACCCAAGTTCGAGCCCTGGGAGGGGAGTGTTGGCGACATTTAAGTGGGGCCATGTTTAGCCTCCAAATTTGCCGGGGATTAGTCGGGCTTTGGCCCGGACACCCTTACAAAAAAAAAGTAAAGTAAAGTGACTTGGTAAGCACTTACTCAAGTAAGCGTTTGAGAAACGGCACCTAATTTTTTTTTTTTGCTGAGTATTCAAATCAGCTCGTACAAGTCTTTGATTAGTTTTATAAGGCCTTAAAATTTACTGTCTTAGGGGTTGTTTGTTTACATCTTAATAGTTTCATTAAGAGGCAAGCTCTGAATCGTTAAGAGGTGAACCTTGTTTGGCAAAAAAAAATCTGCCTCTTAATGGTTCTAAAACCCTCTGAATGATTTTGTATACTGGATCTCCCTTAACCATTAAGAGCTCTAATTTCATTGTACACAATTACCAAACAATTATATTTCATTTTGCAATATATCATGAGAGATTTTTAATCATTATGATCACTTAATCATTCTACACCAAACCATTCAGCAATTCCCAAATAGTCCCTTAGTGATTTTATCCATACAACTTTAAACCACTTATTATTGTATTCCAAAATATATTTTTTTTGCTTTTTAAATAGTTTATATTTGAGCAATAACCAATTTCTTTACTTCAATAAATTTTACAACCGATTGTAATAACATATCGTCATATATATTATGTTGTGTTTGACAAACTAACTGATAAGCTAGCTGATGAATAACTCATGTTTGACAAAACTAGCTGATAAAATGTAAAATGACCAAAAAAATGCATTTTGAAAAATTAGTCAGTTATAATATTTCAAAATATAATTGAAACAAATATCTAATAATATAATATATTAATTAATACAAACAAGATGGTAAAAATAAAAAATAAAATAAAATATATTGATTAAAAGAATTTCAAATTGATTATTAT
>NC_037539.1:8700584-8723056 GCF_001531365.2 Cynara cardunculus var. scolymus
TGTGTGTGTTTATATAATAATAATAATAATAAAAAAGTATAAAATAGTTAGATAATACAACTTAAAATTATAATTGGATATATACATATGTATATATGTGTGTGTATATATATAATAATAATAAAAAAAATATAATATATTATAATTGACTATGACATTTGATGGAGTAATTCCCAAGGCATTCAACACCCCCTATTAAGGGGGTGCCATTAGCACTCCCCTTGTTATATTTGTGTTTTGATAACCAAATATTATTTAAAAATAATTGATATGATAAATAATAATTGTAAATAATTAATAAATAATATTAATGCACAATATCTAAGAGGCACGTTCAAATGAAAACCATGCAATTATTAGAAACCATGTAAACTAATTTCGACCAATAGAAAAATTCCGTTTTTTTTTCTAATTAAATTTAATCATTAAGGATATATTGGTCATTTGCATTGTTTTCTATTAAATATGCAAGTTATTAATAAATCTTAATTAAGGCAACATAATAAAGAAAATTTTATAAATGTTAACATTTAAATATTTAATTAAATTATAATATTAAAAATTGGATTTTGTTATATTGTGTTTCGATTTATTATTTAAGTTATTAGAGTAATAAATCCATGAAATCAATAGTAGAATAAAAAAAATATTCATGAAAGCGGTTTCATACATGGTGAAATTGGTGCATGGAGTAAGTGAAAATGATTATGGAATTGGTGCATGATGAAACCGGTTTCATATATGGTGAAATTGGTGCATAGAGTAAGTAAAAATGATTATGAAATGGATGCATGATGAAATGGGTGCATCACGAATAAAGTGCATGAGGATATGGGTGCGTGATGAGGTTTAAGAGGCATGAAATGGATGCATGATGAATAGTGAAAATGTTTCATGAAATAGGTTCATGAGGTTTAAGATGTGGTTGAGTTTACCATTTTGCCCTTCTCGCTATTATAAAATAAAAAATTTAATATATATATTTTTATTTCCTAAAATAAGCTAAACTAATCTTGATCATTGATCAAAAAAATGGATGAATGAGATTGGTTTAACACAAATTGGGGGGGGGGGGGCACGGTTTTTACAAAGTGGGGGGGGGTTCATTTGATCGCTCCTCTAATATCTAATTAATAAATATTTATACTATATTACAAAAGATTTGACAAAAACTCTTAAAAACCATTTTTTATGCATGAAGTATTATATATTGATGCATATTACTTAAAATTCAAGATTACAAGTAAATTATACATAAGTACAACTTATTAAAGATTCATATTTGAATTCGTGTAACTAACTGTGAATAAACATAATCAAATAGAGGATAAACATCTCATTTTAAAATACAAAAAATCTAAAATATAATTAAGATAATTATTGAGTTCTAACAAAATAATTAATTATTATCTTTATAAAAAATTTATACTATTAAACCAAATATAAATTACTTCATTATTGAACCTGAATTAAATTAAATAAAAAAATTATATAAAAAATAAGAATTTTAGATAGTTAATTTGATACTAATATCGATATATTTTTGTCAAATTTTTATGATATCTTCAAACATATATTTTATTTAAAAATAAAAAATCATCGCTTTTTCAAAATCACATAAAACCATACTATAATATTGACTGAGATAAAAAATAAAATAAAATATTAAAATCAAAATGTATGTCGATGTTATTATATGGGTACCATTCTAGTTACTTGATGATTAATAAACAATACCTTAATCTGTTTATCCAACTTTCCACATATGCCTTTTGGTGCACTGTTGAATCAGGTGGACCATGTTTTCCAACGGTTTCTCTTTTCGAAAATTTGAATTTCAAATGGCTACAAGGCGGTACAGATATTAATAATTAAAACTTTAAATTATTATTTAACAACATAAATTTCAAACAACTTGTGAACCCGGTTTTCAATTTTCTACCAAAATTTAAACAGATTACATAAAAACAGAAATATAATTTATTTTAAAAATATAATTTCAAAAAATATATTAAATGATTAATGGATTTTAAGTTTCAATAGAAAAAGACCTGGTCTCTGATAGAAATTTAAGTTTTATTTAGAAAATCATTAAAAAATACTTAGACTATATTTGACAAACTAGCTGATAATTGATAAATGAAATGGTAATTGATAAGTTCACATGTAAAATGATCAAAAAGAACATCTTGAAAAATTAATGGATTACAATATTTTATAATATAATTAAAACAAATCTCTAAAATATAATATGTTAATTAATACTAAAAAATNATTTATTGATATCGGTTATATTTAAATTTTATTAATATTTATTTATAATTAATAGTAATAAATAATAAATAATATTGAAGAGAGTTATATAATTGAAAAAATTGACAATAAACTATCAAAGCGTTACTCTAAATAGTCTTTCAATAAGTATGTGCATCCAAATGTATACCCAAAAAATAAGTTAGCTCATTTTTACCAAACAATGCCTTGAACTCAATAACTGACGGGTAGACTATGGTTATGTTTGGTTAAACTAGCTGGTAGCTAATAAGCTAGCTAGTAGCTGATGAACAAATTATGTTTGGTAAAAACTAGCTTATAAGCATGTATAATGATCAAAAAGAACATCTTGAAAAAATAGTCAATTATTAATTTTCATAAATTCAAATAAATTTCTAATGATATAGTCAACAAAATTTCTTAATGATAAAATATGTTAACTAATACAAAAAAGATAGTAAATAGAAATAAATAATATAATATATTAATTAAAAGAATTTAAAATTGATTATTATATATACTATAAATTTTAATTTTGTTAAAACAAATTTTCGAATAAGTCTTCCTCAAGCTATGATTTTAAATAGCTACCACATATAATATGAATAACAACAAAATTGGTCAACCTCACATATCCTAATTAATCAATATTTTTTCAAAAATGTAATGAATAATTAAATTAAATATTTTATTAAAATTATTTAACATATTTTTATTATTTACAAAACAAAATAATTAATTTTATGTAACTTACGTTAATATTTTAAAAGTTTTTATATTTACTTTTTCATGAAATCGGCACCATGCGTATATTAGCACACACTCTTCTTTTTTACGGTTATTCATTTCCATTCGCGATCCAGTTTCACTTCTCTCTCCCTCTGTAAAATCTTAATCTGACATCGATTCTTCATCCAGAATTCGAGCTTTCTGTCATTGTAGTGATCATACGGTTTCTGCGAGGGTTTTCTATTGTTGATGTGAGCTGAGAAGAGAGTATTATTGCTTTTATGGCGACTATGGAGAGTTTGATTGGTCTGGTGAATCGTATACAGAGAGCTTGTACTGCTCTCGGAGACTATGGCGGTGGGGACACCACCTTTTCTTCTCTCTGGGACGCTCTTCCCTCTGTTGCCGTCGTCGGTGGCCAGGTTCGTTTCTTCCGTAGTCTCCTTCAACTTTTATGTAATTTTACTTCGTAGACGTTAACATCCTTTGAAATGTCTTGGGGTAAGTGATCGAATTTTGGATTGCTGTTACTTTTTAGTGAAATTATGTTTATTAACGTCTTCAGAGAAAAGTAGTCCGTATGATAGCGAATAAAACCTATGATGTCCATATTACTTGATTTATTGTATTGAAGTATGCAATTGCACGGGAATTGCAGGGAATTTACGTACGAATATGAATTCCCTGCGTGTGTATGAGATAGAGAGAGTGTTAACATAGTAATGCTAAAGGAAGAAGCAAATATTTGTTCACATCAGGCACTGTTTTGGAACAGGGGGCATGTAATATGGAGTTGGAACTGAACTTTCCTGTAATCCTACTTGTTAGGCTATTTTGAAGGTTTTCAGAGGAAACACGAATAGTTATGGGATGGGTTGAGGGGTAAGGAGGGGCCAAATTAGGAAGAACGGAAGAAGTTACAACTTTAAATCTTCAAATCTCTAAATGTTGGGTTTCTCGAAGGAGGGTGGGGGATTTCAAGGATGTGTTTCTTATATCTGTTCCTGAAGCTCATTTTTCAGGCTCTCATTTTGGTAGGTGAAATGTAACTCTTGCCTTATCTTATATGATTGCAGCTCAAATTGAATATTGCTCTTTATATTGTTCGTCTATGGAGGTTTTGATTATATCTAATCATTTGCTCTCTTGTTTTGTAAACTCAAATTGAGCTGCTAATAGAGTTCTGGGAAGTCCTCGKTTCTAGAGAGCATTGTTGGTAGAGATTTTCTTCCTAGAGGATCTGGTTAGTTGCTTGTTTGATTTTACTTGCAACTGTATTTCCAGTCCTTCTTTGTTCATGATACATACTGAATACATGCCTCTTCAGGGATTGTCACGAGGCGACCTTTGGTGTTGCAGTTACACAAGACAGAGGGCAGACAAGAGGAGTATGCAGAATTTGGACATATGCCACGGAGGCGATTCACTGATTTTGGTATGTAAACTGACTGCTACTTAACTTTTTTGGTATAAATATCACACAAGTTTCCAATTTCTGAGGACAAATATTATACCAAGTAAATACATATATTTCTTATACTGCTGGTGTATTTACCCACAACTTTTGGCATGTTTTCTTTACATGAGACAGCTTGTTACTCTATGTAACCATATTCTTCTTCAGGGTGTAAATGTTGGATGCATCCAATTAGCCTATTGGATATCCTATTTCGGATATGCATCTGAAGGATATTCAAAACAGACATGTGATGCAAATGTCACATGTTAAATAGATTCAGAAATATTACTTACGTATTTGAACATCCATATGACCGTATCCACTTGTGCACACCTGTACAAATTTACAAAAAATTGCAACATAAAATGTTGAATGATTGAAATTGAAAACAAACCAACTCGTTTCTAAAAGCGGAAACAGTGTGGCTGATCATCCGAAAAGACCAGCTAAGCAACTATATTAATAATAATCAACATTGTAAAACATGAAAACTCTATAAGCAAAGGCAAAAGCTATTCATTTTGCTCCATCACAATCACAAGGAAATAAAAGTTTATCTGGTTGTTCCAGAACATGAGAGGCAAGTGTGGGGATAGTATATGCCATTTTGGGAGGATGAGAAGGTGTGTTTATTGCGTAGTGTTTCATGCAAAAATGGGTTTTACCAGCTCTTAATGCTCTTTCCAGGAACTTCATAGTTTTTTAAATGTGTCTTCTGTGCTTTATGGTTACTGGAAACTAACATTTACTTCTGATTTTTACACAGCTTTGGTGCGAAAGGAGATTCAAGATGAAACAGACAGGATCACGGGGAAGTCAAAACAAATATCTCCAATCCCAATCCATCTCAGTATATATTCCCCTAATGGTGTGTTTCTTTTTTATATATATTATGTTAAACTTTAATGCAGTGAGTGCAATTTAGATGTTCATCATAAACTGTTATTCTTATACTTTTCTTTGTGATATGATACTGACACCATATCATGATTTTCTTGTTCTTCCAGTTGTCAACTTGACGTTAATTGATTTACCTGGATTGACAAAAGTTGCTGTTGGTATTTTTTTTGAACCTTCCTCATTAATTATTTGATTGATCCGAGCTTCATCTGATATAAAGAGCTATTCCCTTTGCAGAGGGACAACCTGAAACTATAGTTGAGGACATTGAAAAGATGGTTCGAACTTATGTTGAGAAGGTCATTTTAGTTCTATCTTATGTTTCTTTCAATAAATTAAACTTCAGCAGGGTATTGGTGTAATATGTATCGTTTGTTACTTAAACATGTATTGACTAATGACATGTGATTTAATGTGTACCATATATTGTTAAATTTTCTTTTGCATGTAATTAAATAGTTCTTTACATACAATGATTGCTTGATTTTGTTCAGCCCAACTCTATCATATTGGCAATATCTCCTGCCAACCAAGATATAGCAACATCTGATGCGATGAAACTTGCCAGGGAGGTTGATCCATCAGGTATGCTGTGACCTATTGTTGCTGAATGTTTGTCTGTCTCTATTTTTGGGTATTTCCTTCTTGTTGGTCTTATATGACTTGCTCCAACTGACCAGGTGAGCGGACGTTTGGGGTGTTGACAAAGCTTGATTTGATGGACAAAGGAACTGATGCATTGGATGTGAGATCATCTCTTTTCTTTCAATATTATCAGTTCAGCTTAATAGATAAAGTTAATATTTTGGGGCATTTTTTATTGCATGCATGATGTGAATACTCTACTTTCTAAAGGTCCTTGAAGGAAGAGCTTATCGTCTTCAGCATCCTTGGGTGGGGATCGTGAACAGATCCCAAGCTGATATTAACAAAAATACTGATATGATTTATGCAAGGCGGAGGGAGCAAGAGTATTTTGCCACAAGTCCCGACTATGGACACTTGGCAAGTAAAATGGGTTCGGCGTATCTGGCTAAACTTCTCTCACAGGTATTTATTAGAGTGTTTGTGCCTGTTATTTGTCTGTAATACATATTACCTTGTGAACCTAACTGAAGTCCACATGTGTAAAAGGTTTAGCTATTGCAATTAAACCCAACAGAAATGGTGCTCTGTATAGAAGAGATCAGGTCTGCGTACATCTCGCTCCTGCCCCCTAAGACCGTATCTTTGAGTGGGATATACTGGGTCATTTTGGTTTGGTTTAATTAAAAGGTGTGATCATAGCCTTTTCTGCATATATGTATGTTGAATAAGGCCATGTGACTAGAAGCTAGAGCTTCAATTTTCTCACTTCTGGTAGAACAGCAGCGATGCTTTGTTTTCCACAAGAAGTGTTTTTTACACAATAATATGCTTCTCTCTGCAGCATTTGGAATCTGTAATCAAAGCAAAAATACCAGGCATCACTTCATTGATAGACAAAGGTGTCGATGAGATGGAAGCAGAGTTAGACCATCTTGGGAGGCCTATTGCAGTTGATGCAGGGGTAAGCTATTTCTATCTTGTACAGTTTACCATGAAATGTGGCGTAGCTGTCCCCAATTCACCTAAATGCCATCTTTCAGGCTCAAATGTACACTATCTTGGAACTCTGTCGTGCTTTTGACAAAATATTTAAGGAGCATCTAGATGGAGGGTAAGCAGTATTCTTTCTCTTCTCATGGATGCTTGAGTTATACCAATTGGATGTTTGTTTAGATATTCTACTAGTTGTTAGCATATAGATATCTAAAGAACTGTTAGTTTCTTTACTCGGTTTAGGTGAAACCATGGTACAATGATGTATCTTTTTGTTGCATTTCTTTAAATTTATATTCTTCTGTTATGTCAGGCGGCCTGGAGGGGACCGAATATATGGAGTGTTTGACAACCAGCTTCCTGCTGCATTAAGGAAGCTTCCATTTGACAGGCATCTTTCTCTACAAAGTGTGAGGAAAATTGTTTCAGAGGCAGATGGTTACCAGCCACATTTGATCGCTCCAGAACAAGGTTATAGACGTCTTATTGATGGATCATTGAATTATTTTAGGGGACCAGCTGAAGCTTCTGTAGATGCAGTAAGCAGCTTTGTATACATTTAGCATCAAGCTGCTATACAAGTTTGAAAAGAGTTACGTTTTATATCTGCAACTTACTTGGGAATTACTCTTCAGGTGCATTTCGTCCTTAAAGAACTCGTGAGGAGGTCAATTGGAGAAACTGAGGTCAGACTTTTGAGAAGCATAGTTGTTAATCTTTCCCTTCCCACAAAAGAGTTAACATTCGGCTTTCTTCATGTCAAATGACTCACTTTTTTATCATCGAAATCAATGTTAATTGTTTCTGAGTTGTAGACGGAAAAAGTTATAACGACATTAAACTATAGATGTCATACAATATATATTGAGGGGAAAGTTCAAATGAGAACCATTAATATTTAGGAGAACCAACTATTTCATGTATTATTCATAGTGAATAACCCTAAATGTTCATGAATATTCTTCATGGATATCATGCATTTTCATTATGAATAATTCTTGTGATGAATCTATCATGATATGCATCATGAATAATTGGTTGCCAGGTTGTCAAATTGTTTACGTTCTCATCCATATATATGTAGGTTGTCAAAATATTTACGTTCTCATTAATATATCGCTAGTGATGTTGACTCTGGCAAGTAATATCAAAGCATTGTTTAAACAGGAGCTAAGGCGTTTTCCAACTCTGCAATCTGCCCTTGCTGCTGCTGCTGGTGAAGCATTGGAAAAATTCCGTGATGAAAGTAAGAAGACAGTTGTTAGATTGGTGGACATGGAGTCTTCATACCTGACCGTCGACTTCTTCAGGAGACTTCCCCAAGAAGGGGAGAAAATGGGGCCCACACCCTCGCCTGGAAATCACAGAACCTCATCCGCTGATCGCAGAAACCCACCTTCAGAACGTGGAATCCCTGCTGCAGACCGTGGAAACCCTTCTGATCCATTAGGGGACAGATATGCAGAAGCACACTTTAGGAGAATAGGCTCAAATGTATCCTCTTATATCGGTATGGTGTCGGACACACTCAGGAACACAATTCCAAAAGCAGTTGTCTATTGTCAAGTTAAAGAGGCCAAGCAAAATCTACTCAACTACTTCTACACACAAATAGGAAGGAAGGAGGTAACTCTTATTCTACATTTTCATTTCTCAATTCACTATGAAAAACTTGATTGATATCCCGATAAAAGTTTATAATGTTTGAGTGGGCACATAGTCATACATAAGTATTTAACCATTCCTGAGATGTCAAAAATGCTTCTCGATAATGACAAATATCCTGTGGATTCAAATCTTTGGGGTAGATATCAGGTTTGCGTACATTTCACCCTCCAGACCCTACTTTCGAGTGGGATTTATTGGATCCACTTGTTTCGTTTTGTATGTTTTTCTTTTACAACCTGGAGCGATTTAGTGCCTGAGATAGTAAGATGATTGATATGTAAGTTTTTTTCTTTGTGTTAAGTTTGTGAAATAGTGACATCACACCGGAACCTATCAGAATGCTCCATGAGTTTCCCTATTCTGCAATCGACCATATTGTTGCCATTTTCATGGAATGGTACACAATTGGTCAAAATAGAAAGTGTAAAAATGCATGTTTTAAGGGTAAACATTCAAGTATTTTAGCTAATCATAATGTGTAAAACATGAATGTGTTGCAGGGTAAACAGCTTGCAGAGTTACTAGATGAAGATCCATCCTTGATGTCAAAGAGGCATGAAATTGCCAAAAGACTTGAACTATACAAGGCAGCAAGAAACGAGATCGATGCAGTAGCATGGGTGCGATAATGACACCTTTTCAGAGATATCTACGCAACAGAGGTACCATCAGACTCTTTCTGGCGGTTGAATTCGTTTGTTCATTATGCTTTTCGTGTCTTATTCCCACTTAGGTTTTGGCTTCTAAACATGCTTGATATACCAGCCAACATTCTGATTCTTATCGAGAAAAGTAACCATGAATTGTAATACAACTACATATTTTGGATCATATATTCTTTCATCACAAGAGTAACGAATTTGCCTTGGTTACTATTTTGTACTTATTTTGTCTGATAAACTAGTTTTTAGCCTACAGAGTACGATACGTATGAAATATTTTCAGTAACACTGCAAAATCTGGTAAAACAAATGGTCCTTCAATATGATATACAGATGAATTACCTGGATCAAAGAGGTAGCTTTTGCTGTACTATCTCCTCTAAATTTCCCCACAATTTTGGGTCATTGTAGTCCTTGATAACGAACGTTGCCCCAGCATCGAGTAGCATTTGTTCCGGGTTTCTACTAGCCATGCCAACTGCCGGCATCCCGGCTCCATTTGCTGCTTTAATCCCAGAAACAGAATCCTTTGTGAAGAAACCACACAACGCCATTGTTAAGTAGAGAATCCAATATTCAAGTTTGTGTTTAAACTTGTCTTTGTTTGTGGATTTTGTTCATGCATACCATAAATACTAAAACTAGATGGATTTTGGAACAACCCGTTTGAGCATCTCCAGCAGTTTTAACATTATTTCTTCACAAAAAAAAAAAATATTGCATTCATCTCCAATAGGTTCTCTATTTTAGATTACAACATTAATTATCTATACTATATCATAAACCATTTGAGGTTAAGGGGCCGTTTACTAAACGCATAAATTTTCTCATTGGATGGACATGAAAAGGACCAAGAATCTTACCGGGTAAGAGTGATGAGAAGTAAGAGTGATGAGAAAGATGGAGAGTCTTACCTGGTAAGTGAGGATGTCGACTCGTATCGAGGTAAGCGCTTACCCAATAAATTGTTGTATTCGATATGTTTTGATATACTAAAATCTTACGCATCAAAATAAATTATAGTGTTGACTCCTATTGGTAAGCGTTTACCGGGTAAGCATTTGGGTAAACGGCCCCTAAGTCGTAGAAACCACCTTTTATGCGGTTAATCAGTATACATTACTTAAAATTCAAAATTACATATTAACGATGCACAGGTACAACTTTTTGTGAATTTCATATAACTAACCCATAAATATAATCAAATATAAGATAAACATCTCATTTTAAAGTTAAAATACTTGAATTATATAAAAATAAATAATTTATTTTATTAATTTGATAAACACCTCATTTTAAAGTTAAAATACTTGAATTATATAAAAATAAATAATTTATTTTATTAATTTCATACATATAGCGATATTTTGTTCCCATTTTTAACGGTTTTATTTTCCTATCGTAATGTGAATTTTATTCCCATGCACGGATTTTGAAAGTTATATATATATAGAGAGAGAGATTGTTTCAAATACAACCTGTCGTATTTATACAACCAATGCAACCTAATAAATTGAGATATTTATGGAAATTATGAGAGTTCATTTATTATGATTTGAATATTTATGGAATATGAATATGGTTCATTAATTATGATCAATACTTTATATTAGGAAACAATCAAAACTTCTATAAATCACATTAATCAAATGAAATGGACGGTTGAGATTGGGTTGTATTGGTTGCACAAATGTCAAGGGTTATACAATAACCAACCCCCCCTCTCTCTCTCTCCCTCTCTCTCTCTCTCTCTCTCTATATATATATATATATATATGTGTGTGTGTGTATATGAGCCTAATCAAATAAGAACTAATTAGTTTATGATAACTGTGAGATTCAATGTGAGTCAATCATTTAAGATAATTAATATTTTTCTTAAAATAAAATAGAAGGGTAAATTAGTAATTTGTGTTAATTATTCAATTAATTTATTTGTTTAATATTCCAATTTACTTTATATAGAGAAGAGAAGTGATCAAATGCAAACCACCTATATTTGTACAAACCGTGCAAACCACAAAACTATAAAATAAAATCTACAAGGACCAAAAATAGAACAAAGAATTAATTAGGATTTATGTTCGAGTTATCGGCTTCATAAATGTATTGTGCGAGTGCACTTTTAGTATTATTATAATATTTAATTATATAAAAAATCATTCTCTCTCTCTCCTCTTTTTCCAAAGTATCAAATTTTTTAATATTTCGATTAGAAATGCATTTTCTAGCATTTGACTGCGGACCACTGAACGCTTGAGCCGCACATTTGAACCATAAAAACTCCACCATCTCTTTTTTCCCCCTCTATTTTGGAGGAGCTAACATAAATGCTCTAAAGTAACTCGGTTGCCGAAAGATCATGGGTTCAAATTGCGCAAATTGGCTTTTAGTAAATTGCAAAAAATATGAACTTTGGTGAACTAAATTATCTGAGAGAGATGATGATTGAATGGAGTTGATACCTCAAACACAAATGTGCGATTTGGGGAAATTTGAAGTGCATTTAGAGCCTTCACGTAAGGATCAGGAAAAGGTTTCGCTCTTGCACATTCTTCCGCTAGAATAATGACTTCAAAGAAATCTTCGAGTTTAAGCATTGAGATCAGCAACTCGGCGTTTGATCTTGGGGCGTTTGTAACCGCAGCCCGTTTCAGGCCACGATCTTCTACCCATTTACATAACTTGTCCAGGCCACTTATGGGTTCCAATTGTTCGGCTGCTAACCTGTTTATTCATAAACAAACAATGTCACATTTTGCGTATGATACTTTTTTTAGACTTAGGGGTTGTTTACTAATTGTTGACCTCTTCGTATTGGGTAAGAGACGCTTACTCGATAAGAGGTGAGGCTATTTACCAATTACCGTACATTCGGACCAACATATGATGTTGACTCGGTAAGGAAAGACTCTCTTATAATGTCAACGTTTACCCTGACCGAATTTTTTTTACCTAGATCACACTTTTACCCTGTTTGTGTCGGTAAATGGTCCCTCACGAGGAAGGAGTTTTGGTGCACCAAGATCGCCCTTTTGCTGACTTATGAGGTCAAACCATAAGTTACATTAGTCATTTGGAAAGTAACATGTTTGACCTTAAAAGTAAAAGTGAATATTGATTTACAGGTTGACTTTCATGATCAAACATGCATACTTTGACTTCAGTTGACATTCGATATTGATTAATCATTACGCTTGCTCCATACCAAACCAAACAAAATGAGTCTAGTATATCCCATCTGAAGGTGGAGTAAGGGAGGGGGTGAGATGTATGGAGACTTGACCTCTACCACAAAAAGTAGAACAGTTGTTTCCATAAATACCCCTAACTTGTGAAAAGTCAAAGTGCATATCTCTTTGACTAGACCTTGCGTGGTCACTTTAATCTCAAATCAATGATAGAAATTACCTTCGAAACAAAGCTTCCTTATCAACCATGAATTTCATGGCTTTCTCGACCTCCCATTCCGGAAGAAGAACATCACAAAGCTCTTCGTTATGCTTGCCACTAATGTTATTTATGAAGAATTCCTCATCAATGGGAGATCCGTCATTAAATCCTATCTATAAAATGAAAATTAAACACCTTTTAAGCTCATTTCCATTGTTGTAGGTATCAGTAAGATTCAAGATAACCGAACCAAACACACTCAGTATATCTTACTCGGAATAACCAAGCCAAAAGTACTTGGTATATCTCACTTGGAAGTAGGGTTTGGGGGAGATGTACGTATACTTGTCCTCCACCCCAAAGAGTAGAGCGGTATCAGTAAGATTCAAAAGAACCAAACCAAACACACATAGTATATCTCATTCAGAAGCAGGGTTTGAGGAGATGTAAGTATATCCTCTACTCCAAAGAGTAGAGCGGTAACCAAACCAAAGGGGGAGATGTAAGCATACTTGTCCTCTACCCCAAAACATAGAGCGGTAGTTGTAAGATTGTAAATGAGTTGAGAAAATCAAAGGGTCGAAGAGACTACCTCGTGGAGCATATCTCGGAAGGCGTAAAAATGGAGAGGATCAGAGTCACAAAGAGTTCCATCAATGTCGAAAAGGATTGCTTCAAGAGGAGCAATGAAAGATAATGAAGCATTGCTGCTTGAAAGAACCAAAATGCAGTCAAAATTAAACTACTTCCCTATAAAGCAATATTTCCACTCCAAGAACATACCGTTTGACTTTCAAGGTCAAGCCGATTGATTTCTAACTTCGAATTTTGGAAGAATTTTTCTAACTTCATGTTTTTCCCCATTCCTAAACAGGGAAAAACATGAATTTTGACTTATAAAAGTCAAACACCTTGATTTCTAACTTCAAATCTGATTCGTGATGATACGAGACTGAAATGGAGTCGAAGAATGCAACTAAATTGACCTAAAACAATACAAATAGAATCAAGGATCCATAATCCATTCATTTCATATTCTTAATACGAAATTGTACGACCCAAAAATGTAGAGAGAAGTCATCTGATTATAACTGTTAAATCTCACCATTCGCTAACAACTTCAGTAAATCAATGGCACACCCAATTTCTTCTTCTCTCGATTAAATCTCACCATTTCTAAATACAAAGCAAGCATAGTGATGAAAAGTAATGGCAATCTATCGGTGATGATAAATACCTGTTAATCGGGTAGGACTTGGATGAAACGGAGAAAGCAGATGGGATTGAAGTGGAGAAATTTGGTTTTCTGCATACAAATGGATTATTATTAGTAGAGAAGAGATGAAGAGGAGTAGCAATTGCTGCCATTTTTGCTGCTTCAAATGTGGAGCTCCGCTTTCTTCCCCAAAGTTTGTGGAGCTCTCTGTTTTTGGGCGTTTCTAAGTTGTAATCCTACATCGGAATCGTAACTCTAAAGGGAATTGATGATAGCCAACCATGTTCTTGTGGATTATACCTTTGGATCTTTCAGTTATACTTTTTAAACACAAAAATGTATCAAAAATGCAATATCTTTTTCATGTAACACAGTTTTAAAGATTTCCATTTTTAACATCGGATATATTGGTTTTGTAAAATTTTATGACATGGGTAGTCGTTTATCTGGTAAGTGTTTACCAAGTAACATTACCTCACCAGATGAATATGGTAAGGACCAAGAATCGTATCCGGTAAGAACGAGACAAGGACCAAGAGTCTTACTCGGTAAGTGAGGGTGTTGACTATTACCACAATAAGCGCTTATCGGGTATATTGTTGCATATGATGTCGTTTTGGTGGACTAAAATCTTACTCGGTAAGTAAATAATAGTGGTAAATTTTACCAGTAAGCACTTACCCGGTAAAGTGTTTCGTAAACGGCTCATAAGCCATTATAATTTTTTTAAAAGGTAAGGGGTCTTTTGTTTACCTTTTAATTATATCATTAAGAGGCTTAAATCTGAATCGCCTAGAGATATGTCTTGTTTGGCTCGAAAAAGATACATCTGAATTGTTCAATAAGCCTCCAGGTAATTTTTCATCTTACACGGAACCTATAACATTCAGAGACATTCATGTTCCTAGATTGCCCTTCACTCTCTTCTCCTCTCACACCCCTACTCATCTCGTCGATTAACCTAAGATTCATCGTTGCTCCTTGCTCGTTCCAAATACTCGATTACAAGTTGGGAGGTTTCAAACTATCTGATTCAACCATTGCTGGTATTTCATATTCTCGTCGATTTCTTTATCTTTTTTGTTTGACAAAAACTCTTTATTTATTTTGATATCTAATTACACTGTAGATGGAGGTTTGTTTGATTGGGTTTGTTATCATATCAGGGGCGGATCAAGTGCATGATGGTAGAGGTCCTGGGCCCCAAACAAACCCAACAATTAAAAAAAAAAGGCTATAAAGAGATTTGTTTAATAAAATTTCCTATTGTGCGTCCAACAATAACAAGACAAGGGCCTCCAACTTGATATCCTGATTATTAATTGGTCCATTTGGAGCACACAACACAACCACACATTGATATTTTCATTTGAAATATAAAAATAAAAATTATACACCCTGATGAATTAATAAAAAGTCAATTGAAAATCGACATGAATAAGTTATCTTTATTCGGTTAACTGAACCGTTTAAGCTGTAAAGAAAAACTCAAAACCGTTTTAATCTAGATGAATTATTTGGTTTTGATTTTTTTTTCTATACCCCTAAGTATGTCCTCAACTATAAAAGTTTATGGATCCGCCACTGATCATTTACACAAATACATACATATATAATAGTATCAAATTTGAATGAAAATTTTGATATAATTGATGGTAGTTTGAAAAAACCCGATTTATACAAAGGATAATTATGTTTTATTCAGTTTGGAAAAACAAGAAAACCCCTTTTTTGTCCTCCACTGTTCTGCCTTGTCCATGTTTCATCTTGCATTAAATATGGGACGGTGAGTTTTTGTTCTATCCCATTTTATACCAAATGTGAGAGTGAGTTTTGTCCGGTCGTGTCTCGTGTCCCTAACACAGCTAAGGGACAGGTGTAAATTGTATAATTGAACTAAAGGACTATTTCCATAATTTTAATTCCAAGAGGGTGTGTAAGAAAACGTTTATCTGTACAAAAGCCAAGAACACTTCCAAAATCCAAATTGAAGAAAAGAACACAAAACCCCCTACCGAAATTCACAATATCGAACGAGAGAGGAAGAGAGAGCAGGATGAGCGGGAGTATGAATCTGCTACAGCTATGGCAACTTCCTTACTCAACGCTGTTATTCAGTCGCGCCAAGCTCTGCAAAGGTATTTGTTGATTCAGACATCGATGAACAAGGGTTTATGATGCGTTTTCATCGTTTAGGCACTATAAACCTTGTTCGTTAATATCTGGATTACATAGCCTCTCTTTTATGGATGCTGGTGGATATATGTATAGATTTCTATGTATATACATCCTTTTGGTTCGTTTTACTGAAGCATTTCATGTTTTAGAGTTGCTTAGCAGTAACAAATTTATAAATCTGTGAATTACGTCGATTGTCATCAAATTGTCTAAATATACCTTTTTATTTCTTGTAAGACGTTTTTAAACAGTTCTCCTGACAAAGGTGATGCCTTGCAGGTTTGTACCCATTACCAAGAATGAAAATCTATCCCCAGTGTCTTTGTAAACAGATGCAAACAACTACATATGAAGTTGTGAATGGAAGCTATTTGGAGACATCACATGCCAAGCAGGAAAACAAAACAAAGGTACTTTTAAATAATATATTGTAAAACTTCACCATGAAATTGTGTATGTATATCAAATCAACCTCATTATTGCAAGCAGAGACCCTCTGTGAATTGAGCATATTAAATTCATCAGACCTGACCAGCTTTGCCTACCTGACGTAGGAGTGTTAAACCGAAAAGAGAAAAAATAGATTGTATTGGCTAACTTTGAGCATATTTGGTATGAAAGCGTTCTCAGACAAAAGAATTCGTAGATTGCAGCTGACGTTCATATGTTCATCTCCATGGACTTGTTCAAATTGGGTTGTTCAGTAACATTATGTCTCTTTTTAAGTAAGTGATAATAGCTACAGTTTGTTGAAACACTTGATGATGTCAAAAAATTGAATTGACTGTGAAAAGATATCTTTGGATCAGCATTTGGTTTAAATAATCTGATGGAAGGGTTTAGAGATTGACTATAAGCTAGAAGAGGATAAGCCTAATCTTAAGAAACATCAAGATTCACCCTTATGCTACATCTATGAAGGCATGTTTGTGGCTTATTCACATCCCTCTTAAAGCAAATAATTCATTTAAACATCAGTATGAAAATTAAAGAGTAACTTTATGCGCTTACCACCATAAGATATTGAAGTCAGGTATTATTTGACCTTTTATTTTTTTACCTTGTTTTACTATTATTGTTATGGACAAAGTTCAAAAAAACCAACGAACTATCCCATTTTGATTGATTCAAGTCCTTGAACTATTTTTTTGAATGAAAAAACCATTAAACTTTCTCATTTTGAATGATTTAAGTCCCTGAACTATTTTTTTGAATGAAAAACCATTAAACTTTCTCTTTTTGAAAGAAAAAACCATTAGACTTTCTCAATTTGATTGATCAAGTCCCTGAACATTTTTTAATCAATAAATCATCACACTTCTAAAAATTGGTTACCCACATCCTTTTAACCCAAAAAAAGCTAGTCAAAGTTCGATGGTTTATTTATTTCTTAAAAAAATAGGTCTTAATCATTCAAAATGAAAGTTTAATGGTTTTTTCATTCAAAAAAATAGTTCAGGGACTTAATCATTTAAAATAAGAAAGTTTAATGTTTTTTTCACTCAAAAAATAGTTTAGGGACTAAACCGTTCAAAATGAGAAAGTTTGTTGGATTTTTTTGGACTATTCCCTATTATTATTATTTCTGTCAGTAATATGGTAATTTAATTGCTACATAATCTAAGTTTTTAGACTGCTTCTTTACTTTTATTAGAACTTTTTTCCTCCCTTTTTAATGTAGGTGAATAATTTATCATAAGCCGATTTACCTATGTAATGTCTCTGGGTGAAAATATGATTATTTGAACTGTACATTTATTCTTAAACCGATCAATTCTGTTGGCATGATTAGTTTGGTTTTTAAGAAGCAAGAAGAAACCCTTATCATGGTATATCACTGAAATGGGAATTTTGGGTTCCAGCAGTGGGGAGATGGTGAGGTTGTGTATACCTTACATGTTTAATTATCTTTACGATCACATCCTTTAAAATGTTTGCAGCATGTTAGGAATATTAACTGTGATCCCAAATTCAAGTCACAATATGCAATTCAATCAATCAATCAAGAAGACAGATTGAAGATGTAAATCAGTCGGCATGTGATTAATGTACTTTGATTACAGGGTGTTCTCGAATACAATCACTCAAGCTCACTTTCAACTATGTGTACGTATCAATGTAAACTGTTTGTACGCGCAACTAACCGATTACAACTAACACAACCTATTTATAGCAACTATTAAAACAGAAAACTAAACAACCTTCTATAAAAGGAAAATTACAACTAACTATTACAAAGCATATTAAAACAATTTTAAGCGTGGCGACTTGAATACAACATTTTGTTCCAACAATCTCCCCCTTTGGATTCAAGTCCAAAACAACAAATTCTTCAGATCTTTAAACTTTAGCTTGCACAACAACGATCTTCAGAATTCATTCAACAAACTTTAAAAACTTCAGGACTTTGATCTTTTAAGCTTCAGTAGTCTTTCTCTTGAAAACTTTTTTCAATCTCCCTTTTTTTAATCAGCAAACTTTGACAAACTTTATCTCTTTAACAAAATCAAACAATCTCCCCCAAATATTGAACAGCTTCAGAAAATTTCAGCTATCTCTGAACTTTACAGAAACTTTCTTCTCAACAATCTCCCCTTTTAACAGAAAACAGAAAATTTCTTCTCAACATTTGATTAATCTTCTCCTTCTCTTCAGAAATAGAATAATCTTCACATTCACTCCCCCTTGAACATTGCAGCATAATAATCTTCAGCAATTATCTTCAGAGATAACTTCACTCCTTTAATTTTAGACAACTTCCCCAATCTTCAGAAATGACTCAGAATATTTCATCCATTTTTTTACACTCCCCCATTCATTTACATTCAATATTATCTCTTCCAACTGTTTGATTTATCATATAAATGACCTCTTTCTTCAAAAATCATATCAAATTTCAATTGGGTGTTGACTATCTCACCCTCTGATTCATTCAAACTATTTTTCAATGAAGCAATTTGATTATCTAAATCAGATCTAAGTTGTTCATTTTCTTTTCTGAGAATTTCTTGTTCTTCTCTTAAACCTTCACTTAGACATTTAAAGCCACAACTTTCTTCTCTGAATTTTAATATTAAAGCTCTTTCACTCATAAGCTTTTGTTTTAAAACATCAACACTCCATCATTCAGTTTCATAAAAGAATGAAGTGAGAATCTCAATATTAGAATTAACACTTTGAATATCCTTTGACATCTTTTAATATAGACTTGAAACGATCGTTCAGAAAAATAATAATCTGGAACTGGTTTGAAATATTCAAGAATAGAGTCCCCCTCCTACGACTTAGCATGGGGGTCCTGCTACCCGGTTAGCGGGTGGAGTCAAGGGGAAGTGCCCCAAGAATTTTTTTTTACTTAAGAAAATGAAGCACCCCACTTACCACTAGAAAATTGCTCAACAAGGTTATCGGACACCAAATAAATGTTATCGGACAAAGCTTTATCGGACAAGACAGGTTATCGGACAAGTCTTTATCAGACAAGACTATGGGCGATAAGGAAGGTTATCGGACACAAAGGTGAGCGATGAGATAGACTTGAAGGATTAGCATCAATGAGCGATAAAGAGAGATGTCCGGACAAAAAGGTGTATGATGAATGAGGGTTATTGGACAACCTTTTTGATCAATAAGACTCTTTATCGGACGATGCTTCAAGCGATGAGCAGGGTCATCGGACGCCTCTTTGAACGATAAGAAAAGATATCGGACAAAACGACGACACGATAAGGCTTGAAAAACAAACCAAAATCGCTCAAGTATTGAATGATGAGGATCAACACTTAGAAAATTTCAACATGAAATGAGCGATGAATTATTCAAGAACATTCATTGGGCGATGAAAAGAACACTCATCGGGTGATGAATATTCTTTGTCCGATAAAGAGGACTTCGAACCAGAAAGTCAAGAAAATCACTCAAAAAACCCAAAAATTGCAAAATCAATGCAATTTCTTGCACAAATTGGTTCGAAAAAGATACAGAAACAAATTGAATGCAAACCAATATGACAAATATGAATCAAACAGTCCAAATTTTGCAAAAATTGCAAGAACAGAAACCCATATTTTTTGAAAACAGAAAATCAAGAATTCAATACAAGATTCCAATTCAAATCCAATCCAGTTGATCTGATTAAACTCTGAGACCAATTGTGATCCCAGATTCAAGTCACAATATGCAATTCAATCAAACAACCAAGAACACAGATTGAAGATGTAAATCAGTCGGCATGTCATTCATGTACTTTGATTATAGGGTGTTCTTGAATACAATCACTCAATCTCATTTTCAACTATGTGTACGTATCAATGTAAATTGTTTGTATGCGCAACTAACCGATTACAACTAACACAACCTATTTATAGCAACTACTAAAACAGAAAACTAAACAACCTTCTACAAAAGGAAATTTACAACTAACTATTACAAAGCATATTAGAACAGTTTTAAGCACTGGGACTTGTATACAACATTAACAAAAAGGACTGCATCAAACACTCGGCAATTACACAAGTTCCATGGCTTCAAAGAGACAAATAACCAATTAATCCTTCGCGAGGCTTGGATATGTGATGTGTCAATACTAGCATCGAACTGAAGAATACATGCATCCTTAATTACAAGTATAGACATACAGGGAGGAGGAAAGTGAGCTGATGAAATTCTTTGAGTTGTTAACTTGTTTTCTTACTGGACTGTAGTCTGTAGAAAGAGAACAAACGAGAGGAAACTATTGACGAACCACATGATCAAGGCCAAATGCATCGATCTCATTCAATCTTATTAATTGACTGAATTGAGTGTTAGATTTAAATTTTTGTTAAATTCTGTGGCCAGTTTGCTGTTGTATGGTTCTTTTGTTATTGTTTCACATTCATGAATGGAGGTAATTGTTATGTATTTAGTGCTATTTTACATTGAATAGATACACATAGAAAGATGCTGTCATATCCAGGGGCCCATGTCCATGTTTCATTCTTTTTCTTGTATGAGTATCACCAGTAAGAGACAAGATATCTGAATATTGATTGGGTACTAATGAACTAATTTTTTCCATCAGGTAACTGAGTAGTCGTGTTGTCCTTTAGAGTACTTGAGAACGCTATATGGTGTCAATAGCTTGGAATAAATGGAATCACTAAGGTTTTAAATTCAACGTATTCTATTGGTTTTCAGTCAGCCTAACATTATACTTTTTAAAGTTTTCCTCACTATCATTTTTTTGAACTAAAATCCCACAACAATGTGTGACGCACATGCCAATAATTCTATGTGTTGGCAGCTTGGGCTTCCACAAGGGCTACTTCCTGTCTCAGATTTTACAATTAGAGTACTGCTATATATCACATCTATAGAATATTTCTTGCTCTAACTTCTTCAGTCGTACTTGTCTTATGTTTCAGTTTTGCTGTTTTTTTTATTTAGATTGTAATTCTTATTTGTTGGCTTGGTTATATTGACAATAATTAAAAAATTCACTCTTTGTTAGGATACAGCGCCTGAGATACTTGATACGGTTGGTGCCTTCCAAAAGTTACCCATGGTGATGCCTTCAGTTGATATTCTTTCTTCGGCACTAAGGAAGGCTAGGAGGATCTCACCTACGAAGGGTAATTTTTAAAGTAAAGCTGCACTTTAGCACCACACTGAAGTATTATATGGAAATTGATTGTTAACTATAGACTTTAGTTTGCATGATTCATAGGGATTGCTAATGCTGCTAAGCGTGAGAAAAACAAAGGTGCTAAACAACTTGATGCTCTAATGAAGGTAATGGAATTTAATAATGAGCTAACTTCTCAAGTTTCAAATATGTACATCTAATATAGAATCTACTGTATTGCTATTTCTTCTTTTTATGACCTTTAGGAACTAACTGTGCCATTGAGAACATACAAAGAAAGCTTCCCAAATAAGAGACATTTGCATCCTTATGAACGGTCTCTTATTGAGTTGACTCTGGGAGATGGAAATTATGAAGAGGTTGGCATCCAATCTTCTACATTTATTCTTAAATGTATTTACTTGCTATGGAAACTGGGGCACTTGCATTTGTTTGCTACACTGCTGAAGGATCAATGATTGCTACACAAATTTACTAATAGTTTTGATGCAGTTGAAGTTTAACCAGCAAGAAAGTATGTTTCACCCTCAATTCTTAACCAAGTACACACACTTCATGTTGGAATGTAGGCTTCGGCCTACTAAGTTAGACAAAAGGGAGGAGGTATAAAGTAAGGAGCCGGCCCTAGCCCAAAAGGAGTCGGCCCTAGCCCAAAAGGAGCCGGCCCTAGTCTCTACCCTAGTTTCCTTGATTAGGAGATAACCCTAATTATGTTTGTCTATATATATTAATCTCATTGTACTTGTAAACATTGTAGCACCTAAATAAAGAAAACCCTAGTTGCCC
>NC_037539.1:8727081-8745581 GCF_001531365.2 Cynara cardunculus var. scolymus
CTAATTATGTTTGTCTATATATATTAATCTCATTGTACTTGTAAACATTGTAGCACCTAAATAAAGAAAACCCTAGTTGCCCCCGTGGACTAGCACGATCAATCTGATCGTGTGAACCACGTAAATTCTTGTGTTCTTCTCTTGTTTTTTGGGTTGTGCGTATTGCGTGTGTAACGTTTGACCTAACACTTCACCCTTTTTTAAGATGTAGGATGGTAGAATGAATTGTGTGATAATGTGCAGGTCCTTTGTGGAGTGATAGTTTCGTTCCTACATGATAAGCATGCAACTCCTTTGACTTTCTTATGTTGTTCTTACTTTCAAGTATTTTTAGTAACTAACATCTTTGCATATTTATGTAGTTGAATTAGTTGGTTGAGTCTTTTATGGAATCTTGTAATTGCAGGTTTTAGGAAAAGTTGATTCTTTACGGAAGAAACTGGTATCAGTTGGAAAAGAACATGCATCACTCTGTGCTAAGGTCAGAACTTTACTCTTATTATGATGGACATTTTCCAGGTGGAAAAGGAGTGGATATGGGCTCTTTTTAGCAGTACAGTTGTAGAATATATCATTTCGATTGACTCTTCTTTGACAATCTTGGGCATTTCCTTTTTATGTCAATTATCTCGATTTTTAACTAAAACATTTGTTCCTTTTGGGTGGATACATTGGCTTCAGGTTTGTAATTATTACAAGTAAATTTTCTCTTACAGTTTTCAACTTGTTAACTTGTTTGATTGACCAACTGATTGACACATATTATTGCTATATCTAACATATAGTCATACCAACTAATTTCAATCAAATCTTAACAGTCCACAACAAAGCGAGAAGCAGAGGAGAGGTTAGTTGAGGTCAGTCACCAAACTACAAGAGTCCATTTGATTATTCATCGTATTCACTCCTTGAAGACTTCATATTGTATGTGCTATAACTTTTTGGCAGGGAACGAGAAAACTTGAAGAGATATTTCATTCTGATGGAAAAGCCGTTGATGAGTTGATGCAAATAGCCAAGGTTTTCTCATTTACAAGAACATGGTTCCAACAAATTAACATGTTTCTTATCAAGTTGATAACTTCTTGTTTTCTTTCAATGCAAAGCAAGAAGCCATTTACGCACACGCACCGCTACCTCTACCTGCTTTTGTTTTTTTTTCTTTTCGTGTAAAGAATCACTATCCTAGTCCATGTAGTATTATTATGTATTTGCTATCTTCTTTACATCTTATCTACACAATTCGTATGATGGTGCTATTTATTTTCATTGTGCATGCCGTGTGATAAATACAATATTTTGATTTGCAGACTTTGAGAGCAATGCCAGTTGTTGATCTTGAAATGCCAACACTCTGCCTTGTCGGAGCTCCTAATGTTGGAAAATCATCTTTAGTCCGCATACTTTCAACAGGAAAGCCTGAGGTATCTGTATCCAAATTGCTAAATTTCTTGCAATTGAAAACATGTTGTGGCCAAGTTCTCTTCTATTGTAGTTCATTGCTTATTGTCCGAAACTAAACCATCTTGGAGCTTTGTCACTCATTTAGTTTTAATCACCGAGGGGCAGTAAATAAAATGCTTAATCATTTTAATTTATACACAAACTCTTTAAGTTTTTTTTTTTGGAAAGAGCACAATAAGTTCTGTTTCTCATTAGATGCAACTGTTGGTAATTTAGCATCCACGAACCAAATGTACTCTGTCTCAACTGATGAATTACTAACAGATTTTATCTCTGTGGTCCTGCAGATCTGTAATTACCCTTTCACAACTAGAGGAATTTTAATGGGCCATATTGCTTTAAGCTTCCAGAATTTTCAGGTCAGCCTTTTTCTTCATAACATGTAGATTTAGTTAACTGTATTGCCTCCATACAACGTTTCCAGAACCAGATTAAAGCTACGCAGGTCAATGATGGCTGCACCAATGTCAGTTGTCTTAGGAATGATAACTGCACAAACAGTTAAATATCAGGAAACGTAAAAACGAACGCGGGATTTTAACATCCACAGGCATTGCTAGGATTTTATTATATGATTGGGAATTTTAATTATATACAAAACCAGGCATTAGTAAGCCAATTTCAAATAGAAAATGGACAATGACAGAATATCTTAAATGTTGTTTTATAATCATATTCCTGCCTTCAGAACAGAATGGTCTGGTTCTGAACGTTGCTCAACAGTGTTATCTGAACTGTTTTCACATTCTTACAGTTTGGCTGGTTGAACCAGCAACTTTAGCTCGTTTTCTGAAACCTTACCTTTATAATCTGTCCAGAATTGATGTTTTGACTGCAGGTGACTGATACACCTGGGATTCTGAGGAGATGTGACGGTAAAATACTTATGCTCTTCTTTTATTAACACATTCTATATTTCAGTTTTGAAACAATGTCATCCATTAAAGTGGCTGTCCACACTTTTTTTGCCTTGTAGCAAAATTGTGTGCTTTCTTACTTGAAACTATCTTCCGACGAAGGCTTTGATGAGTTTAGTCTGACTCCCTGAACCTTTTGAATAAGCAGTAGCTGCGTTGGCAAGGATTATGGTCGATGAAGTTAAATTGGTTGCAATTGAAGAAGTTAATTCTAGAAAAATTGGCCACAGTTGGTATACTTTGTAATAGAGGCAAAGATGTACTCCATCTGGCCAAAATAAATGCTTGTGTACATAGTCTAATATAGAGTATGACTATATTCAAATATCTAAGCTGCTTCTCAATAATCACGAAATAGAAGAGTTTTGTGGACGAAATACAAATGACAATCAATACGTTCTAATGATTACAAATGGGAAGAAGTTAATCTTTGATTGAAACCTTACCAAAAAAAGGAATGTTACATTTCTTAGTTGGGACAGATGGAGTAGCAGAGTACTATAATCTCTTGGAAGTATATAAAGATGTAGACATGGGAAATATAATTGGGTAAGATCCTATGCTGGGAATTGGAAGTACGTGACTTAGCTGAGCATTATCTTTGCTACATGGGAGAGGAAGTGAAAAACGCTGAAGACAATTCCATGTTATAGATAGGGCAAATTGCATGAAAATGCAACGGACTTTGATCTGATTCCTATTAAATGCTTTCAATTACTTTCGTTTTGGTACCTCGAATGTGATATTTCAAACAGTTAGACTAAAGTACGTTAAAAAAATAGGAATCGGACCAACGTATGTTGCATTTTCATGCAATCTTAGATGCAATGTCACATCTTAGGGATTTTTATTCGTCCTTGGATTTGAACTTGGGACCTCCTGGTACTTTTGATCTTTGGAGCCAAGCTCAAACCAATCAGGCACCACCCTTGTGGTTAAAAAAAAAGTGAAGGTTTTGAAAGTATGTTACTCAAAATAGGAATCGGACCATATAATGTTGCATTTTCATGCAGCCTGCCCTTATAGAAAAGATTCACTTTGAATTTAGCTGAAGGTGATTGACATCAGAAGAACCTTCAGTTGCATGTGAAAATAATTTTGGGTCATGAAATGCATTTGTTATCAGTTTTTTTCTAACATAATTTGTGTTTCGATCTGCAGAGGACAGGAATAATTTAGAAAAGCTAACACTTGCTGTGCTCTCTCATCTACCGACGGCCATATTATTCGTTCATGATTTAACTGGAGAATGTGGGACCTCTCCTTCGGATCAGGTATTGTGATTTATTATGTGACAAATCCTTTGGATAAACATCTGGACTCTTGATTTCTTGTTTATTAAGTGTATATGTTGGGTAACAGCTTCTTCCGGATTTTGCATCTCTTTAATCTTATATTGCTATCCGTGAATATTGCAGTTTCTAATCTACCAAGAAATAAAAGAAAGATTTAATACCCATCTATGGTTTGATGTCGTCTCCAAGTGTGATCTTTTGCAAGAGTCTCCTGTTCTTTACATCACGGAAGATATTGAAGCTGATCATCCTGAACTGCAAACATACCGAAAAATGGGACCTGAAGGAGCGCTTCATGTATCAGTAAAGAGTAAAGTTGGGTTGAATGAGGTTAGAACTTGACAACCATCTTTTTGGGTGTTCAGATCTGTTTAAATTTCTATGGAATGAACTTTCTGTTCTGGTAGAAAAATGGGAGACAACCATATATTGATAGGTTTAAATCGAGGAAAGATAAGTAGAAATGGAAACTAAACAGGTGTAGGTAGGATTAGGAGGTATGACCGTATGAGTATATGTAAGTCATTTAAATCCTTGGCGGTTAAATATGTCACTCGGTCACCATTATGGAACTGCTATTGACCGAGGACATCAAAATTACATAAAAAATATTTTATATAATGATGGTGACATAAACGTTTGATTAAATATTAATAAAATATAATATCAGTTTGGAACTTTCTTTGTAATGATAGAAAAAGTAATTTCAACATAACAAAAATGGAGGAATCATTTAGGTAGTGGTACACCAAGTATGACGAGTTAGAGATAGACGGTTCATCTACAAAATCCCGAGTATTCAATCAAACAAAAGTGTAAACTAACAAAAATAGGGTCATGAAATAACAAGGGAAAAACATTTAGATATCTTTTACTTTTTACGAGTCAAATGAACTGCTGAACAGTTGGATTGTTGAGGCTTAGGGGCCGTTTATCGAACGCTTATCGGGTGTCACTTACCTGGTAGACGCTTACGCTATCAACAATCCGTTTTGATGACTGCGAATGTTACCCAATAAGGTAAGTGAGGGTGGAGACTTTTGCCGCTAACACTTACACGGTAAGCGTTCGGTAAACGGCCCCTTAGTTTGTAAGCCAATTTTGTAGAACTAGGTTTTGTGATTGACCCACATTAGTTTTCATTCCGAGTGGTCGGTTTCTAAACCTTGCTATTTCGCTCAACTCTTCTTTTCCATGTAAATTTTACAATCTATTTATGAAGTATATGATATTTATATACGGCAAATGCACACACACTCCTCATCTTTGGTTAGATTTCAACCATTGACCTCTAGGGAAATTAGGATTTACCAATAACCCGGATACCACTCGGCCAATGATCTTTTGGTAAATTTTACGATCTTTCTTGTGAACACCTTCATTTGTTGTGCTTATTTTGCCACTCTTTCTAGGCTTCCAATGTTTCTAATCTTTTCGTCTGTTCTTTTCCAGTTGAAGAGTAGAGTGCATGAGCTGTTGGTATCTCAATCGGCAAGACTAAACAACACTCAAAAGGCCGAAGTCCCGAACAACATATCTCCTGCACGGAAAATTTTCATCTAATATGCCGCCTTTGGATTACTTAAATACAAGCAAGTTAAATCGGGAATAGATAAAGCTCGATCTGCTACAAGAGACAGCTGCGAACCTAGGCCTCGTGCTGCTGAGCTGATGCCGGTAATGCCAATGTTCTTGTATTCTATAACTTTTGGAGGACATGATTTAGCTTTCATGACTTCTCTAGAAAATGGGCATAGAATAATGTCTCTTGACACTACCATATAGTTTAGGAATGAGTTATTGATTTTTTTTATTAACCTGGATATCCAACCCGCTATGCGAGCGGACTAATCCTAGGGCGACCACAGGTAGTCCGGAGTCGCTGCATTTGAACCTCCGTGGCCATAAAGGGAATTTTTATTCCTTCTTGTATTTGAACCTGGGACCTCCAGACACTTTTGACCTTTGGAGCCAAGCTTAAACCAATCAGGCACCACCTTTGTGGTTGAGTTACTGATTTCTTAACAACTGTACCTGGGTTTTCGTTGCAAAATCTCGTTCGTGTGAAAATGTCTGAAAGATCCGAAAGTTTGCAAGAACATCGCAATTTGGATGCTTTGAAATGGCAAAAGTTTCGAACTCTGATTTGAAATATCATCCCATCTAGAACAACTGATGGTGGTAGATGTTTGCTGTAAGTGTCTTAAGTCACTTTAGATTTTAGTCGATAATGTTTACGTGTTTGGTTTATTTTTCGTTCTTGTAACGGTGTTCGTTGTAGCTTTATGTATCAGACCAAAATTTTCCTCTACAAAACTACCATTTTTAAGAAAAGAAAATGAAAATTTGAAAACATCGATCGTGGTTGCAAGATTTGCGAGACTGATGTAATCTAATGGGTTGTTTGTTTGTGACTTAATGGCACGGAAGACTTATTCATTCAGTTATACAAGTGTGTTTGTTAACAAATATTCAGTGGCTGTTTATAAAATTCTTATCAGGCAAGTACTTAACGGATGTCACTTATCTTATTAGATGTGCATGGCAAGACTTGTAAATCTTATCTGATAAGAGGTATAGTAAGAATCGAGAATGTTATTTGTTTACCAGTAATCATTTTTAATGATCGAGAATGTTACCCGATAAAATAATTAAATCTGATGAATCTTGTTACAAGGTTCTTGAAAGTTCTCCAGAAAGCATATTCCATCAAAATTAAATATTAACAATAATTAAAACCATCAAATATTTATGATTTTTTTATTTTAATTAAAAATATCGACAATTTAAAATCATATAATTATATTACTTTATTTATTTTTCAATTAAAAATTAATTTAAGAAAAAAAAACTAGTTATTAATAATATTTTATTAAATTATATAACTAATAAATCATGAGTCATTCTATTCTACCGATTAAAAAACATAAAGAACCAAATTCCTCTGGAACACAATTCCCATTCTCTGTCAATGTTTTATTACTAAAATAAATACAACCAAATTTTTTATGTTAAAATATTATTTATAACCTTTTTAATTTAAATGCATTTATTAATCCCTTGGTTCGCAACTTTTATATCATTATTAGTATAAATATTTGAGGTATTAAGAATTCATAAAATTATGATAATCATGAAAACTAGTGCATTATGTGTTATTTCATATGATCTTTTTTCATCTAGACTAGGATTTAGAACATCGATTAACATATATTTGTTTTATGAGGTGTTTCATTTTACATGTACTCGGTTCACAATATGGCGTTTGTGAAACAAATAATACACGTAAAAGAGTTTCATATTGTGAACTGAATACATATAAAATAAACACAGTGTGAAACAAATATACGTTAATCAATATATTGAATGCTATATGTACTTAGATGGAAAAAATCACGTTAAGGTAGAAATTCTCACGAATTTTATAAATTTTGGAGTTAGGAGTTATCAAGTGATTATTCTTCATATTCAAGTAATGGTTTAAATATTGATTAAATTATATAGTAATAAAATGTTATGTGTATATTATTTTTCGGATTTTATATACTGATTACAACATATTAATCATCTATCCACTGTTATCAACATAATCTAACTTTCAACGGGGTTTTGTTTAATTAGTGAAGAGAGTAAGGGGCGTTTACCAAACAATTATCCGAGTAAGCGTTTATCAAATTATATTACTTTACCGGATGAATATGATAAAGACCAAGAATCTTACCCGGTAAGAGCGAGACAAAGACCAAGAGTCTTACTCGGTAAGTGAAGACGACGACTCTTATCACGGTAAACATTTACCGGGTAAATTGTTGCATACGATGCCGTTATGGAGGACTAAAATCTTATCTGGTAAGTAAATGATTGTGTTAAATTTTACAAGTACTTACTGAGTAAGTGTTTAATAAACGACCCCTAAGAGAGAAAAATATGGTCATCGGATTCCTTTTACCATCGCGACCATCATCGTCCCTAACCAATCATGTCCATTTTTTGGTTTAGTTTCGTTTTTAGTCTCCACGTTTTGTTTTCGATTTCGGTCTCGACTTTTAGTTCCGATTGTTGATTTTAATCTTTGCTTTCTGTGATCTAAATTGTTATCTCTTTTTATTATCTTTGTTGCCATCTCAATTATTCTTATATGTCGTTGGCTTTAATAAAAACCTGTATACCAACAACCCAAATGTCGATGTTCGTTCATGGTTCTCAGAACCTCCATAAAATTCTGGTTCCACCCCCATCGATCAACTATTTAGAATCAAAAGAGATCAAACGACTCCGAGGTATTTTCAGTGTTTTTATTAAAAAAAAATATAAATAAAAAATATTATTATAATTTTTAAGTTAATGAAAGTTCAAAAACACTCCAACTTTACTACATTTTTTTCCCATACGACTCCACCATTTGATGAACATACACTCAAAGTGTAATCACACATTTAGTCTTGAATACCACTCCAAAATTTTCAACACCCGCTTAAATATAAATTAATAAATATTTATTCAAGCAAAATTTCCCGTATTATTTAACAAAATATATTTCTTGCATTCTCGTAAAATGAAGATGTTTTCGTTTGAACCATCTCCCCCCCCCCCCACACACACACACATACATATATATATATACTACATGATATATAATAAATTTTTATCCCAGAAAAATACAACATTTATTTTGACAATATAAATATAAAAAATATATAAAATAGAGTAAACTATAAATTTGTTTCCTATGGTTTGTCGAAAACAACACTATTTGTCATATAGTTTCAGAGTTACAAGATAACTATCATGGTTTATAAAAACGTTTGGATTTAGTCCCTCCCTTTAACGAAGGTTGAAAAATTTCGTTAAATGAGAAGCATTGTCGTCATTTTATCGACTTTTTTTGTGTTTTACCTAATCGAAAACTATAGTGACCAAAATCATAAAATTGATTTTGATTGAATATATGACAAAAATACACCTCGTGTAATGGAATTTAATTAAAGAGAAAAAATGATCCAAACGTTTTTACAAACCACAATGACCATATTGTAATTTTAAAACTGTAGGGACAAAAAATTGTTATTACAATACCAGAAGGACCAAATTTGTAGTTTACTTTATAGAACATGTTTAAGTAATGATGTGAATCGGGTGTGAGGAACCCTATATAAACATCAGTAGAGACCGACACCAGCCATACGCAATTCTGTCAGATCTTTCATTCCCTCTGCGTTTCTTTCAATTTTCATTAAATTCTCCACGGCTTTTCTTGATTTTGGTAAGCTTCACATATCTTTTCCTTTTTATTTAACTTACTGATCTGGATTAAACTCATCTGATTGTTCGCTGTTCTGTGTGTTGGATCTTGTTCAATTATTTAGTTTACAAGTGCTGAGAGGATTTTATTTCGATTCATCTAGGTTTTACCAGTATCTTGTGATTTATGTTGAAAATGCTCACTTTTTCTTTGATAGGGTTTTGTTGATCTACATAAATTGGATGTTTATGTTGTGTTGTGTTCTGAGTACTGATTGGGCTTAGCTATGATCACTGTTATACGTAATGTTTTAAATTAGATTGAAGATAGAATGCAATGATCTGACTGATTGTGGCATTTGCATGGCAGTTTGGTAGGTTAGAGAATCCCTATTTGGATCTACATATGGTTGTCAAATTGCCAATTTGAAATTTGAAATTTGAGCAAGATCTAATTGCTCTAAAACAAGATATAGAGATCACTCTATGGAAATATGGTAATCATACCTGGATGATAGTCTAGTATATGGATCTGGAGATGACACATTGTCTTACAGATCTTTTGTGTCTTGATTCTTCATAAGTAGATCTTGTTCGAAGTGTAGATTGGTTAGTGTTTGGCATTCAAGTTATAGATTTGTTTATTATTATTGTATTCAGACCCATTTATGATTTAACCATGAAAGTTATCTATCGGTTTTTGAATTTTGAGTTGGATTTGTTGGTTTATATGTTGAATCCAGGTGCTTGTCAATGTGTTCTGTTAGCTGTGAAAATTGCTTTATATGTATTATGTTTCTAACTGTTAGATCTAGTTGAACTCTTAAGGTGAGGATTGGTGGGTCTGGTTCTTCAATTTTCTTTTGTCTGCTTGGTGCAAGTATGAAGACAGTTCCCCTTCTCTGAATCTTGACTTTGATTCAAGTTATGTATATGGATTTATAGTGCGAGTAGGCCAGTTGGAATTAAGCTTCTTGGAAATATTTCCTGATCCAAGGGATGTATTTTCTCACAGTTTGTGTGTGATTATGTGTTTAACCTACCTCATTTTCTCAACAAATGAATTGTTGTTTGGCCTTGCAACTGCTTCATCGGGTTATACAAATGATTAGTAAGAGTAAGCGAGATGATTTAGCAACAAGTTCTTCAGACTAGCCTGAAATTACATTTATAGAGTACCATCCCTTTTCATATTCGTTTTGCTTATCTATTGATTTTTTATTGTCTTATGATTACTTGCAGGATTTTTTGCGCTTCTGTTGTCATTCTGTTGTTTTTTTGGGGGATAAAGTTTATCTACAATTATTCTAAGTTCATATGTTGTAAAGGGATGAACACTAAGTAAATTGTAATATATGCATTTACAACAAGTTGACCAATTAAATATATATTTATTGCTTGGACAAGGATTTTGATCACAAGGTTTTGGGTTGGATGCAGAATAGAGCTAATACAAACTATTTTGTGGACTCATGGGGACTGCTGTTGAAGCTGCAAACAAGGTAGTTATCTTAGCAATTTTGTTTTGTTCATTATTAGTATTTACTTGTATGGCTGTATAGTTTGCACAAGTTTGCTCGATTCTAAGAAAGATACACTGTTGAATCGGCTTTAAATCTTGAAAATTGAGTACATGATGTGGCCTATTCCTTTCCAGTAATTTAATATATATAAATCAAGATTGTCAAGCTCTGAGATGGAAATATAGCATCATACTTGTGCTTATTACGTCAAAACCAGAAAGATTGCTACGACTAACCAAAATTTATTTGCATATCTGATAGCAGGAAGCAACAGGAAGTGCTCTTACTCAAAAGAAGCCCAAGGTTATATTTGTTCTAGGTAAGAACTTTGGTTTAAGCATCTAAACAAAATAAACAAATATAGCTTTTTTCTCATGCATGTCTTTCAGTTGTTTTTTTGTAATCAGCATTCTATTCATGGTTCTCCCTTCCTTTTGTCTTGGTTTTTCCCCAGAAAAGTTACATTTGCTTAGATCTATATCCCCTATAATGCTCTATCAGATGCTTTAATCACCCAATTCCATGGAGTTAAATCAAGTGACCAATGTATGTGATACGGTGTGTTTTTCGCTTCTGGATGCAACTCGGTCATTACCTGTTTTCTCTCTTTGACTAAATACTGCCTTTTAATGGTAGATGGAGTTCTGTTGTGACTGTGGTCTTAATCAATACTGTTGATCTTTGATAAATCAAGCGATGCATCTCTTCTTCCAAACTTTAGTGTAGTTCTTTTTGTTATATGCTCTATAACCTTCATCATAAGAATGATACAACCTGGCCACTTTTGTGAACTTATCAATTCCCATGAAATGACAATTTCAAAGTCTTATGAGGTTTAGTTTTCACTTGTTTTCCAGTTTAACACCAATCAGAATGTATATTCTATCCTTAAGGAATCTGAAGTAAATATGCTTCTCACTCATTTAATCTTGAGCAGGAGGCCCAGGCAGTGGTAAAGGTACACAGTGTGCAAATATTGTAGAGCATTTTGGGTATACCCATCTCAGTGCTGGAGATCTTCTCAGGGCAGAAATAAAATCTGGCTCTGAAAATGGGTAAACTACTTTGAACCATTAGCTCTGCTTCCGTGATATCTTTCGTTTAGTGGCGAATAGTTGTTTAATGATAAATAATATGTCCATATTGGTCTATAAGGATACATTTTCATTTGAGATATCTCAACTTCTAAGTTCTTTATAATATTTTGTAGAACCATGATTCAGAACATGATCAAGGAGGGAAAAATTGTTCCTTCAGAAGTAACAATTAAGCTTCTTGAAAAAGCAATTTCTGAAAATGAAAATGACAAATTTCTAATTGATGGATTCCCACGTAATGAGGAAAATCGTGCAGCCTTCGAGTCAGTTGTGAGTTCTATATTCTATTTGTTCTATAAACCTTCACTGAGTTCTGTTATCAGGATCAGGATGTGTCTAATTTAAGCTATCTACAGACTGGAATTGTACCGGAATTTGTTCTTTTCTTTGATTGCCCGGAAGAAGAGATGGAGAAGCGCCTCTTGGGTCGCAATCAGGTTAGATGAGTTGTTTAATTCTACCTTAGTAGTACTGCACAAGCATCCAATGTGCATGTTACAGAACATATTATTCCACATATCCTGCCCCCCACCCCCGACCCCAGCTCCAGGTGGGATAAACTGGTCTTGTTAGATTTGGTCTATATGAATTGGTTTTGTTTTCCCGTGGTTTAATCTTTTGATTTGGGTATGAAGGGAAGAGAAGATGACAATATTGATACAATTAGGAAGCGATTTAGAGTTTACATGGAATCTAGTCTCCCTGTTATCGAATATTACAACTCTAAGGAGAAGGTCCGAAAGGTAAATATACGAGCTGTTCATTATCATTATTATTTCTCACTCCTTGCAAATAAATCAATATTTGAAACTTCAGTGTCAAATGTGTGACTTTTGACCAATGGACTAAATTTGCTCTCAGATTGATGCTGCTAAGCCTGTTGGAGAAGTTTTTGAAGCAGTTAAGGCCCTTTTCACCCCAGTGAATGACAAGGTAAAACAAATTATGATGCCTTCTGATGTTATATATTTCCTGTGTTTTTTGAAAGACATTTCCCTTTAACAAAATATATTGTGTCGAATACTAAAATACCCCTCTATCTATGTGTATCTGTATACACACACATATAGGATCGTGTGAAATAGCAGTTAAGTAGGAAGCGTGAGAAGGGATGTGGACCACTTTTATTCTCACCCCCACCCTATGAATTGCGCTTATCACGGTATTTGATCTGGTGCATCTCGGTGCACCATATTAGTGTTGATCTTCAATTAGGATTGATCCAAGGGTGGAGATCGCTTCTTACCCTTCTTCCCATAATTTTCTTTTCTCAATGGAACCTAACCCTATATATATACACACACTCGGGATCATGTGAGAATTTTATCATTTGTGTGAACCAACTCGTAGCCCTTGGATGATTTTTGTTTTTTGGTGGAACACCTCAAAAAAAGGCCATGGCAGATATGTAAATAAACAGAATTATAATGCCATGGATGTAGGCGGACATGCAGAGGGCGGACCAGGTGCACTCCCAGGGCCCACAAAAAATAGGGCCCAATTTTTTTAGTATATACAATGGTAGTTTAAAAAAATTAGTAAATAAAATAGACACACATTTTTTAGCATATGATAGGACCCAAAAAGAATTTAGTATTATATCAAGGGCCTAAACATGTATTAATTAATTACATTGAAAAAGTAAATATATAAAAAGTTAAATGGGTGTTCATTTTATAGTACTCCTTATTGTTTTCTTAAGTTTTTTTATCTAGTACCAAAGTCTACAACAATTTCCCTAGAAAACCTTGATATATTCTCCATTATTCATCTACCATGGACTCTTGATTATTTCATCCACATTAATTCTATTTTTGTATTAGAATATAGTAGATTTCTTGTTATTAACTATGAAAACTCCTACCTTGAGGGAAAAAAACTACGAACCATATGAGACAGTCCAACTTATATTAATATTTAGGATTTCAAAAATACCCTTATGGGGTATTTGGTTTGATGGAATGGTTATGAGGAATTTGGGTTTTGTGGAATGATTTGGTATTAGAAGAATTTGAATTTGGAAGGATTTGAAAGCTTTGGTGCTCTAAGTTTGTAGGATTTGGAATAAAATTGAATTCTTTTATTTACAAAAAAATTGTATAAATAATTATGAAAATAATTAAATTACCTTTTTTTATTAATTGATTGTTACAAAACAAATGGTTTTAAACATATTTTAAAACATTATTATATACAAATCCTACAAAATCTCATGAAAAATCAATCTCGTGAGATTTCAAAATCCTATGTATGTGGGATTTTAATGAAATCCTGGGATTTCAAATCCAGAAGATACTTCAATCCAATCATGGGATTAGAACAAAATTCAATTCTAAATCTAATCCGATCTTGCAAAGCCTATTCACTCCTTATTACCTAACATTGAGTGCATTAATTTTAAGTATTCTACCATCTCTTAAACAAAATGAAGATTTCAAGTTATAACCAACATGGACTTTTGATTATAAGATTAATGGTTTTGAAAAAGTTTGTTTTAACCCTAAAAGTTTAAAACGACGATGAAAAATATTAACATGAGGTGAGATAGAAGCCCGACTGATTTATGTTGATTTACATAGATTATTACTTCGAATAGTCAACTTATTGAGGGCCCTTCTTTATATCTTGCCGGGGTCTATAAAATACTAGGAACGGGCCTGCAGACACGGGTCTTAATAAATACCTTAACATATCTTCACATGGAAGCCTTACCATACTGTAACATGAAAACATTGAACGTTAACATGCTTTAACTGACCTTAACAAATCTAAACAAACATGAATATGCGTCACATAATTTAACGTGAAAACCTTAACATGAAATCTTAACGTACCTCCTATGAAAAAACATTGAACATTAACTTACCTTAACATGAAACCTATCATGTTAAGGTATGTTAACTTGCCCAGGTGCAGAAAAGCGAAAGACGAAAATACCCCTCTTTCACAAAACCGACACACATCGATTGTTATTGGATCAAACATGCTGAAAAACGATCGATGGCCGTGATCGGGTTCTTAAGGTTCTCACGGAAAAGGGGTGTTCTCCTTGGAACCTGACCCTATACATTAAACGAGTTATAAAAGCTTGAACATGATTGTTATGACGTGCAGGCTGCTACTTAGGTGTTATCTCCGTTGCCTTAACATCTTTGGACTCCGTGTTTAATCGAGGTAAACATTGCTGACCACCATCACTAGTCATGTAAACGGAATGGATATTGCATTTCCGATATCCACATCCGTTCATGAAATTGGATACACGTATTCGTATTAAAATACCCGTATTTTTACATTTGAATATTTATTTTTGTTAAAACACTTGAGTTTATTATTATATGACTTTGGTGAACATGATATATTACATATTTGTTGCAGTTCGGTTGACATGTGGTGTCGAAAGGAATTCACAATGAAAAGTGTGATGGATTTTATGTAGTTTTACATTGTTAAAAGTTACTTGATCGTCTCTTATGATGTCAAATAGGTTAGAAAAGTATCATTATTTTACGATTTACGCATTATTCCACGATGTTCGACTCTTATTCTTGATTGAGATGCTACTAATAAAATATATCATATTGTTTGTGATTATCGAGCATTTTTAGAATCATATCGGGCCGGCCGGTCATGGTCTTGAACAAAATTGTAGGCTAGGTAACCTGTCCTGGTTTCATCGGGCAGGTCCCGAATCCGATCCCGGGCCTAACCCGGTTTTTAAAAAAATATATTTATTTCAAAATGTTTTTTTAATTATGATATTTGAAAGTTAGATGCACTTTAAATAGGAGTAAATTATGTTTCTCGTCCCTATGGCTTGTGAAAAGTTGTTGACTTCGTCTTGTAATTTTGAAATTGTGGTTTTTGTTCATATGGTTTACAATTTATTTATATTTTGGTCCCTGAGGCTAAATATTACTTTTAAGTACGAGGGACTAAATTATAAATGATTTGTAAAACATAGGGAAAAATAGAATTTTTCAACAAACCATGTGAATGCAAATTGTAATTTCAAATAGGAGTATTTTAGTCATTTTCACTATTTTGTCTATTTTATATTAAAATAAAAATAACATATTATATTTTCAATTTTTAAATTTAAAAAAAACAAAGGTGATGGTTAACCTCTTTCTCTATTAATTCATAATTAAAAAATATAATATGATTTTTTAATTTTAATAGTGAAAATGACTAAAATACTTTTATTTTAGCTGGAAAAAGTTTACGATCATTAGTTAAAGGAACCAAAATTGTTGAAAATTAACAAATGTAAAAGGCTAAATAAAGCATTCTATAATTATCACTATCGTTACGACTTTTTAAAGTGTAACCGAACGTTTTGTAATCATTACCTTTGATTGACGAGGCACACATGTCAAGAGATCGTGTAATCATTACCTTTGACCATTTCGTATAACGTTTCGTGAAGCCCGACAATTTGATGAAAACAACATATGAATTTTAAACATGAACAATACAAAAGAATCACGACGTTTATTCTTGCTTTCCTCCTTTTAGTATTTTTATAGATTACAGACAATATTGCCTCATAATTCTTGATGTTATGCGTAATTTTCTTTATTTCGTATTTATTTTACCTGTTGGATGTGTTTAGTCGACGTGATGTTCGGTTGATTTAGATATGACATTTTCCACATGATCAGGAATTACGTTATAACTTGACAACTTACATTCCCACATCATTAATAGTTACAATATATACTGTCTGCCTGTCAAAATGGATACGATATAGAAAGAATTGGATGTCTCTTACACTTGATTGGAAAAGAAATCATTGCTACATTATATAAGAACTAGGGGTGAGCATAGGCGGGTATCCGCCTTTTTTGACAGGAACCGGAACCGGAACCGGCGGTTCTTGAGATATTGGAACCGGAACCGGAACCGGTTAGAGCGGTTCTTAAATTTTTGGAACCGGAACCGGAACAGCCGGGAACCGGTTCCGGTTCCGGGTACCCGCTCCCTAAAATATTAAAATTTTGTTATTTAAAAATAAAAAATAAAACATTGCTAAAACACTAAATAAATAAGCAAGAATACAAATTATACAGAATAATGATTACAAATATTGATTAACGATTGCAAACCATAATAGACTAATATAAAATGTTCAAAGTTTAACGATTACATACTATAATGATAATTGTTCAAAGTTTAACGATTATATACTATGAATCCAAGTGAACACACAATTTGAAAAAATACGAATCATTTTATATGAAGAATTTAGATGAAGAATGAAGATGACGACGTGCTTTTAAGATGTAAACCTAATATAAATTTGGTATTAAAAATAATAATATTTTTTTTATTGAAAAATACCGGGTACCCGGCGGGTAACCATTCCGAAAAATTGAGAACCGGAACCATTCTCAATCGGTTCCGTATTTTAGGAACCGGAACCGGAACCACTCATATCGGTTCCGGTTCCATAACCGGGTACCCGGTTCCGCTGCTCACCCCTAATAAGAACCAACAAATTTTGTTGAATTTTGACTTGTACTTTTTGTTCACCATACATTAAGCTTATGATCGATTTCTGATACTGGATTATCCTATCATAGTTTTTAATATTAAGTACCGTATATTATTTTTTGTTTGCTATATGTATGTTTTTTTCAATGCATATTTGTGTAATGAACTAACAATAAGGTAAGATCATGAAACGGTCGTACAATCCTATGCCGGGACCCTAGGGTTGCAAGCGAGGGTCACGGGATGGGATCTGAGCTTTTAAGCCCAATTCCAACTAGAGTTTTTACAATTTTCTCGATTCCTCTCTGGTTTGGCCGACTTTGGGAGCTTGAGGCTTGATTTTGGAGCATTGGACGAGCTGTGGAGAGCCTTTTTGAGGTTCATTTAGGGATCTAAGCGTGGGTTCTTCAAGGTTCTTGAGGAGGTAAGATTTTAGATGTGTTGTGTTTTAGTTAGGGGTTTTATGGATATGAATTTTGTATTCATCTATGGTGCCTTTTTAGGTTTGGTTTGTGCTTGTGAGAAGTTTCCTTTGGAAACTTAGCCGGAAGCCGGTTATCACAAAACACGCAACATCTTGATTAAACGAACAAGATCATGGAATTTGGATCGTAAACGACGATGGGCATAAGCAGCCATAGTTGCAATCGAAATCAACAACGCAAACAACCAAGAAAAAAAATTAGCAATCGCTTTGAAATGATTGTTAAAGAGGAAGATTAGAGATTTCGAGAAAGAGATTAATTAGGGATCAATCGATTTGTTAGAGAAATTGAAATTAAGAAATTAGGTTGTATGATAGACGATTGCTCTGGTGATTAGAAACTTTGAGGTTATCAGATGATTTTGGGTCTACAAATTTGTCGCCATTGATGGAGAAGATATCGAGCTTCAAAGGTGGATCATCAAGAACAGAGATCTCACATGACCCGCTTCTCCGAAACCATGGAGGAATAAAAACCTGATAATCAAGAATTGTTGGACAGCTGCAACAACTCTCTAACGACATCAAGAACTGAAACCGTCAATTTCATATAAAACCCGCTTTTAAAAATATTGGTATAAAATGACATTTTTCGACTTATTCAATGTCTAAAATCTAATCTAAGACTTATTTTATATTTAAGTAAAATCTTTTTATATTATTTATTATTTACTATTTACTCTTTACATTTTGATAACCAACTAGGCTTACTTATCTTTGGGTTTGTCCTAAAGTCTAAACAAAACATAGGACCCACTACACTAGCCCCAAACTACCCTTCACCTAATTTCTATTTTAATCAAAACACAAGAATTTGTCTTCATAATTTAGATGTATGGGTAAGGACAATTTGGACAATGATTCCATTGAATTATTAAATCTTAATATATATATATATATATATATATCTATACTATATTATAAAGCATTTGGCTAAAACTCTTAAAAACTCTTAAACTCTTAAAAACTCTTAAACTCTTAAA
>NC_037539.1:8747781-8760566 GCF_001531365.2 Cynara cardunculus var. scolymus
TATATATATATATATATATATATATATATATATATATTAAGATTTAATAATTCAATGGAATCATTGTTAAGATAAAAAATTTATGGAACATGAGATATATAAGATAAATTACTAAATACATCTAGTAAATTTTTTTATTAATTAATCACAAAACCATGAAACTCGTTATAAATTATAACAATAGATTGATTGTTAAACAATAGTAAAATATTTTATGTAGAAACAAAAATAGACAACAATAGTCAATAAAAACAATTAGAACAACATAGTCAAATAATAATAGCCAATAGAAGCAGAAATTGATAAAAATATCCAACAAAAATATATAACAATAGCAAACACATGATCTTAACGTTGAATTGTTGAAGCACGAAAACAGTCAAACATATAGAGATAGCAATAACCAATATTATTGGACCTTGTTGGAGATAAAAAAAATTTATAGAGACAATAAACAATAGTATATAACGAATGACCAATTTTTTTTTTTTTCATTTTCTTTTCCAATGAAATTAGTTAATATATTTTTGGACACTTATTACCTACTAAATTTTTTTGCCTCTTATTATTTGCTACAATTTTTTGGGATTCTTTAATTTATTAAATTATTTTAGACTACTATTGTATTTTAAGGGAAAATTTTGGGCCCTGGACCTGCTCCCGTTCCACCCTCCTCCAGGGACGGCCCTATATGGGATCTTACAACCATTCTTATTTCAAAATAAATACATTGAACGACCTTGTGGTTTGCTTTTCGTTACGAGTTACATCTCTTATCTTTTCAAAATTAAATCTAATCCCGCAAGTCAGGGGCATTTTTGATATTTGACCTATCTCCCCCTTATTTTCTTTAAAAAAAAAAGTCAAAAATACTTTCACACATCCACTAAAAACTTGTCAAGAGCATCCATCTTCTACGACGAACCCCACCATCCCCTTCCTGCATCTCAAATATCTTATCCAGCAAACTATATTCCACAACCCAACCAAATTTTGAATATAAAACCAAAATAAAAAATTCAGACTGTTTACCAAAATGCTTATCTGGTAAGTGCTTATCTATAGGAGTCAACATAATAATTTATTTTTGATGAGTAAGATTTTAGTACATCAAAAAGTATTGAGTGCAATAATTTACCGGGTAAACGCTTATCTGGGTAAGTGTCGTAATCTTCACTTACCGAATAAGACTCTCCATCATTTTCATCGTTCTTACCCGGTAAGATTCTTGACCATTGTCATGCTCATTCGATAAGAATATTTATTTGATAATCATTTACCAAATAAACGTTTAGTAAATGACCTCTAAATATCAAATATAAAACCTAAATAAAAAAGGTAACGAAGTGGGTGGTGATTGGGTCAATGATTAGAAGGACAAACAAACAACAAGACATTGAAAAAAGAGTTACATATAAGATATTCAAACGTTATATAAAAGCTTGAATCCTCTAATAATCATCACTTATTTTTCATTTACATATAAAATTAGAGAGATAGGTTTATACGAGAATAATATATATTTAAAAAAAATTAAAAAAGGCCAAGTTATGCACAAAATCATTAACATTAACGGTTAAAAAAGTTTGCAGACGACCCACACGTGACGAGGTCGCGTGAATCATATGTGATTTTGTACATGATGTTAGTGTAATATCACATATGATTCAGTCATTCTCTTATTTTCTTAAATGAGTATCATTATCGTATGAACCTAAGTCTAGACTTGGATTATGTTATATATAACATGTGTATACATAAATACAATATAATTTTTTTCCCTAACATTAAAAGCAAATTTATCAAAAGTCTTAAAAATAATTTTTAATACACAAAGTACTATACATTTATGCACAAAGTCTTAAAAGTTTTAAAAACAACTTATAATGCATTAAGTACTACTACTTTATGCACATTATTACATTTTCTTTTCATGTTCCCAATATACTTTTGACACCTTTCACTCATGCCTTCACCCTCTCATACCTCTATGTTTTCTTCTCATCCCCCAAGATGAGATTCAAATTAATATCCACCCTGAGTTTTTAAAAAATTTCTCATTCATCTCCCATTCAATTGCTCTATAACTCTCGGTTTCGCTCTCGATCTCTTGATTCTTTGCTCTTGTTGTAAATTGAACACAATTGTGGAGTCATTTAAATATGTTGGATTTTAAATATATTAGATTTTAAACTGTTATACAATTTTTTTCATCGATAGACTGTAATTGGAACCATAACTCTTATTTATTGAAATTGTATTAATATGTAAAGACCAAGTGTAACTTATATTATCTTTAAATCGTCTCTAATAAACCAATGAAACTTTAAAATCGTTAAAATTTACGGGTACATAACTAATGTTAGTTTATGAAAAACAATAAGGTTGTTGAGTAATGAACACGTGTCTTAAATTCCTACTAATGAGTAATGAGTTGGATGCGTCTTCCAATTTCTAACCCATAACTTACTCACCAGTCACCATTGACTTCCGAAGCAATCGTCTACGTAACCCAAACTCACGCCTTCCTATTTCCTACTTTTATTATTATTTAATATTAAATATTAAATTTTAAATTAATTATATTTTTTCCCATTATAAATATGATATTGTTGAGGCAAAATAATCTTGTGCTTGGAAAATATCAACTTGTCATGGAAGGTGAAGAAATTATTGCCAAATTATCTGGTATCAATATTTTCGTTACTACCGTTGTAGTTCTCATCTTTTGTCGTATCATCAAAAGTATCCACCATCGTCATCAATTCCCTATCTTCACTGCTAAACGTAACGCAACCGTCGACGTCAAACCGTTATATTGTGCGGTGTGCCTTCACGACGTAGACGGAGGGCAACGCTACCGACGGTTGCCGCAATGCCGTCACTGCTTCCATGTCAACTGCATCGACACGTGGCTTCAATTGCGATCCACATGCCCGTTGTGTCGAAACCAGGTCCCTCTTCATCTTCTTCCTCAGAAACAAAAAGAGCCCGGGTTTTTTTATCTGTTTGTTTATTTTTCCATGAAAGCTATTCGAAAGAAGATGGAATCGAGTTTTAATAAGATATTGTTGTTTGAGGGTACTGTATAGGTGGTTGTATGACAAAAGTCTCAAGTTGGTCATCAAATTTAGAGAAAAAAACGTATAGATTGGGTCGATGAATTATGTAATCAGTAGATCTATTTACATCAAGTTCGACCCCTAAAGAATGACCATAATGCCCTTCAATTGTCGTTATTTTTGAAAAGAGCCATTAGTAAGTAATGTATCATATCGTAATCGTATTCTATATCAAGAAAGTAAATTATATTGCATTTCTTATACATTTTGGAGATCGATTAACCAAAAGAATGACCTTCAACAACCATTTATAGATTAACGATAAAATATAAATATGTTATCATCAAATTAAAAAGATTTCGTTAAGATGAATCTGGTGATAACACGGAATAATAACCTGATATTCTTTTTAATCATGTTTTTTATATACATCTTTTTACTATTTTTACATTATTTTTTTCGGTTGTAAAAAGGAATGTAGTAACACCAAAATAAGGATTTAGAACTTTCTTTAAACCAAGTTTTTGTGTGTTCTCAAACATTACGCAATAGGGAAAATTCCAACCACTATCTTTAGGTCGAGTTAAGGATACAAACCACTCATTTAACATCACTAATGTTTATTTTTTAGGTAACGTTTGGCACACATATATTATTAGACATGACTGAATTGAATACGACTGGATTGGACATAACAAGTGCATGTTTAGTGTTTGATAGAACTAGGACGGGATATGACAGAATTACACAAGTTACCCCCAAAAGTTATTTGATGATTTTAAATATTATATAATAGTTATAACTAACACAAATAAAGTAAATTGTTAAAGAATTTAATTTATAGATAATTTTACACAATTTTCATATAAATGAATACATACATATATAATGGTACCAAATTTTAATGAAAATTTTGATTTAATTCATGGTAGTAATAGTGGTGGTGGTCGAGGTGGTTTGGTTATGGTAGAGATGGTGGTTGCCGACATTGGTTATGGTAGAGATGGTGGTTACCGACAGTGGTTATGGACGTAGAGGCAGTGGTGGTTGGTAAATGATACTGGTTAAAGAGGACGTGAAGATGGTGGATTGTGGTGGTGGTGACAGTTGACAACGGTAGAGGAGGTAGTTGTGGCTGATGTAGTGAAGATAGTGGTGGTGGTTGACAACGGTAGAGGAGGTAGTTGTGGCTGATGTAGTGAAGATAGTGGTGGTGGTTGACAACGGTAGAGGAGGTAGTTGTGGCTGATGTAGTGAAGATAGTGGTGGTGGTTGACAACGGTAGAGGAGGTAGTTGTGGCTGATGTAGTGAAGATAGTGGTGGTGGTTATGGTGGAGGTGGAGGTGGCAATGGACGGTGGTAGTCGATGGTTGATAGTGGTTGTGGAGGTCGTGGAGGAGGTTGTTGCAGTAGAGGAAGAGTTAGAGGTGGCCAATGGTGGTGGCAAAAGATGGTATTGGGTTGGTGGCTGATGGTGGATGTGAGATGGCAATGGATGGTGGTGGTCGATGGTTGACGGTGGTTGTGGAGGTCGAGGAGGAGGTTGTTGCAGTAGAAGAGGAGTTGGAGGTGACCAACAATGGCAGTGGTGGTGGCAAAGGATGATAGTGGTCGACGGTGGTTGTGGAGATGGTGAAGGAGGTTGTTGTAATAGAAGAGGAGTTGGAGATGGCAAACGACGGTAATGGTGGTGGCAATGGACGGTGGTGGCCGATGGTAGAGATGACGATGGACAATGATGGACGGTGATTGTGGAGGCGGTGGAGGATGTTGTTGTAGTGAAAGAGGAAGTGGAGTATGTTTTGCAAGTTGACATACTTCACATATGATTACTGTACTTGGTTTTTTATTTTATTTACTCGAACCGTTGACATGTTGAGATGATCTCCAAAAGCTCAAAGCTTTTGATTATTGTATTTGGTATTCATCATAATTCATTTTAATATAAGTTAAAAGTCAGATAGTTTGTCATTTTTAGTTTCAGTTTTCCATCACCTGAAAGTCCTCTTTCTTTTATTGTTTGCGTTAATGCATGTTATTTATTATTTAATATATTGATTGAGTGTTTATGTTTCTAATTACAGGGATAATGTAAAGTGTTATTTTCAAAACAAAAGGATGCATCTTTTCTCCATTAAAAAACGAACTTAAACCTTTATTAAAGTCGTCTGTGAAGAAAATAACCTTTAATCCTTCATATATGATATGTGACAACCAAATTAACTCATTTGCACCTTTACAAGTATTTGTTTTATTTAAACATGTTTTATATTTAAAAAATAAAAAGCATGAATTAAATAATTTATAGACATTTATGTTTGTCTTAAAAGAAAAATTAGTAAAGTCCTAGATTAATCGACACGTGTCTCTAACTCCTAACAATGACTTGGTGGACATTTACCTCCCCGCTTTTTTGGATGCGTCTTTCTTGTACCATTGACTTGTCGTTACCCAATTCTTCTATTCAAATTCATTTTTTCTATCTATTTTTTTATTTTAGGGACTATTTGACAGTTGCTAAATGATTTGGTGCAAAATAATTTGGTGCAAAATAATTAAGAAGCTCTTATAATATAGTACAAAATGAAATATAATTGTTTGGTAACTGTTTACAATGAAATTAGGACGTTGAATGGTTAAGCGAGACCTATGATACAAAATCATTCAGAGGGTTTTAAAACCATTAAAAGACATACATTTTTTTTGCCAAACAAGATTTGCCTCTTAATGATTCAGAGACTGTCTCTTAATGGAACTATTAAAAGGTAAATAAACAACCCCTTAGTTTCAAAAGTGGTTAAAAAGTTAATTTGGTTGGGAAGATTGGCTATTTCGATCACATCCCTTGCTCTATGCCTCAATATCTCTTGATTTGATTCTTGTAATTATTTTTATGATTATTTAGAATATTTGTTTTCATTTCTTTGTAAGTATAAACACATGTTAACAATGTTGTAATTGACAAGCTCGTTTCCGTTAGTTTCTATATGGTATCAGAGCTCTAATAGATCAACTCTCCTAATCCCGTTCTTCCCATTACACAACCCTTTTTCATCTTATCTCAATGGCCTCTAGTGTTTAATCATTTATCTCTAATACTACCGAACCCAACAACTACTCACTTCGGTCTCCCCATTCTTCACCAAGGTCGTTGTCAATGGTGTAAAGAGTAAGGATATTGAATCACCCAATACTCCATTTTTTTCGTCAGTAATTTCCTCAAGTAGCACCACCTGCTTTATCCTCTCATAAACTTGTGTCCAAAGGGTATCAAGAGCCACTTCACAGCCTTAGGACCCATACTGTGAGTGCCATGTTTTCAACCGGTAGGTCGTTACTTGATAGTCGTGCCTCCCACCATGTTACCAACACTTTAGAGACGTTTTCGCTACATGTTCCTTATGATGGCAATGACGAACTAGTCACTAGTGATGGTTCCAAACTTCTCATATCAAACAATAAACCCTAAACCCTACATTCAAATTAGGGTTTAGGATTATTCATCATTCAAATTAATTTGAACATAATATTGAGAATCTTGAAAAATATGATATAAATTTCATCTCTTAAAACAAACTACTATTTTTTTGTAACATCACGTTTAATACAATGAAGTAACTTACAAAAAAAAACTTTCTATGTACCCTTAATCATTGACTCGAACATTTGAAGTAACTATGACTAAAAAATGATTTTCATTGGTCCAGTGAGTTTACAAGGTTAACACCATTCTTTTGTTAACAAAAAACCTCCCATATATGATCGTGTGAGAAGAAGAGTTAATGTGAAAAGCATAAGAATGGATCTAGACTCTTAATCACCTTTGATCTCAAGCCCACCATGAATCGTGTTTGATATGGAGATTGATCGGATGAATCTCATCCTAATGTGCATCCAAGGTTTTCTTATATTGGTATCATTTAAAAATCCTAAAGTCCTTATTTCAATCGAGTATCTCTTATCTGTTGGTTCATGTAAAATTTTCTTTTCAGATGAAGTGAATGAATTCTTGCCTTGTCAAAAAACAAATTTAACGATCTTCCAAGAATGTCCATATAAAAATCAAACTTGAATCTTCCACCTACATAATTATGTTAAATCTCGAGTTCTTGACTCATTTACGAGTATTAATATTTGATTCGTCACACATATATTTTGGGTAAATCACAATACAGGTCTCTATGATTTCATCAAAAACTAGATACAGTTTCTATTTCCAAATAAGTACATTGGACGTCTTCATGGTTTGATTTTCGTTACGAGTTACGTCTCTTGCTCTAACGGATTAAATCTAATCCGTTAAGTCAGGGACGTTTTTGATATTTGATCTATCTCCTTTATTTATTTTTTTAAAAGTCAAAATGACTTTCACGAAACCACTAAAAATTTGCCAGGACCATCTTCGACAAACATCCGTCTTCTCCTGTGAACCCCACCATCCCTTTCCTGCACCTCAATTATCTTCACCAATAACCTATATTCCAAAATTCAACCATGTTCTAAATCTGAAACCTAAATGAAAAATCCAAATCAAAAGTCAACCTAAATCAAACTTAAATTCCAAAACCCAACTAAATTTTAAATGTGAAACCAAAATCGAATTGATACAAAAAGGCAACGGAGTGTGCAGTGATTGAGTCAATGATTAGAAGGAGAAACAAACAAACAAACAATTAAAACACTGGAAATAAACGGACATATAAAACATTGAACCAAATAAAGTTATCAAAAAGTTTGAACCATTCAATAATTACCAGTAACTCACACTTAAGTATAATTTTCCATATAAAAAAAGACTTCGGGGGTGTTTGGGATTGCTTATTTGAAACAACTTATGATTTTCTACAAAAAACACTTATCAACTTATAATAAGTCAAGAGTTTAACTTCTTTAAAAACCGATTTGGTACTGATATAAGTTGTTTATCCAAATACTCAAAAATGCTTATTACCGGTGCCACACCGGAATAAGTCAATAAGTTGTTTTTATAAGCAATCCCAAACACCCCCTTAAAAATATAAAAAAAGGTAACTTGACCAAATTAGCCCTAACTTAATGGATTAAGAACTAACTCTTTTAGGACAAAATTTAAACCATAATACTAATGTAACTAAATTGATATATGAAAGAACTAACTCTTTCAGGTTTGGTTCACGTGATACCAAAGATTTTTCTTGAGACCCGTAAGATCAATTTATGTTCATTGATCAACTTTATAAGCCAATGATCTAATGGTCTACAATTGCACGATAACAATTTTGTGATTATTGAGAAGTCTCGTGACAATTTTGTGATTATGAATGTTCAGGTTTGTAAATCTAATCCAAGGGTTGAAAATTGGTCTTACAGGTCTCACAAAAAACCCTTAATCTCATATGATCCCAAGTTCCATATTTTGAAGAACCAACATTGTAATTTACTCAATATTTTATTATTTTACTTTTTTTAAATCCCAAACATGTTTTTTATTTAAAAAAATAAGAATATCCATTAAATAATTTATAGTTATTTATGCTTAACTTAAAGAAAAATAGCAAGGTTCTAGAGCAACAAACAACCATTGACTTCCAACGGAATCGTCTACGATACGTAACCCATATTTACTTCTTTCTATTTCCTACTTTTATTATTAATATCATAAAATTATATTTTCCAATTATAAATACGATAAGCGTAGAGGCTAAATAACGTTGTGGTCGATCCTTCTATTCGTTAATATCAAGTTGCCATAGAAGATGAACATATTGAGCTCGTTATCGCTAAATTATTTGGTATCATGGTTCTAATACTCGCTAATAAATCCAATATTTCCATCATTGCTGTTTATGTTATCATCTTCTGTCGCATCCTCAAAAGTATCCATCACAACCATCAATTCCCTATTTTTACTGCTAAACGTAACTTAACCGCCGTCACCAAACTGCTATATTGTGCAGTGTGCCTTCACGACGTAGATAGAGAGCAAAACTACCGCCGGCTACCACAATGTCACCACTGCTTCCATGTTAGTTGCATCGACACATGGCTTCAATCGCGATCCACATGCCTTTATGTCGAAATCAGGTCCCTCTTTATCTTCTTCCTCAGAAGCAGAAAGAGTCTGCATTTTTTTATTTGTTTATTTGTTTTTCTATGAAAGCTATTTGAAAGAGGATCAAATCCAATTTTAACAAGATTTTGTTGTTTGAGGATACTCCAAAACGACAAAAGTCTCAAGTTGGTTGTTGGATTAAAAGAATGCATAGATTGGATTCTCATATCATGTTTTCAGACCTACTTATGACAAATTCGACCAATGATGTCATTAAAAGACTATCAAATCTTGATTTAAACGCATTTCTATCCCCATCACTATCAAGTCCAAAATCAATGGTTTAAATAGTTCTTATGAATCTTTGACATGTAGCTAAGTTGGCAAAGGAGTAGACTGTGGAGTGACTTTGCCCAAATATAAACAACGTTCTGGGTTCGACCCCATATTCCTTTGCTAGCCTCAGTCGTTAAATGAGGCAACAAAAATGCCTCCTCGTGCTAACGTCCTTAAAGATAGGTTCTGTATGAAACTGCAATTGTCGGTAATCAACTTTTTGCTTCAAAAATAATTTTATAAAATGTAAAATAAATATATTTTTTAGATTATTCAGGACAATAACCTTTAACAATGGTCTCATGAGGATTATATGCAAGACTTCTTACACTCTTATCACTTTAATTTATTACAAATCACTTTTTTATGCATATTTTTTTATTTAAAAATAAGAATCATTTAATTATTTATGTTATCTTAGAGAAAAGTAGTAAGGTTCTAGAGGAATAACACCTAGGGCTATTTACAAAAATTTATCGGTAGGAATTATTAAGTAATAATGTATATTATTTAAAATTCAAGATTACAAATAAATCTTATATATGTACAACTTATTAAAGCTTGATGTTTGAATTAGTATAACTAACTTTAGATAAACATAATCAAATACTAGATAGGTATCTCATTTTAATTATTAAAAATCTAGAACATATTTAGGATAGAATTCTAACAAAATACTAATTATTATCTTTATAAAAAATTTATATTATTAAACAAAAAATAAATGACTTCATTACTAAATCTAAATTAAATTATAATAAAAATTTGAATTAAAGAAATTACACAAAAAAAAAGAACTTTTAAATATTTAATTTGATACTAAAATTGATACATTTTTTTTTCAAAATTTTATGATACCTTCAAATTTATATTTTATTCAAAAAATAAAACCATTATCATTTTTTTAATATCATATAAAATCGTATTATAACATCGACCGAAAAAAAAAAACGATACATTAAAATCAAGATATATCTTATTATATTACATAAATACTCTTCTAGTTTATGTATAACAAGGATAATAAAACTTAAAAGGATAATGCCACGCATATGTAATGGGGTGGGGAAAAGACCCCCACTCAAAAGATAATTTTTTTAAATAATTTAGGTAAAAAAATTACACTTACATCCTTAGGTGACGTTTGTTTTTTAAGAGGTGCTGAAGTCTGAAGTTTGAATTCACTTCTGACTTTTAAGAGGTTGTGCTGAAGTCTGAAATCTGAATCAGTCAGACTGTTTGTTTTTTGCGTCTGAAATCTGAAGTTTGAAGATGAGAGATCGAGAGTTGATATGGATCGACAATTGACAAAGTTGAGAGATGAGAGATCGAGACAGAAGAGTTGATCTAGAGAAATCGAGCACAAAGAGATCAGAGTAGGTAGACGACGATTTGAAATAAGAGGTAATAAGAGGTTTCACAACCACTTAAATTTTCAGACTTAATAAGAGCTTTTAAGCTCTTAATTGGAAAAAAAAAAAAAAAAAACACACTGAATCCTCTTATGTCTGACCGATTCAGACTTAAGAGGACATTAAGAGTTTTTTTTTATTAAAAACAAACAGCCCCTTAGTTTCCTCCGTCATTTATGACGGTTTTCTTAAATGGTCTAGTCTATTTTAACGAAACCCTTCACTTTCTTGTTTGATAGTCGTTTTCCGTACATTAATTGTTTTGTTACTGTTAATTCTTGCAATCATGTTCAATTTCTTGTTCTTTTGGTTTAAGGATAAATTAATTCACATATTGTTAATTTATATATATGGTCAGATCAATTCATCTAGAAGGAAAATATGAAATTATATGAATAAAATAACAGTATAATTTGTTATTCGGTTCACCGATATGGTAAAAGAAGTCGAAACCGAAACTTACATTAATTATTTGGTTACTCGAACCATTAAATTCGCAAACCGAATTAACCCGAAACAAGTGTGATTCATATGAGTTATCGGTTTTGGATTTTCTTTATACCCGTAGGATCTCTAATCATCTAAATTTCTGGATCTGCCATTGAATAATGTTGTAAACGTACTCAAATTATGTTTCATGATTGTTTTTTATACTTATGTTCAACTACAGTTTCTAACAATAATAACCAAAATCAAGAATTCAGGGTTTAAAAAATCTCCATTTAATTTGAATTTTTTTTAACATGTGAAACATATTAAAATGTATGTCACATTAACATTGAAAAAGTGATTCTTGTATGATTTGTACTAATGATTGGGTTTAAAGGGGGGGTTTCAGATATAAGCCATGTAATTGTTACAAATTTTACAAACCAATCTCAATCGTATACGTAGATAATGTGTGGATTAAATGAGTTCCTAAATTGAATCTCTCAACCACATCTTTAACTGATTTTATAACCGTCTATAAATTCAAAATCAAGGGTAGAGATTAGGTTTGTACAGTTTGTAACAATTGCATGGTTTGTATTTAAAATCTCCTTTATATAGTTGAATTCCAGTGAATATAAATCTTATGGTGATATGTAAAAACAAAACGTTCATATATTTTTAACTACTTTTATTTACTTATATATTATCATGATCAAAACTTTAACAAATCATGTATTTAAAATGACTTGAATATATGTAAAAGTGATTGAAAATGAAGATAAAAGTAGATGAAAATAGTTGAAAGTAGCTAAAGTTAGATAAAAAAAGTCAACTTATCCAAAGGTTTAGAAGTGTTCTCAGCATAAATGATTCTCGCACAATACCCCCCCCCCCCCCAAACACACACATGTATAAATATATACACACATACACAATAGAGCCTTCTTTTTAGAACTTTCTAATACGTGAAATCAAATTTAGACCATAACATATTGGTTAAAAATTAAAATCTAATTTGGAAAGTCAACTTTAATTGAAAAATAGGGGCAAATTGGGATTTTAAAGACCCTCTATCCTCTCTCCGTAATATACACACACAATTGAATATGCGCACAAGATGAAAACATTGTGAACATTTTCTTAGGAATGCTGTTATAGTGTATTAACATAATCTGAATTTACAAGATCTGGTATTCATTGTGAACATATTGTAACACCAACTAAATCTAAATCTACCACTTGTCAACACCACATGACCATTTTGAACACCCTAGTAAGGAATTCATTATTGTGCACACATGTGGTTGTGTGTGTGTGTGTATACAATGTTGGGTTCACGTGAGACCAAAGGTTTTTCGTGAGACTCGTAAGACCAATTTATGTTCATTGATTAGCTTTATAAACTAATGACTTAATGGTCTAAAATTGCACGGTGGCAATTTTGTGACTGTTGAGAAGTCTCGTGACAATTTTGTGATTATGAATATTCAGATTGTAGATTTAATCCAAGG
>NC_037539.1:8761181-8766982 GCF_001531365.2 Cynara cardunculus var. scolymus
GAAAGTTGTAAAATACCAAAAATATCTTTGCATTAAAATTTTAATTCAAAATTGTCAAAATTATAAATTTTCTAATTTATCTATTGATTTGTGGTTAATATTGGTTCTCACAGTTACCACAAACTAATTAGTTCTCGTTTGATTAGGTATATATATATATATATATATATATATATATATATGTGTATGACCCCTTTGATTTGTCATACAAGTATTTTATTAATGTACTTTTATTTAAACATGTTTTTTATTTAAAAAAAATAAGAATACCCATTAAATAATTTATAGTTATTTATGTTTATTAACTTAAAGAAAAATAGTAAGGTTCTAGAGGAATCAACAACCATTTGACTTCCAAAGCCGTCGTCTACGTCAACGTAATCCAAACTTTCTACTCCATATTTCCTACTTTTATTATTAAAATCATAAATTATTTACAATTTCCCATTATAAATACTCTACTTGTGGAGGTTAAATCATCATCTGCTTCCTCCTCCTCTTCCAAACATCAACTTGCCATGGATGCCCAACAAATCGACCTCCTTGTCGCCAAATTATCTGGTATCGTGGTTTTAATACTGACTAACAAATCTAATATTTTCATCGTTGTCGTTGTCGTCCTCATCCTCCGTTGCATCCTCAAAAGTATCTACCACCGACATCAATTCCCCATCTTCACTGTTAAACGTAACGTAACCGCCGCCACCAAACCGCTATATTGTGCGGTGTGCCTTCACGATATAGATGGAGGGCAACGCTACCGCCGGCTACCGCAATGTCACCACTGCTTCCATGTCAACTGCATTGACACGTGGCTTCAATCGCAATCCACGTGCCCTTTATGTCGAAATCAGGTCCCTCTTCATCTTCTTCCTCGGAAGCAGAAGAAAACTAGTTATTTTTATTTGTTTATATATTTTTCCATGAAAGCTATTCGAAAGAGGATTGGAACCAATTTTAATAAGATGATGTTGTAACATAGTATAGCAAAAGTCTCACATTGATATTCAAATATAGGAAAAACAGCTAGATTCGGTCGTTAATTTATGTATACGTATCAATTTACGTCAAATTCAAGCAAATGACATCGAGAAAAGGTAAAGAATTCACCCTCGTGTCCTTCAATTCTCGCTTTAATTGCATCGTCTGTCGCATCATCACACTATCAAGTCCAAATTCGTGAGGTGTAAAATAGAAATATCTGAAAAGGTGTTATTCCCTCTGTCCCAAATTAAGTGTTTTATGTTTTAGTTGTCTCAAAATAAGTGTCCACTTTTTCATTCTACTCTTGTTACGAGATGAATAAAGTTCTTTTTCTCTATTATCAAGAGAAAAAATACCAGTTAGTTATTTAAAAGTGTAATAATTACATATTCCTAAAATTATACAAACATGGGAGCTCCAGACACTTTGAAATTTGAAGACCAACGCCAATTACGAAATTCTAGACTAATACGTCTAATTTTAATCTTATCATTTTTGTAAAATACAATAACAAAAATTAAATCTATACCATAGTGGTGTAGAGTATACAAATATTCATTTTTTTAATAAATTATTTAATTAATGAGTTTTTATGATAAAAGTTGTAAGTATTTATGATCGTAAAAATCGAATGGAATCGATCATTTTGTATATGTTATTGATTCTAAGTCAATATAAGCATCGATCAAGTAAATATCGTATCAACAAATCAAACAACTAAGGAGCCATTTATTATAACACTTACTTGGTAAGTGCTTACCGGATAAATTTCCTTATCGGATGAACATGAGAAGAGCCAAAAATCTTACTGGGTAAGAGAAATGAAAAAGATAGAGTCTTACCCGGTAAGTAAAGATGGTGACTCTTACCCAATAACTTGTTGCATTTGATATGTTTTGATGTACTAAAATCTTATGTATAAAAATAAATTATAATGTTGAATCCTATCGGTAAACAATTTATCGGGTAAGCATTTAGGTAAACGGCGCCTAAATCAACCATAATGACCGACAAATTCTTATAGTAAGTTGTTTAACAATATTCTCGTTAGTCAAATTTACCTATAAAACATATATTTTTTACAATTATTTTCTAAAATTCCTACTTAAATTTAAATTAAGAGTAAATTACATGTTTGGTCTTTGTCATTTCTCAAAAATGACATTTTTTTATTTTTACAATTTTAAAATTATAAGATAGTTATCATGATTTGTAAAAATGTACAGATTTGGTCCTTGTCTGTATTAGCCGTTAAAGAATTCCGTTAAATGAAGAGCGTTTTCATCATTTTATTGTTTTTTTTTTTTAATTTTACCTAATTAAATTCGATGTTAAGATTTAGCCCATGTGGTTTTTGATTGGGTAAAAGTTAAAGAAACTGATAAAAGGACTAAATTGTTCTCTTTTAATGCCATTAGAGGGACATACCAAATTCGAACGTTTTTGCAAATCATGATGACCATATAATAATTTTTAAACTGTATGGATGAAAAGTGTTAATTTTGACAAACTACAAGAACCAAATTTGTAGGTTGCCATTAAATTTGTAGTTTCATAACGGAAGTCAGTTTGGAACCAAATCTACCCATCTATATAGTTGAATTTCGGTGAAAATATGAGTTATAGTGAGAACCTGAGATCAAACGTTCATATATCCACAACTACATTTATTTACTTATTTTATCATTATAACAAAAACTTTAACAAATTCATTTATGTGAAAGTGATTAAATGTATATAGAAGTTTGTAAAAAGGACTGAAAATGAAGATAAATGTTATGATTTAACATATTGTTTCACGTATGTTTGTGTTCTCCTTATGAAAAAGTTGCTTGTGAATTTTTTTTATTCACATAGTGAAACAAAAAATACATATAAATAATATTCATATGATGAAATAAATACATGTGAAACTATTATATTATGAAACAAATATATGTGAAATAATATATCAAATACTAGTATTTGATGAAAAAAAAGCATGTAAAAATTTATTTTTACATCGATTCTCACGTGGTTTGTAACATTTTTGTGATTCTCATTTAATTTTACCTTTATATATATATATATATATATATATATATATATATATACACACACACACACACACACCTTTACAGTTGTTTTGTTGTGAAGTTTCAAGTGTAAAAATATGGTTTAACGGGTCTCACGAAAACATGTTAGTTTCACGTGATCTCAAGTCTCTCTCTCTCTCTCTCTATATATATATATATATATATATATATATGAGGTTGGGTTCTAGTAAGAATGAAAGTTATTGTAAGAAGGGTAAGAAGAGATATCCACTCTTAGATCAAACATAATTGAAGAGAACCACTAGATCAACACTAATAAAATGTACTAGATTAATTCATTTCTAAAGTGCAATTCATGTGTTGTTTTAAGTTTAAAAGTGATAAAAAATCTAAATATCTTCTTATATTTCTCACCTTAACTCATATTATCATACAATTATTTATATATATATATATATATATATATAATATTATATCTGTTCATGCATGTAGTTTCTATTTAGGAATCATTATATTGATACTTATCAAGTATTTTCAACTAGTGGGTCTCTCTAAGGTTCTCTTTGCAATTAAAAAACACACACACACACACATGACAAATTCTTGCCGAATCCAAAGAAATAAAAATAAATTAAAAAGGAGTCAACTTATTCCAATTTCATCATTATTAAATCTAAATGTCCGAATAACAGATATAGTCATGATACAAAGTTTATAAAGAATAGCAGACATAATCAGAGTTTAATACATATTCAAAATCCCCCATACAAGAATTTTACGTATAATCTATACTATATTAGAAATCATTTGATAAAAACTCTTAAAAATGAATTTGTATGCATGAAGTATTGTATATTGATGCATATTACTTAAAATTCAAGATTACAAATAAATTTTGTCTAAATACAACTTATTAAAGCTCTATGTTTGAATTCGCGTAACTAACTGCGGATAAACATAACCAATTAGAGATTTAGAGGATAAATATCTCATTTTAAAATATAAAATATCTAAAATATAATTAGAATAATTATCGAGTTCTAACAAAATAATTAATTATTATCTTTATAAGAAAATTATATTATTAAACCAAATATAAATTACTTCGTTATTGAACCTAACTTAAATTAAAATAAAAAAAATTGAATTAAAAAATTACACAAAAATAGGAATTTTAAATAGTTAATTTGATACTAATATCGATATATTTTTGTCAAATTTTCATAATATCTTTAATTTTATATTTTATTAAAAATAAAAACAGTATCGTTTTTTCAAAATCAGATCATATCATACTATAACATCGATTAAGATAAAGAATAAAATAAAATATTAAAATCAAGATGTATCTTACTGCATTGTACAAGTACTAATAATTATTTATAAAATCTCTGTCGTTAAAAAAATAATAATTTATAAACATGTATGTTTATCTTAAAAAAATCAATAAGGTTCTAGAATAATCAAACACTGTCTTTAATTCCTAGTAGTGACCGGCATCACCCACACTCGTTCCAATACCCCTTGACTTCCAAAGCCATCGTCTACGTGACGTGACGTGACGTGACCCAAACTTACTCCTCTATATTTTCTGCTTTTATTATTAAATCATTATTTAATTCTGCTTTTATTATTAAATCATTATTTAATTAATTACATTTTCCCATTATAAATACCATAATTGTGGAGGCTATAATACTCCTCTTCGTTAATATCAAGTTGTCATGGAAGACAAACAAATCAAGTTCATTACATCTAAATTAACTGGTATTGCGGTTTTAATACTGACCAGCAAGTTCAATATTTTCGTCACTGTTGTTGTCCTCCTCATCTTCTGTCGTATCCTCAAAAGCATCCATCATCTTCATCAATTCCCCGTCTTTACCGCTAAGCGTAACACAACAGCCGCCACCAAACTGCTATATTGTGCGGTGTGCCTTCATGACATAGACGAAGGCCAACGCTACCGTCGGCTGCCGCAATGTTGTCACTGCTTCCATGTCAACTGCATCGACACGTGGTTTCAATCACGATCCATATGCCCTTTATGTCGAAATCAGGCCCCTCCTCATCTTCTTCCTCGGAAGCAAAAAGAGCCTGGGTTTTTTTATTTGTTTATTTACTTATCTGCAGAAGCCATTCGAGAGAGGGTTGCATCTAATTTTTAATAAGATATTGTTGCTTGAGGGTACTCTAATATGACAAAAGTCTCAAGTTGGTCTTCTTTAACATCATCACACAATTATTTCCATGAGGTGTAAATGTAACAACCCTCATATTCCCATTACATATAATTCACATCATCATACTCATAATACTTAAAATAGTATTATTACAAAACATGAACTATCAAAATGCATCTTTAATACATATGCACACAAACTAAAATCATCATTCAGACTTTTCCCTTGCCTTTATCTTTCAGAGTACGCTGACCTGCAAAACATGTTAGTCCAACAACTGAGCGTTAGACCCAAAGGTCTAGTGAGTGCATAATCTCATTCAACAATATACATTCCAAACAATCAGTTTAGAATCAAACATGTTCTGAAACATAAATGTATTTATGTTTCTCGCGGTTACACCGCCATCTCATCACTCTCGCGGTTACACCGCCATCTTATCACTCTCGCGGTTACACCGCCATCTTATCACTCTCGCGGTTACACCGCCATCTCACACGCAGTTACACTGCCATTATATCACTCTCGCGGTTACACCGCCATTATATCACTCTCGCGGTTACACCGCCATCTCACACGCAGTTGCACTGCCATTACA
>NC_037539.1:8767117-8812034 GCF_001531365.2 Cynara cardunculus var. scolymus
GCAGTTACACTGCCATAATATCACTCTCGTGGTTACACCGCCATTATATCACTCTCGCGGTTACACCGCCATCTCACCCGCAGTTATACTGCCATAATATTTCAAAACATTTCTTCTAAAACATTCTCTTTTCACCCGGTTTAGAAGTCCGGTCAACTTGTCCGGATTAGAAGTCCGGTCAAAACACTTTGAAAATAAATCAACTCCCTTGTCCGGTTTAGAAATACGGTCAATACACTTTGAAAATAACTATCATCTTTGTCCGGATTACAAGTCCGGACAACACTTTAATATAACGTTGTCCGGTTTAAAATAAACCAGACGATACACCGTTCACCCTTTGTCCGGTTTAGAGTATACCGGACAATACATCACCCAACCTTTTGACCGGTTTAGAGTATACCGGTCACCCCTTAGCCGGTTTATATGTAAGCGGTTTAGAAATAAACCGATCAACACATGGCCGGTTTAGATGATACACCGATCACCTCATGGCCGGTTTAGTTAATATCCGGACAAAACACAAGCGGTTTAATTGTCCGGATTACAATCCGGACAACTCTTGAACGGTTTAAACAAGAACTTCTCATAAAATGTAACAAAATTCATGAAAACCAGTTCTAAAAGCTTATCAAACTGTATGTAAGCAATTCATATCCAAAGCTTTTTATACATTCACCTGTAGAAATTGAGAACCAAAACCTTTGAAATCTTCTTCTTTCTGCACAATCCTCTTGATTTCTTTTAGAGCAATTTTCCAAATAAAGTAGGTGTATATATGTTTCTTCTTCACAACTACTATTTATATTCATATTGTTAAGAGATGAGAGGATGGCGGCTCAATAAGCCGACCTCCCTCTTTTAAAATATTATTCTTCATACACACATACATATCATACATATATATATATATATATATATATATATATATATATATATAAATCCTTTCATAATAACCAGAATATTACAGTAAAATAGATATATTTAGAAAGGTATTAATTAGATTATTGTTTCTGTTTAACATTTTAGAGTAGAGCTGTATTTATACAGTGTCAAAATTAATTTAATACAAATTTACCATTTTTTAAAAAGACCATCAAAAGTAATTTATCATATCAAAAAAGTAAATTATATCGTTTTTACGCATTTTCGAGAATAAACGTGACAAAAACCATTAACAACCATTTTTGGATTATATGTTACAAACACCCTTCCCCCCGGAAGGATTCATCATGCTGGATGAGGCTTGCACCATCATTCAGACGCTATAAAGATAGACTTTGATACCATTTGTAATGTCCCAAAACCCAAAGCAACAAACTGACCAATAACCTTCACAAATTTGCTATGGTAGAAGTTATTGATAACCTACAACTTTAAAATTATAAAAAGCTCATAAATCTACTGAGATTTTTATTACAACATGGGTTACTAAAACTCCATCGATTGTAAAAAAAGAATCCGACAATATATAAGTTGAATAAAATAAAAACCTAAAACTTCCATCAAATCAGTTCTTTATTTGCTATTAACATTATGCACTAAAATTAACTTCTGGCCTTATTTTTGGGTCGTATTGGATATGATAAGACTGGACAAAACTTTATTACGTAATTTTGATTGCTAATACTCTATTTTATATACTTTGAACATAATCGTAAGAGAATGTGTTTTTATATGCTCAAAGAAAATGATATGTTAATATGAATTTTAAACTACCATTTTCAGAAAGGGCTTAAATATTAAAATAAAAAATTTAGGTTTTTTGGTTTGACTCTGGTTTGAAATTAAGAGACAGTATCCGAATCGATAAGAGGTAAATCTTGTTTGGTAAAAAAATATCCCTTTTGATGATTCTAAAACCATCTTAATGATTTTGTATCTTAAGTTTCTCTAAACCATTCAGAACTCTAATTTCATTATGAACAATTACCAAACAACCATATATTATTTTACACTGTATTATAATAACCTCTTAATCAATTTTACCACTTAATATCAAACAACTTTTTAATATCAAGGATTGTGATGTGTTTTTGTGTCCTCCAATTTGGAGTTAAAAAAAAATGGATTAAAAAAATATTATTTTTATAAATATAACCTTTAAAAATATATTATTTATAACAAATGACTGAAAATTTTATAATAATTTTTTAGATGAATTTAATTTCTCCCGTTACTTATTTTCCTTTCCGCCACTTTTTTTTATATCCCTTCTTTTACGTAGTGATAAGCATAGACGGGTATTCGTCTTATTTGACGATTACCTGAATTGGAACAGGCAGTTTTTGAGATATTGGAGCCGAAACCGGTTAGAGCGGTTCTTGAATATTTGGAACGAGAACCGGTTCCGCTTCCGGTTCCGGATACCCGCTTCATAAAATATTAAAATTTTGTTATTTAGAAATAAAAAATAAAACATGCCAAAACACTAAATAAATAAACAAGAATACAAATTATACGGAATAATGGTTACAAATATTGTTTAACGATTACAAACCATAATAGACTAATAGTAAATGTTGAAAGTTTAATAATTACATAATACATACTATAATAGTAAATGTTCAATATCATATACTACGAATCCAATTAAACACACAATTTGAAAAAATACTAATCATTTTATCTCAAATTATGAATCTTGTTTCAACTTCTTGCATACCCATCGCATCCTCAACCTTGTACGGTACCTGTGAATAATTGAGTGTTAAAAAAACTACACAAACTCATAAAAAATTGCACATATTTTTAATAAAAAACTAAACAAATTTTATATAACAAAAACTGCACAAACTTCGTATAAAAAACTGCACATATTTTTTTATATAAAAAACTGCACAAGCCTGAGAGTATGAGTCGTGAGACAGAGATTCGGCGTGACTGCGATAATTCGATGAAGACGGTCTGTGAGAGACCTCAAGCCTGAGAGTATGAGTCGATGAGGCATAGAGGTGGGACCAAAAATCTAATCTAGAGTTATAAGTTCTTGACCTAATTTAAATTTAGTATTACAAAAATTAATTATTATTTTTAATTGAAAAATACCGGGTACCCGGTCCCGGAACCGGTCCCGGTGGGTAACGGTTTCGAAAAATTGAGAACCGAAACCAGAACCATTCTCAATCGGTTCCGTATTTTAGAAACCGGAACCGAGACCACTCATATCGGTTCCGGTTCCGAAACCGGCAGTTCCAAGACAGTTCCAGTTCCGCAAGTGGGTACCCGGTTTCGCTGCTCACCCTACTTTTAGGGGTGTTTGGGATTGCTTATAAAAATAACTTATTGACTTATTCCGATGTGATACTGGTAATAAACATTTTTGAATGTTTGGATAAACAGTTTATATCGGTGCCAAACCGTGAAACCGGTAATAAGAATTTTTTAAAGAAGTTAAACTATTATAAGTTATAATAAATTGATAAACACTTTTGTAAAAAATAATATAAGTTGTTTCAAATAAACAATCCCAAACACCATTCATTGAAGTTTACTCATCGTTGTGGTTTCAGAAGCCACAATGTTGAATTGCTACCAATGTTCAATCAGTACCTTTTTGGATTCTTGAAATTTATTAATCGTTATGGTTTCAGAAGCCAAAATGTTGAATTGCTACCGATGTCAATGAATGTGAGGAATTATTGAAGGATTTGATGCTATGAAGGTAAGCCAGCTTTAATTTCGCTGATTTTAATCTTGGATTTTGAAATGGGTGCAATATCAGTTTATCTAGGTTTAGGGTTTTGGAGTTGACTCAACATGGTAATTATTTCCCTAACCGACTTGTGTTCTTTATGGCTTTTTCAAATTCGGTCGTTGGTGAAGGTGGTGGTGACTTGAAGGTATTGAATTATGAATTTGGAATTTGTGGTAACATAGAGAATTCAAGTATGTAATAGGTATGGTATCTGTAGTTTTAAATCCAATGTGTTGATAGGTTATGGTGAGATTTTGTTGAATTTAACATGACAAAAACAATCCGTAAAATAACTTCTAGGGTTATAACTTAAAAATCATATTCCAATGCCAAAAATAAAAAAAACAGTCTATATATGACACAAGACTTTGTAACTCCATCATCCTCTGCACTTTTTCTTGTGACAATGTTGATTCAGTTAGTTCTGTAAATTAAATATTGTTAGAATCTATTATCCTTCCAAGTTTTAGCAGGATCCATATAGAAGCTATACTGTATCTTCTATATAAACAGAAATTAAATCCCGATCATGTAGAATGATATGCTCTGGGAAATTTGGTTTTTATGTTGAGAAAGGCTTTCTGATGTCGTTTGTTCAAGATAAAATATTTGACATGGGGGGATGTGATAAGGAGAGATTGTAAGGCTGGAGTATACCAAAGAATATGACCTTAAATAGGTGTGTGTGTGTGGAAGGACTTCACTTATTTCCCAGAACACTTCATATATGAATAATCCGATGCTAAGTAAATATTTTCTTCATGTGGCGTTCTTTCTTTTGTTTTTAAAAGATGCCTCAATGAGAACATGGATGATTAGTGTCTTGATTAACTGAACATAGTCACTTGTGGTTGTTTTGTTTTTTAAGGAAGCTCTTCTTAATTGCAGCATTCATGTAGGATAATTTGTTTCCATTTACTCAAAAGTAGTATTAGTTGGTAATTACATTGATAGTTTGATGCAGCATCATTTGTTTCCATTTCATTATTAATTAAAATTGGTTCTCCATTCATTGTTGGAGGTTCTTTTTCCTTCTTATTAAATAACCATGGTATCTGGCACCTTTGGGTAATTAGTCCATGGGATCCTTGACAGCACAAACTCTAGGATTTCTAGCAACATGTCCCCTAATGAGTTGGTATACATTGTGGGAGTTCGTAGTTTCTATGTGGAGCTGTGTCAACAAAAAGATGTTTGTTATTTTGTCGAAATATAATATCTATGCTATTATAGGGCCTGCCAACATGTCTAGGATACTGAAATGATAATTTGAATCCATAATCTTTGCTATGCAAAATTCTCTTTGACCTACTGTTCATTTTTACATCAAGGGTTGTGAGTTTTAGTTCAAGAAGTTTTAGTACAATATAATCTGATAGAATTGTTGAGGGGTTGAGTCGTATAATTTGAAGCTTATCTTGAGTAAAGGGAAACCATCATCTTGTGTTTGATGATGTATAAACTCCCATAGTTGGTTTCAACCTTATTTCTCTCATTTTCCTTGCAACTGTTACTGGTTACTGCATTTACCGTCTTTATTGCCTGCTTTCACACTCTTCATTTTCACAATTGCGTAATTTTTTTTTGTCAAACTCTTTGTTTCTCTTGTCTTTGCAAAACTTTTCCGCAAGCTGACGGGGTTCTTCATGGATACACCATCTCTTGGGGTAGATGAAAGGTCCGCGTACACCCCAACCCCTTACTTTCGACTGGGATATACTGTGTAGGTTTTCTTTAGTGTGAGCAAGAACCCAATATATATATATATATATATATATATATATATATATATATACTAATTTGGTAATAACTAGCATCACATATCGGACCACACCCGTATAATCATTTGTCCAAGTTCAGTGAACCTAGGGCTATAAGGGTAAGGAGAAATATAATTATGTATACGCAGCCCAAAATCAAACATTGGATCTTCAATACACAGCCCAAAATCGAACATTGAAGGCTAATTCTATTGGATTAGGGCTCCATATCACTCCTTTTCAGCTCATGTGTCATGATATATAAGCTTCATCTTGCCGCTCACAAAGGCACGCTCCAAACTCGAACTCCCTTTCTGCATTTTGTACCTTCCATGTGTGAACAGACGAGTTGCCTAGGCATCAGTGTATCTATATCCTGAAGACCTTTGGATCTTTGGCAAGTTTCTTCCAGCTAGGTGAGGTCTACCCAAGCTGTCCCACAACACAAAATAATGCGGAAAAGAGCAAGAAGGGTTAAAGATAGGGCCAGGGAAATGCTGAATGATGATGATCGCATCAGCCGTTTGCCCAACGATGTTATTCATCACATTTTTTCATTCATAGATACTAGATTTGTTGTTCAAAGTAGTCTTCTATCAAGCAGGTGGATAAATACATGGAAATCCCATCCCCGTCTGAACTTTGAGATCGACCGCTCCTCCAATCACACAAGCGGCTCTAGATTTCCCAATTTTGTGCATCGGTTTCTTTCTGCTCGTGATGACAATGCAGAAATTTCTACCATCGATTTCCGATCAAACTCTATTAGGCTTCCGCTCCTCAAAGAGATCATAATCTATGCAATGTCACATAAGACTCGAAAGATAAACATTGAATTCTTGCGAGGTGGACACACAAGACGCGGTGGTATTGATATATCTTTATTTAGATCTCAATTTCTTCAACACCTCTATTTGGGCATTGATTTTGGGGTTTTCATAACTCCAACTCTGAACTGGGATTTGCCTGCTCTGACTACTTTGAATCTTGATGGTGTTACATTTACACTGGATCTTCCTAATGATGGTGCTCGTAAGTCCGTTGAGTTATTTTCTCGCTTTTCAAATTTAAAAACCCTTGTCTTGATTGATTGTCGGTTCGCAAATATTGATCAATTTGTTATCATGTCAAATGGGTTAGAGAGTCTTTCCATGTTAGATCTGCATCATACAGATTCCTTTGTGATCTCAGCACCAAAACTCTCATCTTTCACTTATAATGGCATGGCTCGGTTTTCATTATTAGCTAAGGGTCTTCATTCATTAGAGAAAGTCAACTTTCACACATTCTATCATAAATCTCTGCAAAAGCAACCAGAGCTTGTGGAATTGATGATCAACACCTTCCATCAACTGTTTAAGGCAAAGTTTCTTAGCTTAAACTCAGATGCCTTGAAGTTTCTTTCGGAGTTCCCGGAATTACTTGAAAGAGAGCCCTGCCCTTTTATGAACTTGCAAAGTTTGACATTGGTTGAACACCAACTACCTCTCCCCTCGATTGTATATGTTGATGTTCTCACTTATTTCCAAAACAGCTCTCCAGCTCTTAAAGTGAATTTTGAATTAGATCGAGCACCACATTGCGTGCGCTGCGTGGACGGCCATTAGTGATTTGATTGTTAGCCTGCATCATGATAAATCATTGTCAGGTAAGGTCAGTCTAAGTTCTTTTACTTATTCTTGTTAAACTTTATGTTGAGCTATTCTTAAATTTACAACTGTTATTGTCATCTACTATGAGTAAGAATGCTATATTATCTTCATTGATATTGGATCATTGTAGTATACAGGTCAACATCTTCTGTTTATTTGGAATAAATATCGCCTTGATTAATACATCTTATTTGTTGGTTTTCCCTGTTTTCTCATTCCATCCCTGCCAAAATAGATGCAATGTTAACTGACTGCTTGGTCTAATGAAATTTCTAATTTGTGGTTTTTAAATTGTGTCATTCCATTGTTAAATAAGAGAGTATACATAATATAATTCATGGACCCTTTTGGTCGGCTTAGAGAATAAAAACAAAACCTTAAATCCAACTCTATATAATATATGCATAACGGAAGTTAATATAACTACCACTCCTCAAAATTTGGCATAACTATTGGTCATGCGTAATTTACCATATAGAACTGTCCATATAGATTTCCTCAAAATATCAGCCAACTGATGTTCCGTCCAGATATGAATAGACTAAACAAAAGGATGATCCTTTGAAGTCCCACTGTGAGATGATAATAAACCTCAATATGTTTCGTTCTCTTATGCAAGTCCATAGTTTCTTAGCGATGCACATAGTGGCTGTAACAATAGAGCCTTGTTGTATCACCTGTACAGACACCAAGCTTTGAGAAGCCTCCTAGTCCATGTTATCTCACATGGCATATCGGCTATGGCCCGATACTCTTGCTAGATTGGGATGGGAGACATGGTTTTTACCCTTCCATGAAAGTAGATTACCACGTATAGATACATAATACAATGTGATAGAGTTCCTGGAGAAGGAACAACTTGCTCAGTCTCCATCAACAACCTTCGACTCTTTCTTCTTGACCCATACTCTGTGGCCACATTTAGGTAGAGAATCTACTATTCTTTCTACACCATCCTTAGTGAAGACACCAACACGAAAATGACCATGGCTAGAGTTTAGGATTCTTTAAACTAGAGATGCCTTCGGATACTTCAAAACATGGAGAATGTCACGTGGCCAATACGTGTATATGAAAGGAATGATTATGCTCACCAAACATAAGGTATTTGGGTGTGTGAACATTCAGATAATTGCATTCCCCGATGAATCTTCTATGTCTCTCAGGATTCCTTGTAGGCTTACTGTCATCAAGAAAAAGCTTCCTTGCGGGAAGAGTTGGATAACATAGTGGGCTTGCATCCTAATAATTTACACTGACAAAAGAACTTTAGGACATACTTTTTTTGAGATAAGAGTATCTATTGTCGTGAACGAAATATCTCAATTCCTATGAAGTAGTAAAGACATCTAAGCCAGTAAAATGCTAATGTAGCCCAACTAAATTCTTCAGCTTGGTAATGCATTGATCATCATCCCTTGTGATAGTATTATTGTTGATCCTCTCTCTTAGTGATTTGATGATAATCTCTTTTGCCCTATGCGAAGTATTTATGTTTCTGTTATTTAGTTCCAGCGATCATCACTGAGTCTGTTCAGTGATCGCTGAAGAACTTGTATTGTAAATCCAATCAGCGACAACGATACTTCAAGAAGACAACACTCACACCAAAGAACCTTCAGCGAAAGTCGAAGACTGAAACTGAAGATTAGAGACTGGCGAGCATGTGATCTGAAGCGGTATTCAGTGATTACAAGCCTGTCTACATATGTGTGAAGACTGCCTAAGCCTCAGCGAATGCTGAAGAGACCTTCGGGTTATTCCAGCATTCAGTGATCAAAAGAAGCTTGTTGAGCACGATTGTTGTTGTCCTGTCCTTATACACATAAAGGACAAACCCATACCATTTCTAAACGTTAGTACGGTACGGAGCCGATTAATTGACTCTATTACCCACCAACTTTATGAAAGGATGTCTGCTCATGAATAGGCTTTTGTACTATTCACTGTAGCAAAATACAAGCCTTCCCCTTAAGGTTTGACACACGTTCTAACCCTACCACGTTGCATTAAATGCATATTTAATGCAACGAGTATAAATAGATGTGTTCTATCTCCATGCAGAGACACTCTTACTATAAACCTTACTCTGAGATTTCTTGCGCTTAAGTAAAAGAACACACATCTAAGAACAAATACGCTCATTTTCAAGAGCAAGTTAGAATCATTTTCATTGTATTCTAAACAAGTTTTCTCCTAGAAAGAACTTACTTTCTTCTATTTCTTTAACAATAAATCTTTTCTTATTTGCTAAGATTAAGTGTGTAAACTTTAGATTGTTCAGATAGGTTTTCCTTACCTTATCTTTCCGCAAACAATCTTGTAAAATCTGTATTGATATTCTCTTATCAATATATATTTTAAATTTGAAAATATTGTGTTTGTATTCATCCCCCCTTCTACAAACTGTTATACACATCTTGTAGACCCTAACGGGACCAACAGTTATCAATACATACAACCATAATAATGTATTTATCTTGTTGGTGGTGGAAGAATATCGAGTAATCTTACTTCAAGTCCAGACCAACTTGCTAAAGAGCCTTACAGAACCGTCCAAGCAAAGCTCTAGGCAATTGCTTGATCGCATACAATGGATTATATAACGTACTTAGTCCTTGGAAGCCTCTTCACAAAGTTGATGTCCTTGGAAGCCTCTTCACAAAGTTGATATAGAATACTTCAAGAACACCATTGAGAAATGCATTATTGATACTCAACTGATTTAGAGAACGGTGGTGAATAGTCCTTAGGGTCACATAGATGCGAACATATGATATCTTGGCTACAAGAGGGAGAATCTTCTTAGTCAATACTATAGACTTAAAATACACTTTGGTGATTAGACGAGCTTTGGACCAGTATAGAGAGCCAGGAAGGTGCACTTCACTCCATATACCTACTTAGAACTAATTGAGCACTTTCAGTGAGAAGACATGTTAAAATTCAAGTCTTATTTGTCCTCAGAGCATCCATCACCCTACGTGGGTCATAACCAAAAGAGCCTCTTGTCCGTTCTTCGGGATAAGATAACTATCAATGGTAGAGGTGAAGGCTAAGGAGTCCGGTGTGAGGACAATATAGACTAGGAAATTTTGGTTGGGGTAGTGGGTGTAGGTAAGAATTTCTTTCCTCAAAGCAACATGGAGTAACTAGACAAGGGGCAACAGAGGGTGGTGTAGGATGGGGGCCACGCTGGATATTTGGGTATCAGGCTATGGCTTGGGTCAGGTATAGTATGTTGTGCTTAGGCTTACAGAAGTACCTGGAGGGGCAAAAAGTGTATGTTTCAGAGTGCTGGGAACCGCGTGAACCAATTAATGGATCGGGCTCCGAAACACATGAAATAGGATTAGAGGGGTGTTTGGAGTAGCTCGCTACCATAATATGGGAATATTCAAAAGTAGACTCGGTATCACTAGTAGAAAAAGGAAAATAACACTAAAAATCAAACTCAAACTCCAAAAAGGTAACATCAACTAAAGTAAATAAAATGTAAAGAATGACTGTAACAGAAATAACCCTTGTGGACAAAAAATATCCAATAAACATGCATCTAAAGGACTTAGAATCAAGTTTAGTTCCATGAGGATGCATAGACATAACATGACCAACCAAATTTTTTTGAGAGTGATATGAAATATAGAAGCATAGACTAAGGAGGGAATGCCACTGATACAAACATTGACGGTTAAAACAACAGTCCACAAAATAACGAGGAACAATATAATTGCTACATCCAGCAGATAACGATTTATGTTAGGCAACACTATTCTGCCAAGGTTTATAGGCACGTAAAAGCACATGCCATATTCCTTTTTCAGATATAAGTTGATTAAACTCTATAGTAAGTTATTCTTTGGCAGAATTAGTAGAAAGAGTTCTAATTTTTAACAGCTAATTAAGTGATACATATGCGCAAAATTCAGGGAAAACATAATTGAAGCTCGATATTTTAATATGTAAACCGATGTGGTATGAGGAAGTCATCAATAAAGGTTATGAAATGCTGAAAACTGTTAATAGACTCTTAAGGGGTAAGGCGCCAATACGACATAAATCAGGATAAGCTAACTGAGAACAGGAACAGGCAGTTTGACATGTTCTTAACTTTAGGTGTGACGGATACATGTGTGATTACCAAATTGACATGACAAGACTCACAAGAAAAAATCAACAACATATGAAAATTTTGTTCCAAGTTTCTTCACAATAATAACTCAGGGATGCACTAAGCCCTTTTACCATTGTAACACATAGATTTGCAACTTAAGTCTAGACGCTTCTAATGAATACAGTCCATGGCTTTCATATCTGGTGCCAATCAACTGGCATGCCCCTTAATTAGATTTATTTTGGAAGTGGCATTGTTTTGATCCAGTCTCGTAGAAATAGTTTGAATCAAGGATAAAAATTTACTTCGTTGAAAAAAAATCCAAAATTTAAGGAGTTTTCAAATGCTCAAATAGGCCAAAGATCTTAAAGATAAAGTTCATGTGACTTCTAATGGAAGGATGAAGTTGATCTCAATTATAAATAAAGGATGAAATCAAACGGTTATGATCACTGAAGGAAACTGAGTAGAGTCAGGAAAATCGAAGAAGAAACACTTGGGAGAAAGCCTACTTTACCTCATCATATGAGAGGTAATGTATTTAAGAAGTTCCTTCGTGAGATATTATTTGGTCCCATCACCAACATTCCCCTGTACCCGAGTCTTCCATTTTGGAACGAGTTATTGGGTACAACAGTGCCCTCCATGCCGAGTTCCCAATTATGTCTCCTAGTTCAGGGTCCAAGATCCAGCTCCTTCCACTTCTTGGATCCAGCTAGGTATCACCCTTGAAAGAGCCTTAAAACTTTCTTCTCTAGTTACTCTAAATATTACACATGCAGCCAAGTTCTCCTTGCCATGCTTATAGACCATTTCATAGCCTAGCCCCATTTCATGATAAATTTTTGTCGTGTAGGAGAAGTCGTCCTCTAATCTAACAGATGCCTTAAGCTGTGATAATCAGTTTTTATAAAAGCAAAATACATCAAAATGCAACAATGTTTGGTATAGTTACTATTTAGTGTACCAAATATTCTTTTTCTCGATCGATGTAACAAAGTTCCAAGATTTTCTATCTTGTATCCATTTTGTTCGTTAACCTGTTTATTTTGTACCATTTGCTGACATTAATACCCGTTTACATTACAACGAAGTTGACGATAAATATGACATCGACGTCACCAAATATTACAAAATCAGGGTAAAGAATAGGGATTTTTTGAATGTTGTTACATAAAATAGGAAATTTTTTAACTTTATTACATTGATTGAGAAAAAAAAATCTTTGTCACACTAAATAGGAATTAAAACAAATTTTGTTACATTTTGATGCATTTTTCCCTTTTTATAGTAACATTATCCCCAATTACGTAATGCCTTTATTTGTTAATGGTATACAATACGGCCATCAGCTCTTTCTCATAGGTTGACAACCCCAAATGTTTTGTTGCTATAGCTTTGCTGATTAAGCTATGAACCTTCCTTGTTGCATCAACACAACTTCTTTAGAAGACAGATCAAAGTTCGGTAAAGTTAATGCTAGAGATTTTACCATGGCTTTTTTAGTTTCCTACAAGCCACACAAAGCTTCTTCCTAGCAAAATTCCTTCTTGAGCCTATCTCTACTAATCAACTTATATTTGTAGACTTATTAGTGGTAATAGCCTGTGCGTTCCAGTAAACCAAGTAACTCTTTGATGGAAACTGGATTCTTCCATTCGAACACGACCTTGATTTTTTCCACCTTAGTAGCAACCCGATTGGTAGATATGACATGGCCCAAGTAGAGCATGGTTTGTGTGGCAAACTAACACTTGCTATACTTGGCAAATAGCAAGTTGTCTTTGAGGAGCTCAAATGTACTTTTTAAGTGGGCAAGGTGTTGATCATAATCAGCACAGAATACCAAATATCATCAGAGAAGATTAAGATAAATTTCCTTAGATATTACCAAAACACCAAACTCATCAATGATGGGAAGGTAGCAGGAGCATCAGTCAACCCAAAGGGAGTTGTTTTGAACTCATGATATCCTACCTAGTTTTTGTCTTGGCAATGTCTCTTTCGTGCACATACTTCGAGAACCAAGTGGCCTTACTGTGCATGAACTGACTTGCTAGTCATACTGCATAGGCAACCTCATGACGAGTGTGAGCTAAATAGATTAGTTTACCAACTAAATTTTGGTATTGGGTTTTGTTCCCCCCCCCCCCCCCCCTTCTGATTTTTTGATTTGGATCAATGAGTATGGGTACAAGTTTGAAACCAATTTTCTAGTAGGTCCAACACGTACTTTTTTAGAGATTGATTCATTTTTATGACTTTACCACTTCCATTTCTAGGAAATACTTGAGATTCCCAAGTCTTTAATTTCGAATTGTCGAGTTAAGAATATTCTCAAGTTGTCTTGTTACATTTTGTCACTTTTTGTCATGACAACATTGTCAACATAAACAATTAAGATGGTCATTTTACTGCCATTTTACCTTGTGTCGTCTGTTCACCAGTGTGTAACCTGACTATGCTTGCTTACAGTCCTGTTCTTTCATACCCTATATAAAAAACCTCTCAAACAAGGCTCGTGCAGACTGTTTGAATCTATATAGGGATTGCTTCAACCTAAACACTCCTTTAGATGTTTTGTCATCATCAAATATTGGGGACATTTGCATAAACACATCCTCTTCTAAGTCGCCATTTAAAAACACATTTTTGACATCAATTTACAACAAAGACCAATTTAAAGTAGCAGTTAGTAAAGTAGAACTTGGATTGTTTTAAGTTTTACAACTGGTGCTAATGTTTCTTCTTTCCCATAAGTTTGAGTGGATCCTCTAGCTACAAATCTAGCTTTGTATCTCTCCGCCTGCCATCAACTTTGTATTTGATAGAGAATATTTATTTGCTATCAACAATGCGTTTTCCTTTACAAGTAAAGTTATAACTCCTAAGACTCATTTTTGTTTAGTGACCTCATTGATTCTAATGTGGCATCTCTCTAGTTTCTTGCATAGATCTAGGAATCTTATCATCAGTATAACCATGGTAAAGTCTCTAAAGTTAGGAGACAATTGTTAATTTATGAGACATAATGTGACAAAGGGTGTTTGGTACATATCTAGATTGCTCGGAATTGACTCAATACTTTTGGTTCTGTATCGGCTAGCACATTTGGTTTTCCAATATTGTAGAGACATTACCTTCACCCTTGCTTGGTTCAGGTGGATGCACTGTATGGTCCAGAGGGTCTCACTACCTTTCCCTTTTTCCTGTCTTGAGCAAAACTAGAATTCACCATTTGGAGTTTTTAGATCTTGAGTAGAAATTTTGTTATTAGAAAATTCATCGTTAGATTTCCCAATTTGGTTCAACTCATTTATTTCCTGATCGTCACCATGATTTTCCTATGTTCTCCCCTTGAAAAGTTTTTTCAATAGAAGTTTATCTTCAAAGAGTGTCACATACAAGTATTTTACCATAGCTAGGGTCAAAGACATTTACAACCTTTTTGATTTGGTAAAATTTAGGAAGGTAAACCCGTACACTGTTATGTTTCGACCTGTTGGATAAGAGTATAGATAAAGAACTTATATCCAATTTTATCCATTACCCGTTTACCCAACAGTTTAACGGGTAGGATGTGGATAAACTATTTTTCGTTATGAATTACGTGGTACCCGTTTCTTTCCCTCTAATGCTCATATATGTCATAATTATATAAAAGAGTTCGTGATGATTGATGAGAAACAAGACGGGAAAGTAAATACAATAAAAAAAATTGTCTATGAATTTCATACTTTTGTTTAAAGAATTAAATTATAATTATATTTGGAGTAACATGACAATGTTTATTGGAACATATTAGATGTAGAATAGTTATTATGTTTATGAATTTATATTTTATTTATAAGTTTTATGCTTGCTAATATTATTTGTAATTCAAAATGAAGTATTTTACCGTTTATCGAGTACCTGTTATTTTAAATGGATAGGGTAATAAAATAACATTTACCCTATCTTCGCTAGCCCTACTAAAAATCATAAGAACACATTTAATAGCTCTTGGATATCCATTCATTCATTCCCAATAGATAGAAGATCTAGAATGTACTGAAATGACCATTTTGTAGCAGGCTGAATTCAGCTTCAAAAATGTGCAAAGTAATATTACAACTAATCATCTTATATATTAGAAATTAGAATATCATACATAGAATAAGTCATGTAGACTTATCCATAATTTAGCACTTAACACCGTCACTCACTTAGAACATCATGCACAATTTTTTTTGAGTTTTTCTTATTGAACATGGGAAAATCAGGTTCGAGTATCTTGAAGATGCTCTTAACCATAAAATTGGCATTATTAGTCAAGGGCACAACTTGTTCTACAATGCTTAGATCTTATCTTGAGGTTGTTTCAAAATTTTAGACCAATCATTTGTTCTTATTTGTTATCTTTAATGTGCTTTTGTGCTGGTGATTTAGATTACGCTGATAACTCCCAACCTTGGAATTTGCTTAAAAAGTCATAATTATTATGAGATGTCGGGATCAGAAACTGATAGAATACCATTTTGTATTATTCTTGTTTCCTTTTTAACCCTTCTTTTACCGATAACTTTAATATTTCAGGTTCACTTAATCCTTTGATATCGAAGAATTTCTGGGGTAAAATTCCGCGCCTGATTTGGAGTTTTCATGGCTGCTTTGTCTGTAGAACTTCATGAAAGCACTGTGATATGCTGTTAGTGCAACATAAGTCTAAAGTGGTTCCATTTTCTTTTCGGATTTCCGTGTTAAACAAATGTTTGCTACATACATTGTGTTGTTTTCAGACCCTACCTGTGTGGGATACACTATGTTCGTTTGGTTTGGTTTTTTAGTTTTGTTTTTGGAACTGTATACATTTGTTGTTGAAAGAGATTTTTGTGCTACCGCTTTAATTGAACTATGGATGTTTTGTTTTCTTGAAAAAGGGTTTTTGTTGAAATTTGGATGTTTCCTCTTTCTTGGGAGGATATCGCAACCTAGACTAATCCTGACAAAGGTAACCGTAAGGCATTAACTCTGATAAACTTAGTGGTCACAATTGTTGTGGACGTTTGGAGTTGAACCTAAGATAAATGAGACATTTCACCATATTCCTCCGAGCCTCGACTGCTACACCACAACACATATCTAGAAATAGGTTAGGAATGGGTTTGTTACCTAAATTCTAATAGATTCTTATTGAAATAATGTTTAAAACACATGTATTTGAGCGACAAAAACTATCTCAATTGCAAGTCTATTTGACGATCATCATACAATTTCTGACTTCTTATTTATTTGGATTTGCGATTACAAACCCTGGTTAATATATTGTTTTCAAAAAACAAACCCTGATTAATATTGTTATTAAACTTGTTAAAATTCTTATAATATTAATAACTTTTATACTCATTATCTTTCGTCATATCTACAAACACTTGCTTCAAATAATAAAACTTGTAATAAGTTTAATCATAACATTTGATTAGTCATCATATGTTTTATTTGATCCAATTGTGAGATTATATATATGATTATGTTGATTATTTGATGAAATATATAATTAAAAGTATAAAAATAAATTAATTTTTTAACCATTATAATTGAAAATAAGTTTTTTTTGTCTTAAATGATTCCCTCTCCGATATCAAGTTTATGATACGTTTCCGCATTCTAATTTTAGGTATAACACTGACATCGTTTTATAACCATCAAGTAACATTATGTAACTGTTTTTTTTTTTTTACTTTGAAACTTATCAATAAATCATGAAGACCAACTTATCTAAATTAAGCAGCTATTGTAATGTGTAGTCCTAAAAACCATACTGTTACATCACTCATCTCAATCCATGACAACAACAAACCCAAACAGTACTTATGCTTAACAACAAGTTTTTAAGTACAACTAAATCGTGATTTCATTTTGCTTTCCGGTTTTTTATATAATAACTTGATTATGTTTTGATTGGTGTTTAAGGTGTAACACCCATGATTTCCAGGATTCTAGTTATGATTCATCACGTTATAGAATGGTGCTGAGGATGATAATTATGAGGGTTTTATATAATTATCATATGAGGATGGTTGGAGATCATTTCGGGCTTGAAAAACGAAGAAATCGTGCAATCAGAGACTAATGCGACTTTACCCGCATGAAACCCACTTTAGGATCTGTTTGCATGAATTTTTGGATAAGGGCGACTTTCATGCGACTTTACCCCGCATGAAATTTGCATTTGCACCCAGATCGGCTTTTAAGCCGATATTTCTAGGTTTTTTTTTCATTTAAACATATCTACTTCATTCCTCAACCATTTAGGGCAATTTTGGAGGCCTTAGCTCTGTTTTTGGAAGCTCTCCAAGAGGAGATCAAAGATGGTTAAGATCCCTTGGTGGATTCAAGATCATTAGTAAAGGTAACCTCCTAATCTTTACATCAGAAGATTGGGTTTTGTGTGTTCTTCATATCCTTTCCTCTTCCTCTATCATTGTCTTAGGTGTTGGGTTTCTTAAGGTGATAGTTTGTAGAAAGGAGGGGGGAATGAATACAAACACAACAACTTTTACTTTTAAAATATTTATATTGATAAAGAAGATCAATATAAATTTTTACAGATTGTTTGAGGAAGAGATATGATACATAACTTATCTAAACAATTAAAGATACACATAAAATTACAGATAGCAAAAAGAAAAGACTTGCTATCAGAAATAGGTTAAGAAGTATTGTGCTCTTCTCTTGTTACGGTGGAAGTCTTTCTCTTAGACAAAGAGTAAGAAGGAGGAGTTTTTTATTGGGTAAGATAAGATAAGTAAGATATAACTGAGAAGAGAGAAGTACTAAGATATTTATACCTACTGCATTAAATGCAATTCAGAATGTACAAAGCACGTGGTAAGATTTAAGAGATAAGCTTGTCCTTTGTTGAAGTATACAGTCTTTCGGTCGTATATGAACAGTCTTCTTTCATAAAGTAGATAAGCACGCTTGGAAACAATAGAGTGACTCTGTACAGTACTTTACTTTGAAATGTATGGGTTTGTCCTTTGTGTGCAAAAGGACAAGACAAAAAATATTTTGCTCAACAAGATTCATTTGATCACTGAATACTGGAATGACGTTGAAGGTCTCATAAATGTTTGTTGAATTTTGCATAAATTTCACACTTGTATAGATGAGCTTGTCATCACTGAAAACCGCTTCAGATCACGAACTTGCTGGTCTCTAATCTTCAGCTTTTATCTTCGATATCACTGAAGGATCTGTGGTGTGAGTTTTGTCTTCTTGAAGGATACTAGTCTCTGAACGAATTACAATACATGTTCAGCGATCACTGAATAGACTCTGCAATGATCGGTAAAACTGAATTCAAAGATAGTACACTTCGTAAGGTAAAAGAGATCATCATTAAATCACTGAGAGAGAGAATCAACAGGCTCATAGTTGTTTTGTCTTGGGGTTGGATTTAGTTTAAAGTGATGATGATGCATAGCTTACTATCCCAAACTAGGAACCACCCACTTCCATTCAATGTTCATGCATGTCCCTATAAACATGTTCAAATTGTTTTTAAAAGAATTGGTAATTCAAGTGATAACTAGCAAATTAAATCTTGTAATCATGTGTTTTAAGTAATTTCGATATCAATATTCTCTTGCTTTTGTTCTTCATTATTTCGTTCTCAATTTCATTTTCAATTAGCTCGTTGAACATTTTTAACTTGACTTAATTGGAGGTTTTCTATATGTGTGGTTATCGTAGTTGGGAGAGAGAAGAGATACGGGGAAATACTAACAAAATAACAAGGGCATTTTTATAATTAAAAGAACACGTATATTTTTATAATAAACTAGTACTTTGGAGCCCAGTTTTACCTGTATTTGGGATTTAGATTTCTTGAATGTTGATTTGAGTTGGGGTCATCTTTTCTCTGATTTCTTTGTGTTCTTATTTTGCTTTATTCTCTTTCAAGTTCTTCATTTATGTTACGTAATAATACACAAGACAACTAAATTGATTTTTCTCTTGGTGTTTTTGTCTATCATTTTTTCTTGTTTTTCCCCAATATGTCAATGTTTCAATTTTGTCTACCTTGTCCTTCTATCTTTGACGTCAATCTGTTAAGTCTTTTTCATCATACGGGCTTGATTTTTTTACCCAACTGAGATTTTTGATCTTTAAAAACAAATATTTGATTTTGGATATGTTATAAAGTCGATTGTCTTTTGGGTTTTGGAATATTCGAGTTCCAAACTCAAACCTTCGTCTTGATAAGCCATGCCTTTTGTTCTTAATAATAGGTTATAGGTTTGTGTACCGACTTTAAAGAAAACTCTGAAAGATTAGGTTTAGAATGTTAATTTACTATTTATCAGTTTTCTTGGTAATTAAACGTGTAATAAGATCTGCAAAAATATTGGAACGACCATGTTCCTAGATGACTACCAACTTGCTTACAACATCATCTCTGCAAATTTGGATGGAACCTTATTTAACTCACGTTCAAAGTAGCCTATGTTTTATGAAGGGTCGACTTTGGGGCCTTAACTCCATTCCAAGACTCTAGACCAGATATGCATTATTTTTACTCATTCTTGAAATACTTTTCCGAGAACTACTTTTAAACAGAAGTTTTAGATAATTTTCTTGTGGATGAAATGAATTAAAAATTAGGTTAATCGAATTAAAATAAAAATTACATGAATTTTCTAAAACTATTCCCTTGTTTTTTTTCCCCTTAAAATCAAACAAATATCAAAAACTTCAATTTTTAGCATACTTAAAACAGAAATCAGATTATGATTATATACAAATATTCATAGTACATATCTCAGATTATGATTATATACAAGGGTGGTGTCTGATTGGTTTGAGCTTGACTCCAAAGATCAAAAGTACTAGGAGGTCACAAGTTCAAATCCAAGGAGGAATAAAAATCCCCTTGTGGCCACAGAGGTTCAAATGCGGTGACTCCGGGCTATCCGCAAAGCAGGTGGTCGCCCTGGGATTAGTCGGCTCGCATAGCGAGTTGGATATCAGGTTATTAAAAAAAATTATATTGTATGCTTTATTCCGATGAATGGACGATTCGTTACGATTTTAACAATGTCACAAAATTTTCAGTAAATAATTTCGTCCCTATGGTTATATGAAAATTATGGATTGAATCTAAATCAAGAATTTTAAATCTACATAAAAAACCATGTAAATAACATAATCAAATCGCTAAAATCCAAAACCCTGATTAAAACCCAAAAATCACATGAGAAGAGATGGAGGAGATGTGGGTACAGATTCAAAATCTCCTTTAAATCTTTCATGACTAAACTCTTCTTTTCGATCAATTTTTGAGTTCGTCCTTCGGTTTTTTTAACCTTAAATATTTTCATGAATAAATGATCGTGTAAAAGAATTCAAAATTGCAATTAGCAAAAGATCTCACTCCGTTTATTTACAAAGAAAAGGGACTTTAAATAGGCATACTGATACAAATCTTCTAAGAATTGCTCTCCGAATAAACAAGGGATCCCATTTATGGTAGTTACGAAGTGAACGTAGATTAGATAATCTGTACTATATTATAAATCATTTGACAAAAACTCTTAAAAATCATTTTTTATGCATAAAAATTTAAGATTACAAGTAAATTATGCGTACGTACAACTTATTAAATCTCAATGTTTGAATTCGTGTAACTAATTGCGGATAAACATAATCAAATAAATGATAAACATTTCATTTTAAAATATAAAAAATCTAAAATATAATTAGGATAATTATCGAGTTCTAACAACATAATTAATTATTATCTTTATAAAAAAACTATATTATTAAACCAAATATAAATTACTTCGTTATTGAGCCTAAACTAAATTATAATAAAAAAACTGAATTAAAAAATTACACAAAATGAGGAATTTTAAATAGTTAATTTGATACTAATAAAAATATAAATTTGTCAAATTCTTGTGATATCTTCAAAATCACATAAGGCAATATTATAATATCAACTGAGATAAAGAATAGAACGGAATATTAAAATCAAGATTTATCTCGCTGTATTGCACGAGTACTCTCTTCTAGTCTTTTAAAATGGGCTAGGATAAATGTATCCCTATATATTTCTAAATGGACTATTATTTATAAATATTCTACTCATATACATATCAGATCAGAACCTACTTTTATGATTCACTCTGACATTAAAAAGGACGGATATAACACTACGAGAAAGAAAGAAAGAAAGAAATATCAATGCCATGGATGAACGACTTCTTCAAACATGATTTCAGCAAACCAAAATGGGGTTTCTTTTCTGGTATTCTTCTAAAATTATCATAAAAAGCATGACTAAAATGACCAAAGTGTCCCTCACATGATGAACATGTGATGAGTTGGTGGAAGCACGACTAACAGAGTTAAAGATAGGAACCTAATTCGTAACAAAAATGAAACTACAAAGATAATAATTGTAATTATTTTGATTAAGGGACGCTGATCCACCAACATATCATAATGTATATTTTAACTTCTTCATTTAATATATACAGCAATTTAGCACCATAAATGGGTCTCTTGAAATGATGGCAAAATGTCTCTTACCTAACCTCATTATAAGCATATGTTATATTTCATAACACAAGATGCAATCATAAATAATGATAGCTGTTAAAACTTACACCTAGGGCCGTAAGCAAACCGAACGTTCAGCGAACCGTTTGGTGGGAAGTTCGTTTATTTAATAAATGAACGAACGTGAACAATTTTTTTTGTTCGTTTAGTTAAACGAACGAACATAAACAAGAGTCTCGTTCGTTCATTTATGTTCATGAACGTTCGTTCATTTACCGTTCGTTTATATATTAAATTTAATATATAATCTTTTATTTATTTACTTTGAATTCAAATAATATTTATTTATGTTTATTTAACCTGTTCGTTTATGTTCGTTTAGCCCGTTCGTTTATGTTCGTTCGTTTACGTTCGTTTAGCATGTTAACGAACGAACATAAACGAACACGAACATACCTTATTTCTAAACGAACGAACACAAACATACCTTATTTCTAAACGAACGAACACGAAAACAAAGATTTTCGTTCGTTTACCGTTCGTGTTCGTTCGTTTGTTCGGTTAAGTTAAACGAACGAACATGAACAAGCCTCCGTTCGTGTTCGTTCGGTTCGTTTACAGCCCTACTTACACCTCTTCAAGAAAATTGATTAAGGGACTGTTTACCTAAATGCTTATCGATAGGATTCAACATTATAATTTATTTTGATATGTAAAATTTAGTACATCAAAACAAATCGAATGCAACAAGTTACTGGGTAAGAGTCGTCATCCTTACTTACCGGGTAAGACTCTCTATCCTTTTCATTGCTCCTACCCAGTAATATTCTTGGTCCTTTTCATATTCATCTGATAAGGAAATTTATCATGTAAGCACTTACCAAGTAAGTGTTTTGTAATCAGCCCCTAAATTAGCTATTTTTAATGAAATCTTCACTTGTGAATTTCACCAGTTGCGAGATGGACGCTTGTAAATTCTTAATTATTTCAGTATAATTTAAAAGAATAGACTAAAAATGAAGAATGTTGCTCAAAATAACTATTTTGTAACCACAAGGGTGATACTTGATTGGTTTGAGCTTGGCTCCAAAGTATCAGGAGATTCTAGATTCAAATCCAATGAGGAATAAAAATCTCATTATGGTCATGGAGGTTCAAATGCAATGACTCCAGGCTATCTGCAAAACAGGTGGTCGCTCACTCGTCCTGAGATTAGTAAGCTTGCATAGCGGGTTGGATATTCAGGTTAAAAAAAACTACTTTGTTAAATTTCTTTTATTGAATTTATAATTTTAAGATCATCTATATATAATTTATTTAGAATAAAGAAACAGAAGTCAAAACTAAAAAAAAAATTCAATTAACTTCAACGTATTCTTTAGTTTAAAATTTTCAATATTTATTATATTATTAAAATATTCAATAAATTTATTATTTCAGTATATTTTTTAAAATCTAGACCTAAAAAACTGTAACGCTCCTTTATTTAAAATTTAAATCTAAATAAATTTATGAAGAAAGTTAATGTAACACAACCATTCATTGTACTTTATAAATGAATTTGGTAGAACTAAAGGTTCCATGTGAATAAACGTGGACCAATTTGCTACCATACGATTTCCTTATTTTTCAAGAAAAAACATCCATAACCATTTAAATAATTATTCCCGTCTTGTAAATATTACTGGAATTCTATTTTATAATAATTCTTAGAGTAGATTATATTTTTTATTTTATTACTTCTTGTTTTGTCTTTAATCAATCCTCGTCTTGGTTATTGTGGTTACTATTTTATTTCACTTTTGATCTTTTTAACTAACTTGTATTAAATAGGTCTGTTAACATAGAGGGTATTTTTGTCTTTTTGATATTCTATAAAAGTTTAAAAAAATATTATTATTATATATTTTATGTATTTATATAATGGCGGGAGAGGGAGAGGGAGAGGGAGAGAGAGATTGAGATTGAGAGGAAAACCCTAAAAAATGAAAAACTGAGAAACACACTGGTAATCATTTAACTGGACAGTATGCACATATGCATATAAGTAATTGAAGCTGCTTTTTGTATTATGCACATGTGCATATAAGTAATTGAAGCTGCTTTTTTGTATTATGCTCATGTGCATATAAGTAATTGAAGCTGCTTTTTTGTATTATGCACATGTTCAGTTGCTTACAAATTACTTATATATACCGTTTAGATAAATGGTTTATCAGGGTATTCCTTCGTTTTTTTTTTTTTTTTTCGGTTTTCCCTTGAACCTGACTATATATATATATATATATATATATATATATACTATATTATAAAGCATTTGACAAAAACTTTTAAAAACTATTTTTTATGCATGAAATACTGTTTATTGATGCATATTACTTAAAATTCAAGATTACAAATAAATTGTGCATAAATACAACTTAGTAAAGCTCCATATTTGAATTCGTGTAACTAACTGCAAATAAACATAATTCAATACATGATAAACATCTCATTTTAAATATAAAAAATCAAAAATATAACTAAGATAATCATTGAGTTCTAACATAATACTTAATTATCATCTTTATAAAAAAATTATATTATTAAACCTAAATTAAATTACTTTAAATTAAATTATAATAAAAATTGAATTAAAAAAAATATAGAAAACAAAAACTTTAAATAGTTAATTTAATACTAATGTCCATATATATTTTTTTTCAAATTTTTATGATATTTTATATTTTATTAAAAAATAAAAGCATTATCGTTTTCTCAAAACTATATAAAACCGTATTATATCGACATAGATAAATAATAAAACGAGATATTGAAATCGAAATATGTCTCGATGCATTGCACGAGTACCCTTTTAGGTTTAGATATGTCTCTGAAAGATTAGGTTTAGAATGTTAATTTACTATTTATCATTTTTCTTGGTAATTAAATGTGTAATAGGATCTGCTAAAATATTTGAACAAAAAGTTGATTAACAACAACTCTAATCGACCCCACAAGGAACCCGTCTTCAAAGATATCAATATGAATGACATTTTTTGACTCACTCAACTGCTGAAGATAACGGGAGGCTTGTAATTGAATCCAAGCCCTGTATTATATTTAGATAAAATTGTTTCATTCATTTATCATCTAAGCTATACGTTAGAAGCATCTTAAAGTAAATATCGAGATATTGACACTTCAAAGTTCAAACCATGGTATCTCATTTTTAAAGAATGTTATATTTTACAAGAACAAATGCTTTAAATAAAAGAAAAGGTTAACCAAGGTTCATTTCTTGATATTTTCATAGAAAGTAAATACCGAAAATACCCCTGCTCCAAGTGGTGAAGAGAGTGAAAGCCCAAGAATGTTGATGACTATAAATGGCGCCCCTTTGAGGCCAAATATCACCCTCCTTCTCCACCACCATTGCTTTCACCATTTCAATCCTATTCTTTCTAAATTTAGAAAGACTTACCCTCTTTCTGCTCGGTCTTCAGACGTAAAACTTCGTTGGTAAAAACCGGAGCCACTTTGTTCAAATATATAGTAAGTTTCTCTTTCTCTCTCTCTAATATATATATATATATATATATATATATATTATTTGATTTGATTATGTTGGATTCGAGTTCATCCAAAACCAAATCTATTTTAAGCATTTATAATCTTGAAACTTTATAGGTTTTTGTTGAAAGACTTGAATAATCAACAATCGCTCAAATGTGTTGTTTTTATGACAATTCTTGTATGATATATGAAAGTTTTGAACTTGAATTCATGTGTTTTGAGCTTCTTGAATGCAAGTTTTTTTACACTGAGAGACTGTTTACTCAAACGCTTACTATAAGACTCAACATTCTCACTTTTCTTATCAATTGAGATTCTAATCCAAAAAAAACGCCATTGTATGTAACAATTTACTCTCTGAGTGTCAACCGGGTAAAAGTCAACACCCTCACTTATCGGATAAGACTCTAGGTCTTTGTCATCGCTCTTAGTGTATAAGATTTTTGGTTTTTGACATGTTCATTCGATAAATTAAGTGATCCAGTAAGCGTTTACTGGATAAATATTAGTAAACGGCCCCTGAATCTTATGTTTTGTATCTTAATAAATTATACAGAATTTTAATCTTTATAAAGAAAATACGTATTTTAGATGGTGCAAATGGGATACGTTTATTGTTTTTTAATGTTGAGGTTTGATTGGTCTAGAATAAATCAAGAGGAGATGATGATGACGTGGATGTCGTGTTGGATTCTACCAACGCCATATCGTAAACTTGTTGGTCCATTTTTATTGCTACGTTGACTTTACTTAAAACGAAATTAAATATTTGTATTGCCACGTTTGACTTTATTATTCGTGATGAATGATACATAAAGTTGTGAAACGCATAACGTGCTCTCCTTTATCTTTTTGTTCACAATCAAAAATTGGTTTTTTATTTAGACTCACCCGTATATATATAGAGGAATGATCAAATAAAAATCATCCTCATTTGTACAAACCGTACAAACCATCCTCATACGTCGATTTCATTGTTTAATCTTATGAAATTTTTTTCATGAAATTGTTTAATCTTGTGAAATTGTTTCATATAATACTTTTTTTGACGAATTTGTTTCGTATATGGTTATGAAATTGTTTCATATAATATTTAATGAAATTTTAATGAAACTGTTTCATGTATTTTTCTAAAATTAAAATAATGAAGATGATAATATCAATGATTAACACCCTCCACAATAAAAATGGTTAATCGACCTCTCATAATTACAAAAAAAAATGAACAAAATGAAAAATTATGATTGGTTAAATGAGGTTTGCATGGTTTGTACAAATTGAGTGGTTTTTATTTGAACGCTTCTCTCTCTCTCTCTCTCTATATATATATATATATAGGTGGAGGTTCAAACAAGAACACCTTCATTTTACGAGAACGCGAGAACACCCTTATCACATGTGATAATATGGGTGAGGGGACCTATGATGTGCGGACGACGTGTTCTACGACTTAGGCCTCGTCAAAGGTTGTTTGCGTCTATGATTTAGCATCACATGTGATGGTCTTGATGGATTATAGTATCATATCAACAACACCTTACCACATGTGAGATAATACTTGTGAGGGAGCTTAGTGGTGTAGGGCGATTTGGCCCGCAACCAAGATCACATCAAAAATCGCTCGAGTCTTTGATTTAGTATCACATGTGTATCATATGTGATGGAATAATAGTATCACATGTTCTCGCGTTCTCATAAAATGAAGTTGTTCTCGTTTGAACTCTTTTATATATATATATATATATATATATATATATATATATATATATATATATATATATAATCCTTTACCCTGTTACCCCGTCCTCCATCATCCTTAACATCAACCTTCTTGCTTTTCTTGTACCAAATAATGTGTCTTTTTCCTTTCTGAAATATAATATCTATGTACCGCAAACACTGAAAAATCCAACTTCATCGGTCACTAATATGCTTATCGGTTCTCTCAGGATGGATGATGGCATCAAGACAAAGCTTCTCCGACACGAAGAAGAAGAGGAAGGCAATTTGAAAGAGCGGATATGGGTCGAATCAAAAAAGATATGGAGGGTTGCATTGCCCGGTGTCATATCAAGAGTTTGTGCATTCGGAACCATTGTTGTCACTCAATCGTTTATCGGACATATCAGCGACATAGATCTTGCCGGCTACGCGCTTGTTCAAACGCTAAGCGTTCGATTTGTCAACGGAATACTTGTAAGTGGACTACACTTGTTCATTTATTATTAACAAAACGATCAATAAACTAAATCCGAGTCTTAAAATTCAACTCACACGTTGAATATACAGAGAGAAGCAATGGTACTAGTGGTACTCAGCAGGACCACTAAGTTGTTGGGTCTTTCTCTTTTATTGAAAAAACCAAACTAAACGAGTAAATCTCACTCGAAAGTTGGGTCTATCCAAAATAACGGAGTAGTTGTTTCTGCGATTCTCGCTCTAATTTGAATCTGTTGATAGTTGGGAATGTCGAGTGCAACCGAAACCCTTTGTGGACAAGCATTCGGAGCCGGACAAAACCATATGATAGGCATTTACTTACAACGATCATGGATCGTTGACTTGATCACTACGACCGTCTTCATCCCGATCTTCATCTTTGGTACCCAACTCTTCAAACTTCTTGGCGAGGAAGAAGCGATAGCGAGTAGTGGCGGATACATATCGTTATGGTTCATTCCTTTCGTCTACAACTTTGTCTTTAGCTTGACCATCCAAATGTTTCTACAAGCACAGTTAAAAAACATGATTATCGCATGGCTTTCAGCATTTCAATTTGCGATCCATATACCGTTATCACTGCTTTTGGTGTATAAATTTAACATGGGGGTCGCGGGTGCGATGATTGCACTCTCGTTGTCTTCGTGGTTTCTTGTGATCGGTGAATTCATATACATTTTTGGAGGTTGGTGTCCTCATTCATGGAAAGGATTCAAAGTTGCGGCATTTAAAGATCTGTTGCCTGTTGTCAAGCTCTCAATCTCTTCTGGTGTGATGGTCTGGTAAGCATTACTGATACTCTTTTGACTTTTTGAGGTCAAACCTAGTGGTTTTCAAACTCAAAATCGATGCAATACTATTCACGAAAACACTTGAATCGAATTCTTGTTGTAGTAATATTTCAAAATTTTATCTCCATTTTTTGAAAATCTTACAGAAATGAACATTATTTACGAAGCTGAGAATCGTTCTTTTGACTTTAAAAGTCAAACTTTGGTTTAACCATTTTGTTCATGTGTAGCTTGGAGTTATGGTACTATGCTGTTCTTGTCTTACTTGCTGGATACATGGCTAATGCCGAGGTCGCGATATCGGCCTTCTCCATTTGGTATCAAACTCGTGTTCTTTATTTCGCCATTTTCGACTCATTTCGGATGAAACTAAAACTTGTTTCTTGCGATATTTTTGCAGCCTCAACATAAATGCATGGGAGTTCATGATCAGCCTTGGTTTCTTAGGTGCCGCATGGTATGTGATCGATGATTTTTAAAGAGTTTTCGGTCCCCAAATTTGTTCTTCTTTTCTTGTATATGTGACTGAAATCTCTGTGCTCATGATTTGAAAACGTATGAAGCGTTCGGGTGGCGAATGAATTAGGGAGAGGAAACGCGAAGGCAGTAAAGTTTTCGATAAAAGTGTTGTTGGGAACGTCCATTGCGATCGGCATGTTCTTCTTTGTACTTTGTTTGGTGTTCGGCAAAAAACTCGCATACGTGTTCACTGATGATGATAGGGTTGCGGATACAGTATCGGATCTTTCCTTGCTTCTCTCTTTTTCGGTTTTGTTGAACAGCATCTATCCGGTTCTCTCAGGTAACTCGAAGATTATATATGTTGGTTTCTATTTCAGGAAACTTTACGTGCTTGTGTTCATGATTTAGAAAAATCTTGTCATAGGCGTGGCGGTTGGAGCCGGTATGCAGGGTGTTGTAGCAATTGTTAACCTCGTTTGCTTTTACGTGATCGGTGTCCCATTGGGAGCTTTGCTTGGATATTTAACGCCCCTCGAAGTTAAAGTACGCAAAAACTATTGTTCGACAAGAGTCGAAAGCTCTTTTATGGTCGAGATTCTCTGTAACAAATTTGTATTTTTTCACAGGGTATATGGATCGGAATGATTTGTGGTGTTCTAACGCAAACACTTACACTTATATATTTGACATGGAGAACAAACTGGGATGAACAGGTAATTAAATTTATATATATATACGCCTAAAATTATACATCTTACTTTAGATGTTTTTATACTTAGGTGGTGGTGCTTGGATTGCTTATCAAAACAATTTATTGACTTATTTCGATGTGACATCGGTAATAAGCACTTTTGAGTGTTTGGATAAACAACTTATACCGGTGTGAAACCGGTAATAAGAAGTTTTTAAAGAAGTTGAACCCTTCTGACTTATAATAAGTTGATAAGTGCTTTTGTAGAAAAGCATAAGTTGTTTCAAATAAGCAATCCCAAACACCCCTTTATTGATATATACTTTGTATGAATGGGAGTTTTTGTGTTTTCGTAGGTTAAAAATGCTTCAGAACGTCTTAATAGATTCTACTTGCATTCAGATGAAAATCCCGAGCAAATCTCTAATGAGTCATGATTGAGATAACGATTGTGAGTCCCTTTGTTTTATATCAGTTTCAATTTGTATTTTTTTTTTGCCTTTTGTTATACAGCAGGTAAATGAATCTTTAGGACTTTTTTGTATAAAAAAGTCCTAAATATTCATCTATCGAAGAACATATTTTTCAATCCGGATTTGTTAGTTGGTAACTGCTTTTTTTTTTCCTAAAGTTGTTGAGGAGAATAATACTCCACTATTGTATCTATATAATTAACGTGTACAATACTACAATATGTTGCACATGTATTTTTTGTTTCACGACGCGCACGTATCATACATATCGCCGACGTATATTAGTGGGTTCCCAAATCGTTCATACAATGAGAAATAGAAGGTGGTCGATTAGAGACGGTAACAAAAGAAGATTAAAATCAATTTAATTATTGTATTTTATTTACAGTTATTTAATAATTTAATTTAATAATGTCTCACAATACTTAAAAGTTTTAAAACATGATTATCTTTTTCATAATAAAAAAAATTATTTATCCCAACGAACATGTTTTAATATATAACTATCTCACGTTATAAACCATCGGTATAAATATTTTTTTTAAAGAGCAACAAACCACTTCACTCTTAATTTTATTATTTTCTTTTTGAAATAAAAAATGATGTAGTGGAATATCTTAATTTAATTATTTAGCTTAACAAACTTTTTTTGAAAGTAAGTTATCAGTTAGAAAATATTTGGGTTATTTCAACCATGCTTTTATCAGCCTCATAATTTTATTTTCATATTCATCACTTGCGCTATTATCATCATAATCCTTATAACTATTATTCTCTTTATAATTAATTATTGTTTTGTTTTTGAATTTGGGAAGAAAATAAAGGGTTGTTTACCACACGTTTATTCAGAAAGTACTTACCGGTACAATTTAATACTAACATTTACTTAGTGGGTAAGATTTTAGTCCACAAAACGGTATTATATGCAACAATTTACCCGGTAAGCACTAACCGTGGTAAGAGACGACGACCCTCACTTACCGGGTAAGATTCTCATCCTTGTTTTCACTCTTACTTGGTAAGATTCTTGGTCCTTGCCATATGCATCCAGTAAGGTAATGTGACTTGGAAAATCGCTTAGTTGAGTAAATGTTTGATAAACGACCCCTAAATAAATAAGATAAATAATTTATTTGCGTTCTTGAGAGTGAAAGAATGGAAATAATTTTTATTTGTGTTTTTTGACAGAAAAATAATATCGAGAAAATAAAATAAAAATTATTTGTGTTCTTGAGAGTGATGAAAAAGAAAGGAAATGAAATAATTTTCATGTTTTTGAAATGAGAGAAAAGAAAAGAAAGATGTTATTTTCATAAATATATTTTTAAAATATATATCCTTTAAAATTTAATAATCTTTTAAACGGTTTTAGTTTCTTTTTTCCCCCTCATTCTCTTTTCTCGCATACGGAAGGAAGTTTATCATTATTTTCCTTCGGTTTTAGGAGAGAAAGAAAAGGAAACGGTAGGAAGGAAAGGAAAGAAATAGAATTCTGTAAAAAAATTATTAAAATTACAAAACTACCCAACCTTTTATTTTAAAGGTTATACTTGTAAAAATATCATTTTTCCTTTCCTTTCATTCATGTTTAAGAACATGAGAAATTATTTACTTTATGCTCTGTAAATCCTGATTTTCATCCCAGTTAATGTTGAACCGAGTGATCCGGTAAATAAAAACCTAATATGAAGTATGGTTATAGTGTCATGCGGTAGTGACATCTGTCATGATAACAATGGTGCTACTGAGAGCATGATCGTCCCGACTATAGTGCTACACGATAGTGACTTTGGCACGACTTTGCCAAGCAATTGTGACAATGGCACAATAGCGGACACACTAGCATCGTTTGTACCGAGAGTTGGTGCATCTGGGTGATTGTGTCTTACGATTGTGATAACGACACGATAACATAATCCGGCGCAATTGTGCCATGTGATTGAGACACTGTCACAATCGCAGGACACAGTAGAATAAGATATATCGAGAGCTACGCGATTGTGTCATGCGATTGTGACTGATAGGTGTTTTTATTAACCCTATTGCCCTACTTTTCTTACTTTTTTTCCTTTCTTTTATTTACCTAAAATACCCCTTTGAGTCTTTTTAGCATCCTTTTTCTCATTTTTATCATCTTTTATTATTTTTAGAGTTCTATATGAATTATTAGAGTTTTATTATGATTTTATACTAAATGGGATTTATTGCAGATTTTTGGAATTTTTGGCCGGAGCTACAACAGTCATGTACGAGTTGTTTGCTGAAGGACCAGACCAAGACCACAGATTTTGGGAGCAATTATGGGCTTGCTTCATCTGTAAGCAACTTTTGTACTGCTTAACCTAGTTTGGAGCCGAATCCTCCTAAAATGGTATAAATAAGAGCGTTACCTTAAGCCTAAAAACATCAACCTTTGCGTTTTTAATTTTCTAAATTTTTATTGCTTTCTAGTTTAATATTTTGGGTTTACCTATTTCCCAAGAACCGAAATCTTTTGAGCTACTATCGATTTTGTTGTTACCTCCAATTTTAAATCAAAGTTCGATTATTTCAAGTTCATTTCTTCTACTTGTTCTTACTTTCGGTTTTAAGAGTTTACTTATTTCTGGTTACGTCTTGGAAGTAACCTATCATTGTGGCATTACATCAGATTTCCAATCTTTTTTGTGGCTCATGATTAATTTTCAATTGTAGTAATTTGGATCTTCCACAATATTCAAAGCAAGTATTTTCCGTTTTCAAGTTTACTTCCATTTTCGGGTTAATTTCGAAGCTAGTCTATACCCATGGCAATTCGTTGGATTCTCAATCCTTTTGTGGCTCGTGATTAGTCTCCGGTAGTTAAAGATCTGTTTTCAAAGTGTTTTCAAGCAAATGTTTACTTTTGTGATATAATTTGCAGCACAAGTTTCGTAGCTTGTGGCCGAAGTTACTAAGTATTATAGTAATGCTGCAGCACTGTCTTCATTTCTTTACTTCCTTTTACTGCTTTGAGCTTTACAATTATGTAATTTTCTTTATTGTTATTTGCTTTCTCGCACTTTACTTTACTGTCATTTACATTTCCGCAATTTACTTTACGCAATTTACTTCATTGTCATTTACATTTCCGCAATTTACTTTACGCAATTTACTTCATTGTCATTTACATTTCCGCAATTTACTTTACGCAATTTACTTCATTGTCATTTACTTTSCCGCAATTTACTTTATAGTTCTTTACTTTCCAGCACTTTACTTTCTAGTCATTTACATTTTACTTTACTGTAATTTCCATTTCCGTTATTTATTTTTTAATTTTTACATCTTTCGCAAGAAGAAAAAGAGCGATGATAGGCTAAATGCCTTAACTTGGGGTGTAGGGAAAAGTTTAGACCGAGACCGATGTGAAGGTACAGAGGTGTCCTATATATATATATATATATATATATATATATAACATTATTATCTAACTATTTATTTCAGGTGATTAATGTTTTATTGAAGATTCCATTTAATTAATTGACAACTATTTTATTTTTGAAAATGCATTAACTCTTAGGGATTGTTTACCAAATATTCTATTAAAATTCTGTATGGATAAATTTGTCTATCTACATAATTATGTTGTTGTTTACTTTTCTATCTAAATCAACAGTCGGAATAACATAAATGACCAATTTACCCCTGAGAATGAACTACGCACTATTTAATAAATTGTTGTTCATTTTTTAAGCCAAATGATATTTCTGAAAAATAAAATATTTAAATATCAAAACATAAATTCATAAATTCATTGATATCATCTAAAGATCAAGACAATATTCATTGATATCATCCAAAAATTAAAACATAAATTCATAAAATACTTAAAAATCCAAGTTCAAACACAAAGTAGCCAAGTTCAAACACAAAAATCCAAGTTCAAACATTATTGTCCAAACTATTTGCAATTCCTCTCTCAAAGTAGCTATATATTGACTGCTATTAGCACCCCATCAGGAAATGTCCACTTCTTCTTCTCCATTTCCTTCGACTTCTTCTTCGTTGTTAAATATAATATCCTCATTGTACTCTATAAACAACTGGTCTAGAATATTATATTTTCTGATAAAATTATGTATCGCAAAGCACATAATTACCACATTTCCTTGTGTTGTAAATGGAAAGGGAGCCATTTGCTTTAAGATCGGAAATCTCGCTTTCAAGACACCATAAGCACATTCAATAACATTTCTGAGTTGAGCATGTGCATGATTAAACCATTCTTCTTTAGTCAAAGCACGTCGACATCGAAAATTTGCCAACTAATATCTGTGTTACGACATGGAGCCAAAAATTCACGAGCATTGGCGTCCGCAGCATCACAAAGATAATATTTATCTGAAAAACCACCCACATCAATTGTATAATATACAAAAAAAATTACAAATTGAGAATGGTTTATACCTTGTGGGGTAAAGGGAAAACAAATTTTGGGGTAAAAGCAACTTCCCTAAGTATTCTAGAATCATGCGCTATACATTCTCATCCAGCCCACGAATATCATGTTGAAATCACAAATTCCTAGAACATTTTAATAGCATCGACCGCCTACTCCTCCCCTATAAGCAGTTTGATGACCCAGTTGGCACAATTGCATGTTTTAAATATTTATTGGGAAAATATTTTAAAATTAGTAATTTTATAAATTTCCAGGGATATATCCGTCGGAAATAATTAGAATATTTAAAAAATATGAATAATCATTTTAAAAATAAAATACATTTCCGGCGGATATATCTGCCGGTAATTTAATCCATTTTTTTTTAAAAAAACTTATATATTTTCTTAATTAAATCAAGATTTTTAAAATAAACCGGTGGAAATTTTCCGGCAGCTGGAATACGTCGGGAAAAGAAATCCGCCGGTAAATTAATCACCGCAGCCTATATTTAGCCGTCTGAAATCCGAGAGAAAAAAGGATTTTCGGTGGATATAACCACCCGAAATATTGCTCTGTTTGGCAGGGAGTAACCGGTAACCCAACCTATTTAGAAGTCAAGGACAAGAATTTCAATCGTGTACGTGAGCTTTATATGTTGTATATATTTAGTATATACTTCAAAAGATGTCAATTCGGTTTGTTAATATATGAACACTTGGAAACACAAAATATATTTTTAATAAAAAAAACTTTACACCCTTTTCATTAAGTTTTGACTGAGTCGAATCGAGCTATCAATACTCCACTTGAAAAGTTGAAGAGATACTCAAATTTTAATATATATATATATATATATATATATATAAAATCAGTTTTATAATATAATTTGTAAAATATAATGTAAAATTTTACCAATAAACTTACCAATAAAAAAATGTTGTATATTTTAAGACATTTAAAACAAAATTATAATTTTAAAAACTAATCAATTATTTTTTATTAAGAAAAAAACAATAAAAGTGTTGATAAAGTTGTCACACATTGAAAAATATATACTAAATGGTGAAGTTTTTCCACATTGGAAAAAAGCTACTAAAAGAAGAAAGAAGAAGTGTAGTTAAAAAGGAGGGATGTGACGGAAGTTTGTAACATTGTCCTTTTGATGATAAAGTTTGAGTGCATCATTGAGTTTTATAAAGTTTAAGAAAACCCCTTTAAGTTTTATAATTTATAAAAGAATACCCTAAAATTTATAAATTTCAATGGATAGTTTGATTCAAGTTTGAGTTCGAGTTTGGTTTGAGTTTGAGATTGGTTCAAGCTTCAAACGAGTTTGAGCTCAAGTTCGAGTTTAAGTTATAGTAATCGAGTTCGAATAAAGTTTAGTTTTTAACTACTCATGAGTTTTTGTGTCGAATTCAAGTTTGAGAAACGATAACTGAGTTCGAGTCAAATATATCTATACTGAAATTCAACTTGCATTATTTACACCAGTACTGGCACCAACATAATTGATTTAATTTATTACTGATCTTTTCCAAGAGTCTCCATCAAAGGGTGGAAAAAACATAAAGGAAATTGACATGCACACAAAAAGACAGGTGCATAAGCTTATATGCTTCTCGTTAGATGGTGATATATTTTATCGACACACAGATTTTGAAAGTTTGTGCGAGTAACATGATATATTCATATATGAATAGAGAATTCAGTGCAAACAAGATAAAAATGTTAATTCAAGTGAATATATATTATATTCAAATGAATAAAGTTCTTTGTGTTTTATATAGTTCATTTAATTCAATTTTCATTGAAACTAATTTCATTTTGGTTATGAACCATGAAACTACTTTTATTAATGAAATGATAGTAATCAGGTCTTGAAATGTTTCATTGACTGAACCATATTTGGTTTCATTAATAATATCAATTTCATCTTGGCTATAAACATGAAACCGATTCCATTTTGGTTAGGAAACATGAAACAAATTTAAAAATGAATGAAATATTATTATTCAGTTCTTGAAGTGTTTCATTAACTGAACAATATTTAGTTTCATATGTAAAATCGAGTTCATCTTGGTTAGAAACCATGAAACCGATTCCATTTTGATTAGAAAACATTTCAACAATTTTCACTATTGAAACAATGTCATTTAGTTTTTGGAATTGTGGAGTCCATGAAACCGATTTCAATGATGAAACGAATTTCATTAACGAAAACATGTTATTCAGATTTTTTGGAAAATGTTCCGTTGACTGAACCATATCTGGCTCAAATTTCATTATACAGACGAACAATGAAACTAATTTCACTGTTGATGTATTCTCATCATGAATCAGATTTGTATGAAACAAGTTTTGGATTGGTATGAAACAGGTTTCAGATTACGTCAATCTGTTTCATTAACCAGTCCAGTCCCAAATAATATATTTTGTCAAGTTGTCTGTAAAAAGATATTTTTTAGGAACATGATATGTCAAATATATCAATGGAATGAAAGTTAATGAAACAATGATTTGCTTTCCTAATATAATATGGCTGAAAGCTAAAATGGTTTGCTAATTTTGCCTTTTTTTGATTAAATATTAAACCTTTTATTTTATTTTTTACTTTTCTAATTTAACACATTTTAATCATGACTATTGATCAAGAAAATGAATAGATGAGATTGGTTTGTAGGATTTACACAAAAGGGGATGATTTGCGATTAAGAAATTGATTTCATTAAATTAAACCATATGGAAGGGCAAATTGGGGATGAAAAATATAAGAGCAGATCCTATGTAATGAATGAAATCCCATTTAATTAGGACGGTGTATCAAATTTGGGTTCAATTTTAGAGTGTTTTCATATAATCGAATATTGAGGAAAATCTTGAATCAAAAAATGATGGATAGCAACGGAGGTAAATTCTTAGGTTTCATTGTTCATAAATGATTCTTCAATCGTTCTTGAATCGACATTACCTTCATCACATTTCTTTCAGCATCATTCCATAAACGAACCCGCGAGAGACTCCTGAAGAAGAATAAGTTTTCGAACTTTACCAATTCCGCCAACAACCCCGTTGAACTCGACGAAAATGGCTTGGACCTGATTCGTCAAGCAGCAGGAGAAAAGAAGACGAAAGAAGAAGGTGAAAAGTGTAGATGAATGTAATCTATTGATTATTAGATTTTATAAACGGTTGTTAATAATGAAGTGATATGACACATGTTTGCAAAGTGTTTAGTTGTGTTTATCTTCGACAATATTGGTTTTATTTTGGGTTGAAATTGGTTGCAGTTTGTTTTTGCCTTGGTAAATTACATGTTACTAGTGGATTCATCACATTACATCTCAAAGTCATCCTATTTCATCTTTTTCAGGCTGGTTTCAGTTTGGTAAATTACAATATTTTCGTGGGTTCTTCGTGTTGCATTTGTTCATTAATGATGTTTCATTTGAATTGGCTGGTTTCAGTTTCGTTTCAATTTCATAAATGACATGTTCCAACAGGATGCAACCGTGTTTCACAAAATGGACGGTTGTGAAACTGTTTCACAAAACCAAATGACATCACGTTAGCTCATGCGGTATTTCATTATTGGGTCCAGTCACGCGAGTACGTTAACATGGATTAACAAAATGAAACTGTTTCGCACCACGAAATTACATCTTCGAAATAAGTTTCAATTAAAAACGACTAGACCATACAATAATTATACGACAAAAAAGTTACCATTGGTTTCGTCGTGGCCTGATCAAACATTATCTGGTTTATCCAACATTTTTCTGGAATGAATACCGTTGTCCATATCTGTCATAGGTTGTTACGATTATAATTTTTCAAGAATAACCAAACTGATATCTACGAATTACCACGATTTCTCTTCTATTTAAATGAATAAATTGGTAACGTAAAGACATTAATATTGATTTCACGTAATAAAATATGAAAATAAGGAAAATATTCACAAAACATAAAAAATTGGGGAAGATTACAACAATAACATCATGATACCTGGAAAAAATATTTATATCAAAAATCTTGATTTTATTAGTTATTAAAAAGAAAAGATATAAACGATTCCTAATAAATGGTGAATATATATATATATATATATATATGTATGTGTGTGTGTCAGTGTGTATGAATCATGTATAATTTTGTACGTGAATCATATGCGATTCTGTACATTAACGACTTTTTTCTTGTTTTCTTAAATAATTAGCGTTCTCGTTTNATAATGTAATCATTTCCTAAATAACTGAGATTATATACAAGGTTTCCAAAATACATGGATTTAATTAATTACCAAAAATATATAATGTGAAGTTAAAAGAAAATAAGGTCCTTATTAATTATAAAAAAGGAAAAAATTGGAATTTTATGATTGGTTGGTTTGAGTTTTCAAAATTTTGACTTATTAGGGTGGTTTGCAAAATATATCTCCTATATATATGTGTATATATATGTATGTATATGTGTCACGTGTGTAACACCCCATTCCATATTGCATATAATCCATATATTTCATATAACATGAAATACTATAATTACATATTGGTCCCAAATGTATAAATTGCTACATTTAAAAGTAGCTACAAACTTTTTCATTCACACTAAGTACAAAAACACATTCCCAAGTACATGCACATCTTTATCTTCCAAAATTTTCCACAGATATAAAGCAATAATAATCCATCTTCACATATTTCATTTCCCTTATTTTTTACCTGTACCCATCTTGTAATGCACATTTTTAAACACAAAATGAAGATTAGACCAGAAGGTCTAGTGAATAATTCTTTTATTTGCAATTACAGGATGAAAATCACCAAAATATTTTTGAAAAACCAATATTGAAATGATATGGAAATAACATTTTTTTTTAACAAACCTCTTTTGTAGCATCACATAGATGGGACAACCTCTTTTCATCGCATCAAACCCATGAAGTATCAAACTTATTGCATCAAAAACATCACTAGACCTTAGGGGTTTACACATCAAAAACATCTTGATATCACCCCCTTTGGTATTTGCAGATTGAACTTGCGGGTTAATCTCTACTCTCTCGCAGGTACTCCAAGAACAGAAGTCAAAATATTTCTTAATTTGCTCATTTCTTCAGCTAGCATATCCCGAGTAACGTACTCAGAATGTTGAATTGATTTCTCATTATTGTTTCCTTGAATAGATTCATCTTGATCTGGATGAACTTCAGGATGATTACTTCTTCCTCTTCCACATCCCTTCCTCTGCCCCTGCCTCAGCCTCTTCCTCTACACCGACCAACTGGTAGATTTTCAGGAACGTTTTCGGGTGAACTTTCTCTTTCATCTGAGCTTATGAGAGCGATCCTTTCAGACCTTGTAGATTGACTTGCCATTTGTCAATTTGCAAAATTTAATATTCACATAATCACATTCCCCAAAGTAATAAAGTATCCAAGCACAAATATGTGTCTGTAAACCCGTGATTACATTGGTCAGTTATAATTTGAGTTTACCTTACATATCATTCTATTAACCCATCATATTCATTCCAAAAGGTTCTATAAATGTAAAGGACCCTTAACATGCAAATAATACAGTTTTAGTTTAGGCATCATGCAGAATACCTAAATCTCTTAAACTCAGACTCTGATACCAAACTTGTAACACCCAAAAATACATTTATATAATCACATATTTCATATATCATGAAATACAATTTACACATTTGGTCCCAATATATAGAAGAACTACATTACAAATGTAGCGACCAAATTTTCACATAATCTCAGTACAAGACTTGAAAATATAACAAGTATTCAGGTACAAATAATATCACATTATCCCAAAATCCACATGCAAGCAATAATAAATTTCTTCAAAATTTCCCTTTCCCTTTTATCTTTTGATTGTGTCTGACATATAATACACATTTTGAAATACAAATGAGAGTTAGACCATGAGGTCTAGTGAAAAATCCCCTTGATTGCTATTACATGGTGAAAAATCACCAAAACACTTTTATAAAACTCATATTTGTATAAATAACACATAAACAACGTTTTATCAAACAAACCTCTTTTGTCGTATCACATGATGAGACAACACCCACTTATCGCATCAAACAATAAAGTTACCCATTTATCGTATTATACATAAACTTATCGCATCAAACAATCAAGTAACCCATTTATCATATTATACATAAACTTATTGCATCATATAGATAAAACCATAGTTTTCTCGCATCACAAGGGTGAGACAACCCCATTTATTCGCATCACACATGTGCGAGAACCCATATCATCACATTCAATACATGCGATAAATACATCTTATTGCATCAATATGATGCAAAAATTCAACTTGTCACATCACAATGATGCAACAAAACACCCTTCTCGCATCACAATGATGCGATAAAATCAACTTATCGCATCAATAGGATGCGATAACCAATGTCATTGCATCATGAATATGCGATAACTCAAAGTCATCGCATTATAAATATACGATAACAATTTTCTATGATCCAAAAATCCCAGTTTTCACATTCAGTTGATTATGTCACCCTTGTCCCATAATACGTCTCTCCTGATTATGTCACTCTTATCCAAAATACACATATTCTGATCATGCCACATTTATTCCAACAATTTGATATTAACATATCAAAATATAAAATTATGCTAACAGTAGCATAATAACAGTTTCAAAACTCCCCACGTAAAGAACCATACGGTTATGTTTTTAACACTGTAAGATGAAATTTTTTAAATTAAAACTCACCTTGATTCACAGAGAGATGCAGATAAACAACAACAATTATTCAGATTAAGAATCACATAATCAACTTCTTCTTTCCTTCCCTTTCGGTTTCTCTTTTCTCGGGCTCAAAACACACATACACACAGACAGTAAATTCCTTTTGTTTTTTTTATTTCTTTTTTTACCATCCCCATGAGATAAACAAAATATCTCATAATAATATGCCTTTTAAAAAAATTTGAGCTATTGGTTAATCTAAATTTTTTTAAGCACATAATAAAAACAACCCCCTCAACTTTCTGTCTTTAATAAAAAACAACCTCGAACTTTATAATTGATAAACTCGGTTATCACATTAACATATAGATGATTTTGCCTCCTTTATTTCAGTATACGTCTTTCCTGATTATGTCATTCTTATCCCACAATACACATTTCCTGATTATGCCACCTTTATTCCAAAATACACCTCTTCTGATTATATCACACTTATCTCAAGATACAGCTCTACTGATTATGTCACCCTTATTCCAACTAGTTGAATAATAACATATCAAACCCAAACACATGCTAAAACTAACATATAACCAATTTAGAACATCCCATGTATGAAAACAAAAAATCATACGATTTTTTCACCAAAAGCAAATCAAGTAATATTTTTAAAATAGGACCACTTTAAATTCACAAAAAGATAAAGACTTTAAAACAACAACAATTATCAGATAAAAATCACATAATAATTTATTTTTATCTTCTTCTGTTTCAGCTTTATTCAAGCCCAAATAACCACAAATAACCACAAATATCTTATCCCAACAAAAAAACCCCACAAACACATAATTGAAGGAACATATATGTATTTATATATATATATGAGGCGGTGGATTTGTTAAACTTTTAATCCTTTTATCAATATTATACTGTTCAACTTTTACCACTTAATAAAACCAACAAACTTTTTCATAAATAAAACCTGGTTATTACAATACTTTTATATATATATATATATATATATATATATATATATATTAGAAGGATACTCGTGCAATATATCAATACATATTTCTATTTTAATGTTCTGTTTTATTTTTTTTATTCATGTCGATATAATAATATTTTATGTGGTTTTGAGAAAACGATAATGTTTTTATTTTTGAATAAAATATAAATTTGAAAATATCATAAAAATTTTGCATAAAAGTACATCAATATTAGTATCAAATTAACTATTTAAAAGTTTTTGTTTGTGTATTTTTTTAATTCAAAATTTTTATTATAATTTAATTTAATGTAACAAAGTAACTTATTTTAGGTTTAATAATATTTTTTTATAAAGCTAATAATTAAGTATTCTGTTAGAATTCAATAATTATCCTAATTATATTTTAGATTTTTTATATTTTAAAATGAGAATTTTGTCATTTGTTTGATTATGTTTATTTGCAGTTACTTACACGAATTCAAATATAAAGCTTTAATAAGTTATATTGATGCACAATTTACTTGTAATCTTGAATTTTAAGTAAAATGCATCAATAAACAATACTTCATACATAAAAAATAGTTTTAAGAGTTTTTATCAAATACTTTATAATATAGTATAGATATATAATCAATTTAAAATTCTTTCAATTAATATATTATATTATTTTAATCTTTCTTACTATCTGTTTGTATTAATATATTATATTATTAAATATTTTTTTTAATTATATATCATAAAAAATATTATAATTGACTAATTTTTCAAGAGATCGCTTTTATTCATTTTATATTTTTATCAGTTAGTTTTTATCAAACATGATTTATTTATCAGTTAGTCTATTAGCTACCAACTAACTTATTAGTAATCAGCTAGCTAATCAACTAGTTTGCCAAAATAGCTATAATAGATTCGGGTCTTTTTGTATACTTTTGAGTTTTAACTTCTTAACGGAAAAACAGATTTTGATATTATCATATATATGATGAAATGATGAAAATTCGTAAGAGATAGAATCTAGGAAATTTAATTCCATTCATGTATAAACCAAATAAATTAATGAAATTTTGTTTAATAAAATTGATAATTATAATTTCTTTATATTATATACAAATCCTGCAAAATAATAAGAAAAAAAAGACTCATTCTAACCACAAGGATGGTGTCTGATTGGTTTGAGCTTGACTCCAAATGTCAAAAGTGCTAGGAGGTCTCAGGTTCAAATCCAAGGAGGAACAAAAATCCCCTTGTGGCCACGAAGATTCAAATGCGGTGACTTCGGGCTACCTGCAAAGCAGGTGGTTGCTCTAAAATTAGTCGGTTCGCAAACCGGGTTGGATATCCAGTTTAATAAAAAAAAAAAGGACTCATTCTTTGGAAAAACTATAGAAAAAGCGGAATTAAATCGGTGGCAGATTTATTAGTGCTGTCCCCCTTGCATTCCCCCCCTTTGTGACAAGAAATCAAAGACAAAGAGATCACTGTTTTAGTAAATGATGCAGAGAAAAGAATGTACACGCGGTAGAAAAATTACGTCAATCAAGACCAATATCTTTTTGTAGTTATTTTCTTAAAAATAATAATTTAATTTCTTTATTACAAGAATTACAATATAAGAAAGTGAAATACCCAAAATAACCCTCGAAGATGGCCATTGATAAAGGCCCAATAACCAAACAGCTCATTTTAAGAATAAATACTTTTGAGTTCCCCCCCAACACCTTCGTCTACTTTCACCTCTTTTTGCTTTGGTCATTTGCATACATGATTTCAACCCTCTTCTTTCTGAAATTGGAAAGAATCGGTTCTGCTGCTACTTTTTGCAGATCATATTTCCTTATATAGTAAGTCTCTTTTATCTCTACTTTTTGTTTCGTTCAATTCGATTCTACACGGTATATGTTACGTGTTTATTTCTTTCTCTAATTCATCAACGGTTGTCATATAGAATTGATAACAATGGATTCAAATAATATTTGATAATATGTGTTTTGATAATAATTCTTTCTTGATATTTATATATCTCGAGTATCAATCTTAAGTTATGTGTTTAAGACTATCTTCAACGATGACCGATCCAATCTCATTGACAATAAAACAGAAGATTTGAACCATAAGGGTGGTGCCTGATTGGTTTGAGTTTGACAATAAAGGTCAAAAGTACGAGGAGGTCCCAGGTTCAAATCCAAGGAGGAATAAAAATCTTCTTGTGGCCACGGAGGTTCAAATGCGGTGACTCCGGGCTATCTGCAAAGCAGGTGGTCGTCTTGGGATTAATCGGCTCACATAGCGGGTGGATATCCAGGTTAATAAAAAAAATAGATTTGTTTTAAGAAAATTTTAAAAAAAAATTATAAGATGTAATCCCTCACGATTTGCTCGTTTGATGATTCGAGGTTGCATCATTTTCATTTATTTTTCTATTTCCAAGTTTCAATTGGTTTGTTATAAAATATATCGGACTAAAAAAGTGAGTTTAATTATAAAAAAAAAAAATTCAAAATTTCCGGTTCCTAACAAATATAGACGAATATTGACATATTTCTATCACAGTAATATGTTGACATATATTCAATTCTATGATAAATTTTTTATAATATAATTATGTTTTTAAAATATGAAATGATTTGTTATCTACTTTTTATATCCTAAAATTATAATGGCATACTTACCTGCTCTTTTGTAATAGAAGATAATTTTGTATACATCTTGTTTAAAATCTTTTTCCAGTTAACGTGTGTGTGTATATATATATATATATATATATATATATATATATATATATATATATATATATATATATATATATATA
>NC_037539.1:8812899-8818006 GCF_001531365.2 Cynara cardunculus var. scolymus
AGTTTCATTAAGTATTATATGAAATAATTTCACAACCATATATGAAACAACTTCATCAAAAAAAGTATTATATGAAACAATTTCACAAGATTAAACAATTTTATGAAAAAATTTCATAAGATTAAACAATGAAATCGACAGATGAAGGTGGTTTGCACGGTTTATACAAATGAGGGCGGTTTTCATACGATCACTCCTCTATATATATATATATATATATATATATATATATATATATTGTAATCATGAGTGTCTGGGATAGCTTACAAAGATTGACTAATTTCCAAGACGACTACGAATGGCTTGGATTCATCGCATGTGAACCTACACGATCCCGAAGACTTTGACAACACCGGGATTCGAACCCAAAATAGATAGGATGTTCTACTACTTCCTTTGATACTTAATCAATATACCGTAACCTTATTAATTACATTTGATTTGCAATTTAAAAATATAAAAGAATTTATTTTTAATCTTATAATATATAAATATAAATAATTATATAAATACATTAGTTTAATACTAGTACATTCCAATTTGGCGGTCGATTGGAGTTGTATCATAATAGCCTATCTAAAAATATTTATAAAATGTCCCTAATTAATAAAACAAATCTTAATGTTTGTTTGTAACCCATTTTTTTTTGTTATAAAATTCATTAAATATTTTGAGTAGAGGCATAATTTGTTTAGGTGGGTTTGATTAGTGAAAGGTACATTTTATGGGTTCACGTTCAATACAACGATATCTTTTGAGGAATTACTCTATAATCTCATTTTACGTTTATAATCTCTCGGTTCTTAGGATGGATGACGAAATCAAAACAAAGCTTCTGCTACAAGAAGAACAAGAGGACGGTGACTTGAAACAGAGGATATGGGTCGAGTCGAAAAAAATATGGAGGGTTGCGTTGCCTACCGTTATATCTAGAGTTTGTGCATTTGGAACCCTTGTCGTCACTCAATCATTTATTGGACATATAAGTGAGACTGATCTTGCTGGATATGCGCTTGTTCAAACGCTCAGTGTTCGATTTGTTAATGGAATACTTGTAAGTAGTCTATAATTGTTCAGTTATTGTTAACGAAATAATCAGTAAAATTAATCAACTTTATATGTGCAATATATAGGGAGTGAGAGAGATGCAACACTAGTGGATAAATGGGGACCACTAAGTTTTTGCTTCTTTCTCCCTCTCAACCAGTACAGTAATTTACTATGAACGAGTATAATCCGTCATAAACACTTTCAGTCCAACGGGAATGGACGATTAAAGTTCCTTCTAATTTGAATTTTATCRACAGTTGGGAATGTCAAGCGCAACCGAAACCCTTTGCGGACAAGCATTTGGAGCCGGACAAAACAATATGATGGGCATTTACTTGCAACGATCATGGATCGTCGACTTGATTACTTTGACCGTCTTGCTCCCGATCTTCATMTTTGGTACCCAAATCTTCAAACTTGTYGGCGAGGAAGAACAGATAGCAAATAGTGGCGGATACRTATCGTTATGGTTCATYCCCTWCRTCTACAACTACRTCTTTAGCTTGACTATCCAAATGTTTCTACAAGCACAGTTAAAAAACATGATTATCGCATGGCTTTCGGCATTTCAATTTGCAATCCATATACCTTTATCGTTGCTTCTTGTGTATAAATTGAGCATGGGGCTCGCGGGTGCGATGATTGCACTCTCGTTGTCTTCATGGTTTCTTGTGATTGGCGAATTCATATACATTTTTGGAGGGTGGTGTCCACATTCATGGAAAGGATTCACACTTGCAGCATTTAAGGACTTGTTACCTGTTGTCAAGCTCTCAATTTCTTCTGGTGTGATGCTATGGTAAGTACTTAAACAAAATACAGGTCAATTACACTTTTGACTTTTTGAGGTCAAAACATTGGTTTTTGAACTCATAATCCATGCACTATTCTTCACGAAAACACTTAAAATGCTTCTGATTAAGGCAGTAATTTTAAAATATTAATGCGATTATTACTAGTTTCTGAAAAATTTACCGAAACGAACGTTATTTCGAAGCTCAAAAACTGTTGTTTTGACTTGAAAAGTCAAAGTTTAGTTTAACCATTGTTGTTAATGTGTAGCTTGGAGTTATGGTACTATGCTATTCTAGTCTTACTTGCTGGATACATGCCAGATGCCAAGATCGCGATATCTGCMTTCGCCATTTGGTATCAAACTCGTGTTCCYGTTTCACCATTTCCGACTCTTTTTAGGAGAAACTAAAGCTTGTTTCTTGCGACATTTTTGCAGCTTGAACATGAATTCATGGGAGYTCATGATAAGCCTTGGTTTCCTAGGTTCSGCATGGTATGTGATCGATGATTTCTTATAGACTTYTCGCTCTCRTTTTTCGTKTTGTATWTGTGACYGCTAACMTTGTGTTCTAACTACAAAAYATAYAAAGTGTTCGGGTGGCGAATGAATTRGGGAGAGGAAATGCGAAAGCARTAAAGTTTTCGATAAAGGTGTTGCTGGGGACTTCCCTYGCGATTGGCGTGTTCTTATTTGTTCTYTGTTTGGCGTTCGGCAATAAACTTGCATACTTGTTTACAGACGAYGAAAGAGTTGCAGATACRATATCAGATCTTTCTTTGCTTCTCTCTTTTTCGATTTTGTTCAATAGCATCTATCCGGTACTCTCAGGTATCTCAAAGATCTTGTTGGTTTCTATTTCGGGAAAGTTTACATGGTAGTGTTCATGATTTGAAAAAATCTCGTCATCAGGAGTGGCAATTGGAGCTGGTTTGCAGGGTGTCGTAGCAATTGTTAACCTAGTTTGCTTTTACGTGATTGGTATCCCGTTGGGAGCTTTGCTTGGATATTTGACGACTCTTCAAGTTAAGGTACATGAATACTACGTGTTTTCCACAACGGAAGCTATCATGGTCGGGATTTTCTATGATAAAAACTGTATTATTTGACAGGGTATATGGATAGGAATGATTTTTGGCGTTCTAACACAAACAATCACAATTGGTTACATAACGTGGAGAACAGATTGGGATGATCAGGTAAATTTATACAAATATGAATCAAATTATTCATATCGCTTTAGATTTCTTTATGCTTCTTAACGTATGAATGGGAATTTTGTTTGGTCTATTGTAGGTCAAGAAGGCTTCTGAACGTCTCGAAAGATTTTACTTGCACACAAATGAAAATCCCGAGCAAATTTCTAACGGGTCGTAATTGAGAGAAGCAACATGGATCCGTCTGTTCAAATTTCTAACGGGTCGTACTTAAACAAACCTCTTTTGTCGCATCGCATAACGAGACAACACCCACTTATCGCATCAAACAATAAAGTAACGCATTTATCGTATTATACATAAACTTATCACATTATATAGATAAAATCATAATTTTCTCGCATCACAAGGGTGGACAACCCTATTTCTTCGCATCACACAGGTGCGATAACCTATTTCATCGCATTCAATATATGCGATAAACACATCTTATCGCATCCATAGGATGCTAAAACTCAACTTGTCACATCACAATGATGCGACAAACACCCTTCTCGCATCACAATGATGCGATAAAATCAACTCATAGCATCAATAGGATACGATAACCAAGGTCATCGCATCATGAAGATGCGATAACTCGAAGTCATTGCATCATAAAGATGCGATAACAGTTTTCTATGATCCAAAAATCCTAGTTTTCACATTCAGTTGATTATGTCATCCCAAAATACGTATCTCTTGATTATGCGATTCTTATTCCAATCATTTGATATTAACATATCAAAATATAAAATTATGCTAACAGTAACATAATAACAGTTTCAAAACTCCCCACATAAAGAACCATACGGTTCTCTTTTTAACATTGTAAGATGAAAATTTCTAAATTAAAACTCACCTTGATTCATAGAGAGATGCAGATAAACAACAACAATTATTCAAATTAAAAATCACATAATCAACTTCTTTTTTCCTTTCTTTTCGGTTTCTCTTTTCTCGGGCTCAAAACACAAACACACACTCTAAATTCCTTTTGTTTTTTTTTCCTTATTTCCTTTTTACAATCCCCATGAGATAGACAAAATATCTCATAATAATATGTCTTTAAAAAAATATGAGGCAGTGGATAATCTAAAAATATTTAAGCACATAATTAAAATAACCCCCTCGACTTTCTGCCATTAATAATAAATAACTCCGAACTTTATAACCGATAAACTTGATTATCACATTAACATACAGATGATTTTGCCACCCTTATCCAGTATACGTCTCTCATGATTATGTCATCCTTATTTCACAATACACCTCTTCTGGTTATGCCACTCTTATCCCATAATACACTTCTTTTGGTTATGTCACATTTATCTCAAAATACATCTTTATTGATTATGTCATCCTTATTCCAACCAGTTGAATAATAACATATTAAAATCCAAACTCATACTAAAAATAACATATAACCAATTTAGAACATCCCACGTATGAAAACAGAAAACTATAAGGTTCTTTCACCAAAAAGAAATCAAATAATGTTTTTAAAATAAAACCCACATTGAATTCACAAAGAAATAAAGACTTTAGAACAACAATGATTATCAGATAAAAATCACATAATAATTTATTTTTATCTTCTTCTGTTTCAGCTTTATTCGAGCCCAACCAAGTAACCACAAATATCTTATCCCAACTTTTCTTAACTTCCAAAAAAAACCCACAAACATAATTGAACATATATGTATTTTTATATATTAGAAGCGTACCCGTGCAATGCAGCGAGATACATCGTGATTTTAATATTTCATTCTATTCGTTATCTCAGTCGATGTTATAATATGGCTTTATGTGATTTTGAGAAAGCGATGATGTTTTTATTTTTGAATAAAATATATGTTTGAATATGTCATAAAAATTTAACAAAAATACATCGATATTAGTATCAAATTAACTATTTAAAATTCTTCATTTTTTTGTGTAATTTTTTAATTCAATTTTTTTATAATTTAATTTATGTACAATAACGAAATAATTTATATTTGTTTTAATAATATAATTTTTTTATAAAGATAATAATTATTTATTTTGTTGGAACTCGATAATTATT
>NC_037539.1:8819351-8830500 GCF_001531365.2 Cynara cardunculus var. scolymus
ATAATTTAATTTAAGTTTAATAATAAAACAATTTATTTTTGGTTTAATATTATAAATTTTATAAAGATAATAATTAAGTATTCTGTTATAATTTAATGATTATACTAATTTTTAGATTTTTTATATTTAAAATGAGATGTTTATCCTGTATTTGATTGTATTTATCTGCAGTTAGTTACACGAATTCAGATATGGGATGAAATTGGATAAGGATGAACGGGTTTAATAGTTTTTAAGAGTTTTAAGAGTTTTAGTCAAATGCTTTATAATATAGTATAGATACATGAAACGGTGGATTTGTTAAACTTTTTACCTTTTTATCAAAATTTCACTGTTCAACTTTTACTACTTATTAAAATCAACCCATAACTTTTTCACAAATAAAACCTAGTTATCACAATACATACACACACACACAAATATATATATATATATATATATATATTTGAGATCATGTAAGACCAAGAGTTTTTCGTAAAACCCGTAGGACCAGTTCTCAACCCTTGAATTTTTTCTACAATATGAATATTCATAATCACAAAATTGCTACGAGACTTCTCAATAATCACAAAATTGCCACCGTACAATTATAGACCATTAGCTTATAAAGTTGATCAATGAACGTAAATTGATATTTACGCGTCTCACGAAAAACCTTTGATTTCACGTAAACCAACCATATATATATATATATATATATATATATATATATATATATAAAATCAATTAAAATTTCTTTTAATTAATATATTTTATAATTTTAATTTTTTTTACTATGTGTTTGTATTAATATATTATATTATTAAATATTTATTTTAACTATATATCATAAAATATTATAATTGACTAATTTTTCAAGATGACATTTTTGTTCATTTTACTTTTTTATCAGTTAGTTTTTGTCAAACATAATTTATTTATTAGTTAGTCTATCAGCTACCAACTAACTTATTAGCATCAGCTAGCCAAAATAGCTATAATAGATTAGGGTCGTTTTGTATAGTTTTGAGTTTTAACTTCTTAACGAAAAAACGAGTTTTAATCTTATCAGATATATGATGGAATGATAAAATCAATGAAAGATAGAATCTAGAAAATTTAGTTCCATTTCATGTATAAATCAAATAAATTAACGAAATTTTGTTTTATAAAATTGATAATTATAATTTCTTTATATTACATAGAAATCCTACAAAAATAATAAAAAAGACTCATTCTTAGGAAAAACTATAGAAAAGCGGAATTAAATCGGTGTTATTTTCTTAAAAGTAATAATAATATATTTTCTTTATTACAAGAATTACAATATAAGAAAGTGAAATACCCAAAATAACCCTCGAAGATGGCCATTGATAAAGGAGAGATAAAGGCCCAATAACCAAACAGCTCATTTTAAGAATAAATACTTTTGAGTTCCCCCCCAACACCTTCGTCTACTTTCACCTCTTTTTTGCTTTGGTCATTTGCATACATGATTTCAAGCCTCTTCTTTCTGAAATTGGAAAGAATCGGTTCTGCTGCTACTTTTTGCAGATCATATTTCCTTATATAGTAAGTCTCTTTTATCTCTACTTCTTGTTTCATTCAATTCGATTCGATTCGATTCAATACAGTGTATTCAGTTAGATGGTCATATTTATGACTTTCTAACTCGTAAAAGATCTCACTTCATCCAAAACCGAGACCGTTTCAAGGGTTTCTTTAAGATATTGATGTTACGTGTTTATTTGTTTCTCTAATTATTGATCAATAATGGATTCAAATAATATTTGATGATATGTATTTTGATAATAATTCTTTCTTGATATCTATATGTCCCGAGTATTCAATCTTAAGTTATGTGTTGACTCCAAAGATCAAAAGTATCAGGAGGTAGTCCCAGGTTCAAATCCAAGGAGAAATAAAAAACCCCCTTGTGACCACGGAGGTTCAAATGCGGTGACTCCGAGCTATCTGCAAGCAGATGGTCGCCCTGAGATTAGACGGCTCGTATAACGGGTTAGATATCTAGGTTAATAAAAAAAAGACTATCTTCAACGGTGACCGATCCAACCTCATTGACAATAAGACAAAAGATTTGGTTTAAGAAATTTAAAAAAATATATATTATAAGATCTAATTCCTCACGATTTGCTCGTTTGATGATTTAAGGTTGCATCATTTTCATTTATTTTTCTATTTCCAAGTTTAAGTGGTTGGTTTTAGAATTTTTTGTTATAAAATATATCGTACTAAAAAAGTGAGTTTAATTAGAAGAAATTCAAAAATTCAAAATTTTCAGTTTCTGACAAATATAGACGAATGTTGACATATACATACATACATACATATATATATATATATATATATGTAATCTTGAGTGTGTGGGATAGCTTACAAGGATCGATTAATCTCCAGGACGACTATGAATGACTTGAATTCATCGCAGATGAACCTACATGATCTCAAAGATTTTGACAGCACCTGAATTCGAACCCAAAATAGATAGGATTTTCCACTACTACCTTTGATACTTAATCAATATACCATCACCTTATTAATTACATTTGATTTGCAATTTAAAAATATAAAAGAATTTTATTTTTAAACTTATAATATATAAATATAAATATAAATATAAATAAATATATTAATTAATATGAACACATTAGTTTAGTGTTAGTACATTCCAATTTGGCGGTCGATTGAAGTTGTATCATAATGTTTGTTTGTAACCCATTTCTTTTTATTACAAAATTAATTAATATTTTGAGTAAAGACATAATTTGTGAGGTGGGTTTGATTAGTGAAAGGTACATTTTTTTAATTTTTATGGGTTCACGTTCAATAAAATGGTATCTGTTAAGAAATTACTCTACAATATGATCTTATTTTAATACATCTATAATCTCTCGGTTCTTAGGATGGATGACGAAATCAAAACAAAGCTTCTCCTACAAGAAGAACAAGAGGACGGTGACTTGAAACAGAGGATATGGGTCGAGTCGAAAAAAATATGGAGGGTTGCATTGCCTACCATTATATCTAGAGTTTGTGCATTTGGAACCCTTGTCGTCACTCAATCATTTATTGGACATATAAGTGAGACTGATCTTGCTGGATATGCGCTTGTTCAAACGCTCAGTGTTCGATTTGTTAATGGAATACTTGTAAGTAGTCTATAATTGTTCAGTTATTATTAACAAAATAATCAATATATAGGGAGTGAGAGAGATGCAACACTAGTGGATAAATGGGGACCACTAAGTTTTTGCTTCTTTCTCCCTCTCAACCAGTACAGTAATTTACTATGAACGAGTATAATCCGTCATAAACACTTTCAGTCTAACGGGAATGGACGATTAAAGTTCCTTCTAATTTGAATTTTATCAACAGTTGGGAATGTCAAGCGCAACCGAAACCCTTTGCGGACAAGCATTTGGAGCCGGACAAAACAATATGATGGGCATTTACTTGCAACGATCATGGATCGTCGACTTGATTACTTTGACCGTCTTGCTCCCGATCTTCATCTTTGGTACCCAAATCTTCAAACTTGTTGGCGAGGAAGAACAGATAGCAAATAGTGGCGGATACRTATCGTTATGGTTCATYCCCTWCRTCTACAACTACRTCTTTAGCTTGACTATCCAAATGTTTCTACAAGCACAGTTAAAAAACATGATTATCGCATGGCTTTCGGCATTTCAATTTGCAATCCATATACCTTTATCGTTGCTTCTTGTGTATAATTTGAACATGGGGCTCACGGGTGCGATGATTGCACTCTCGTTGTCTTCATGGTTTCTTGTGATCGGCGAATTCATATACATTTTTGGAGGGTGGTGTCCACATTCATGGAAAGGATTCACACTTGCAGCATTTAACGACTTGTTACCTGTTGTCAAGCTCTCAATTTCTTCTGGTGTGATGCTATGGTAAGTATTTGACTTTTTGAGGTCAAAACTATTGGTTTTTGAACTCATAATCCATGCACTATTCTTCACGAAAACACTTAAAATGCTTCTGATTAAGGCAGTAATTTTAAATTGTTAATGTGATTATTACTAGTTTCTGAAAAATTTACAGAAACGAACGTTATTTCGAAGCTCAAAAACTGTTGTTTTGACTTGAAAAGTCAAAGTTTAGTTTAACCATTGTTGTTAATGTGTAGCTTGGAGTTATGGTACTATGCTATTCTAGTCTTACTTGCTGGATACATGCCAGATGCCAAGATCGCGATATCTGCCTTCGCCATTTGGTATCAAACTCGTGTTCCCGTTTCACCATTTCCGACTCTTTTTAGGAGAAACTAAAGCTTGTTTCTTGCGACATTTTTGCAGCTTGAACATGAATTCATGGGAGYTCATGATAAGCCTTGGTTTCCTAGGTTCSGCATGGTATGTGATCGATGATTTCTTATAGACTTYTCGCTCTCRTTTTTCGTKTTGTATWTGTGACYGCTAACMTTGTGTTCTAACTACAAAAYATAYAAAGTGTTCGGGTGGCGAATGAATTRGGGAGAGGAAATGCGAAAGCARTAAAGTTTTCGATAAAGGTGTTGCTGGGGACTTCCCTYGCGATTGGCGTGTTCTTATTTGTTCTYTGTTTGGCGTTCGGCAATAAACTTGCATACTTGTTTACAGACGACGAAAGAGTTGCAGATACAATATCAGATCTTTCTTTGCTTCTCTCTTTTTCGATTTTGTTCAATAGCATCTATCCGGTACTCTCAGGTATCTCAAAGATCTTGTTGGTTTCTATTTCGGGAAACTTTACATGGTAGTGTTCATGATTTGAAAAAATCTCGTCATTAGGAGTGGCAATTGGAGCCGGTTTGCAGGGCGTCGTAGCAATTGTTAACCTAGTTTGCTTTTACGTGATTGGTATCCCGTTGGGAGCTTTGCTTGGATATTTAACGACTCTTCAAGTTAAGGTACATAAATGCTATGTGTTTTCGACAACGGAAGCTATCATGGTCGTGATTTTCGATGATAAAAACTGTATTATTTGACAGGGTATATGGATAGGAATGATTTTTGGCGTTCTAACACAAACAATCACAATTGGTTACATAACGTGGAGAACAGATTGGGATGATCAGGTAAATTTATACAAATATGAATCAAATTATTCATATCGCTTTAGATTTCTTTATGCTTCTTAACGTATGAATGGGGATTTTGTTTGGTCTATTGTAGGTCAAGAAGGCTTCTGAACGTCTCGAAAGATTTTACTTGCATTCAAATGAAAATCCCGAGCAAATTTCTAACGGGCCATAATTGAGATAGCCAACATGGATCCGTCTGTTCATATCATTTTCATTTTTCAATTGTTATCTTCTGACGATAAGGAGACGTTTCACTATCGGACATTGATGTATTTACTACTACAAAATTTTCAAACGTCAGATTTTTATTTGCATAAATTAATACTAAAACCTTGTTTTAGTATCCTTTAAAAAACAACCTAAGGGACTGTTTAGTTGTTTTTTCATTAAGCTCTTTATAAGTAAAGTTGTCTGTATAAATTAATATGTCTGTATGGATTATGATTTATTGTTATGTGTTTATAATGTTGAATAAATTATCTGAATGAAGTAAATGACAATTTTACTCTTGCTATTTGCTTTTTCTCTCTAATAAAATTTCAAAACACTTAGATTTTTTTTTAGGCATTTCATCTAACACCTCCGATGCACTCTCCATATTTTTTAAGTTGTCAAACTCCTCAACAAGGAAGAAACAAAAACAACAAAAAATGGAGGAAACGCAAACCGTGGAGAGTAAGCACTAAGGTTGTTTGATGGCGTCGAGGCAAAACTCGACAATGTTGATATGTGGCTTACTTTGTGTTCTGCTACATCTAATAAAAAAAATGGGCATCCCCCATCATCGAAATATGTTATTTAGTATTTTGAAAATGGTGTATTTTGGAAAGATGTCATTTTAAATAGTAAACATTCTTTCTATTGGAAAATTTGTCATTTTATAACTTTCGTTTAGCTTTAGTGTTTCCTTATCGACAATATAAAATATTTGAACTATAACTCACTAGGTTTTAGACCTAATACTTCTTGTCGGCATGTGCATCAGGTCCTTGTAGGGGCGGTTCAAGAGACACTTGAGAAGAGTTGAGTGCTAGTTAAGGGTCCGTAAAGTACTTAGCTCTTTGTGGCGTCATGTGTATCTATGGAGATAGCGACTTTATTGGTTTTAGAAACACCAATCCTTCTATACCTAGTGAAAGGCTTGGTTTGTAGGTTATTGATGTAAATCGTGAAACTGCCATCTTTGAGTATTATCAATTAGAAAGGAATTTATTCTTCATTAGATGCATTATAAATTTTTATAAATTAGTTGCTCTTTTCCAGTTTTTTCGGTGTTACATTCGCGACCCCAATCCGTGCCCAAAGTAGCGTGAATCACATGTCATTCGGTCGTTTTCGTGTTTTCTTAATTATTTGGTTACTGTTCTTGTATAAACCTGACTCTATATATTAATAATGGGTCGGGTAGTACCATCTCCGACCTCACCCGCAACCTACATCGGGTATATAAATCAACCTCTGTCTTCCATGAGTTGGGGAATCCCCGCCCCCATTATGCCGGTGGATTAGAGTCGTGTCGTGATAAAACAAATCCTAATATTTGTTTGCAACCCATTTCTTTTTATTACAAAACTAAATAATGTTAATCAAAGGGGAAGTTGATTGGTTTGAGTTTGACTCTAAAGGTCAAAAGTATTTGGACGTCCCATTTTCAAATCTAAGGAGAAATAAAAATCCCCTTGTGGCCATGGAGGTTCAAATACGGTGACTCCGGGCTATCTGCAAAACACGTGATCTCCTTAAGTTTAGTTGGCTCGCATAACGGGTTGGATATCCAAAGTAAGCACATAATCTGTGAGGTGGGTTTGATTGGTGAAAATTACAAGTGATGTTTCATAAGAAAATACATTACTTTTTTATTCCTTATAGATTGACGTTCAATACGATGACGGATTGCTCGATACTCTCATCTTCTTCAATACACTTTTAGCTTACCGGTTCTTATGATGGATGAAGAAGTACAAGAGAAAGGCGACTTGAAACACAGGATATGGGCTGAATGGGAAAAGATATGGATGGTTGCATTACCTGCCGTTGTATCAAAGCTTTTTGCATTTGGAACCCTTGTTGTCACTCAGTCATTCATCGGACATATAAGTGAGGTAGATCTTGCTGGATACGCGCTTGTTCAAACGCTCACCGTTCGATTTATCAATGGAATACTTGTAAGTAAACTATAGTTTTTCGGTTGTTATTCGTAAAACATCTGATAGTGAGAGAGAAGCAACAATGGTGGTGCTCAAGAGGACCACTAAGTTTTCGCTTCTTTCTCCCCGTCATAAATGCTTTCGGTCTAACGGGAATGGACCGTTAACTTTCCTTCTAATTCGAACGTATCGACAGTTGGGAATGTCGAGTGCAACTGAAACCCTTTGCGGACAAGCGTTTGGAGCCGGACAAAACCACATGATGGGGATTTACTTGCAACGATCATGGATCATCGACTTGGTTACTTTGACCGTCTTGCTCCCGATCTTCATCTTTGGTACCCAAATCTTCAAACTTGTTGGGGAGGAAGAATCAATAGCGAAGAGTGGCGGATACATATCGTTATGGTTCATTCCTTTCGTTTACAGCTACGTCTTTGGCTTGGCTATACAAATGTACCTACAAGCACAACTAAAGAACATGATTATCGCATGGCTTTCAGCATTTCAATTCGCAATCCATATACCATTATCATGGTTTTTCGTGTATAAACTGAACATGGGGGTCGCGGGTGCGATGATTGCACTCTCGTCGTCTTCGTGGTTTCTTGTGATCAGCGAATTTGTTTACATTTTTGGAGGATGGTGTCCACATTCATGGAAAGGATTCACAGTTGCAGCATTTAAGGATCTGCTGCCTGTTGTTAAGCTCTCAATCTCTTCTGGTGTTATGCTCTGGTAAGTATATACACAAACTATGGGTCATTTACAGTTTTGAATTATTAAGGTCAAACCTAGTGGTATTCGAATTCGTAATCGATGCACAATTCGTCCCAAAAACACGAACCGTTATGGATTAACCATTGTTGGTAATGTGTAGCTTGGAGTTATGGTACTATGCTATTCTAGTCTTGCTTGCTGGCTACATGGCAGATGCCAAGATCGCGATATCCGCCTTCTCGATCTGGTAACAAACTACTCGTGTCCTTATTTCGCCATTTTCGACTCATTTTGGTAGAAACTAACGCTTGTTTCTTGCGATATGTTTGCAGCCTGAACATTTATGCATGGGAGTTCATGATAAGCCTTGGTTTCCTAGTTGCCGCATGGTACGTGGATCAATAATTTCTTAAGAATTTTTCTAACATTTTTACTGTTTGTGATTCTTATACATTTTAAAAATGTATGAAGTGTTCGGGTGGCGAATGAATTGGGGAGAGGAAACGCGAAAGCAGTAAAGTTATCGATAAAAGTGTTGTTGGGGACTTCGATGACGATTGGAGTGTTCTTCTTTGTTCTTTGTTTGGTGTTGGGTAAAAAACTTGCATACTTGTTTACGGATGATGAAAGAGTTGCAGATACAATATCGGATCTTTCTTTGTTTCTCTCTTTTTCGGTTTTGTTGAATGGTATCTATCCGGTTCTCTCAGGTATGAGGTAACTCTCTACCATGTTATTTACATTAACTTCTCACATGATCGTTTCTCTACATTTATATATATATATATATATATATATATCGGCTTAATCATTCGAGAACAAATTTAAAATTTGTATGATAGTGTTCGTGATTTGGAAAAATCATGTCACCAGGGGTAGCAATTGGAGCTGGCATGCAGAGTGTTGTAGCAATTGTTAACCTCGTTTGCTTTTATGTGATTGGTATCCCGTTAGGAGCTTTGCTCGGATTTTTGACGACCCTTGAAGTTAAGGTACATAAATATTGTTTGTTTTTCAACAACTTAAAGTTATTTTCTGGTCAGAATTCTCTATGATAAATTTGTATTATTTGACAGGGCATATGGGCCGGAATGATTTTTGGCGTTCTAACGCAAACAGTTACACTTGGTTACATAATGTGGAGAACAGACTGGGATGATCAAGTAATTTTATACAAATATGAATCAAATTATTTATATCGTTTTAGATTTCTTTTATGCTTCTTGACGGATGAATCGGAATTTTGTTTGGTCTATTTTAGGTCAAGAAGGCTTCCGAACGTCTCGAAAGATTTTACTTGCATTCAAATGAAAATCCCGAGCGAATTTCTAATGACTCATGATTGAGTTGCAATCGTAAGCCGAGATGCATACATGTCAATGCCCATAACCAACAACAATGTTGCTAAAGCCTAATGGTTTCAAATACGATTTTTAGACCACGCATGTCAAATACGATTTTTTAGAGCATGTTGTGCTAAAAACTTTCGGGAATTTATTAAGTAAGATAATCTATCTACTACCGTTTCTATGGAATCGATCGTTGGATCCCGCAAACGGGATTTTAGCAAATTAGCATATGATAATGCTATGTGGACAAACTGGATCTGAGTAACAAAATTGACTTTACAGTTTGTCAAATATGTTTAAATGTCAGACCACTTTATAACATTTAAGTATATAACACCAAACGATTGTGCATATTATATAAATGTTATAATAGGATTTTATGACGTAAATGACATCCTAGCACGTTTTTTTGGGCTTTTTGATATTAATTATCTTATTAGTTTTGTAATAGGATGTTCTTGGAGAGGTTTTGATAATAATTATTATAATGTCATATAAAAAGACTAATAGTACGTTTTATTTCAAAATGTGTCTCAAAAAGGTTGTTAGGATGCCCAAAAACGTCCTATCAATTTATTGTAACATCTTTATTTAGGATGCACAACTATTTAATCTTGTAAACTTTAGTCCTATAAAGCCGTTTGGTAAGTCATTTGTAGTGAAGTAGCAACATATGGTCAAGTTCTTGGTTCCTATTAGTTGGAAAGTTGAGTTCTTTGTCCATTGATTTTACTTATGAGTGTACAAATCAAAATCATCATCTAACATTTGTACAATCACTAACATAACCCTGAAACCAATCTTGAATAGATGATTCATTAATTCGATGTGTTTTTTGTTATAAAATAAAGCAGAAAATAGGAATACAAATAGATTAGGATGTGACTAAGGGGCCGTTTACCAAACACTTAACCGGTAAGCGCTTACCGGTAATATTCAACATTATCATTTACTTATTTGGAAAGATTTTAGTTCACGAAAACGACATTATATGCAACAATTTACTTGGTAAGCGCTTACCATGTTAAGAGTCAATCGTCCTCACTTACCGGATAACACTTTTTTCCTTGCCTTGCTCTTACCAGGTATAGATTTTTGGTCCTTATCGCATTCATCCGGTAAGGTAATGTAAGTCAGTAAGCTCTTACCCAAATAAGAGTTTGGTAAACGGCCCCAAGATCACTATCTTTAGAATAATATTAGCCTCCACTATATGCTCTTAGGTTATGGCTAATTTATTCCCAGGAACTGTTAGTGGATAAGATTTTAGATTTTAAACTCAAAAAACCGCGTACACGGATAAGAAGCCGCACTGTATATAAATAAAAAACGGATTTTGTGAAACCCGCACACGTGCAACATGCTAATGCTGTCTTTTAATCCATTAACAATTTCTATATCAACCCAAATCAAGTAGAAAATCAAGTCCAAATCCTATTTATCAAATGAGTAATAGAATAAGACTTATAAACCACTCTCATATTAGCTAATCTTCCTATGTGGGACAAAGTTTCCAACATTTTCTTCCAAAATATTTTCATGATTTTAGATTCTTTTTTATGTCATATAATTTTTTGTATGTTTTATACAATATATATTATTATAAAAAATATATGGATAATATAAAAAAAATTTATTCATTAAATTACAAAGTTAATATTAATATATTAACGGACACTATATATTAACGGACACTAAGAAATTGAAAACATTGTTTATATATCGTACATACTTTTTAAGTGACGTTTAATTTTCATATCTATACTATATTATAAAGCATTTGGCTAAAACTTTTAAAAACTCTTAAACTCTTAAACAATTTCATCCCTATCCGATTTCATCCC
>NC_037539.1:8832115-8842692 GCF_001531365.2 Cynara cardunculus var. scolymus
ACTAATATCGACATATTTTTGTCAAATTTTTATGATATCGTCAAACATATATTTTATTCAAAAATAAAAACATCATCGCTTTCTCAAAATCACATAAAACCATATTATAATATCGACTGAGATAAAGAATAAAATGAAATATTAAAAACACGATGTATCTCGCTGCATTACGCGAGTACGCTTCTAGTAGTATATAATAAATGTGTTTGGTTTCCCATTTTTTTTATTTAAAAAAATATAATTACATATGATTTGCAATTTAAAAACATAAAAATAATTTATTATTATTTTAAAATATAATAGTTTAATAATACCACTAAATTCTAATTTACCGGTCCATTGTAGCCGTGTCATAATAGAGCATCTACAGATATTTATTTTCCCCACACATAAAATATGGATAATAAAACAAATCCTAATTTATAAACCCATTTTTTTAATTAATTACAAAATTAATATTTTGAGTAACGACATAGTTTGTGACGTGGGTTTGATTAGTTACTCAAATCATGTTGAATAGGGAACTACATTTGTAATTGTTACAGATTGACGTTTACTCTAACTACGATCTAATCGTCAAGATGGACGAGGAAGAACAAAACGAAGCCGACTTGAAACGAAGGATATGGATCGAGTCGAAAAAGATATGGAAGGTTGCATTTCCTGCCACTATATCGAAATTTTTTGCATTCGGGACCCTTGTTGTCACTCAGTCATTTATCGGACATATAAGTGGGATAGATCTTGCCGGATATGCGCTTGTTCAATCGCTCATCGTTCGATTTATCAACGGAATACTTGTAAGTAGTTTACAGTTGTTATGGATAAATCAGTCAATAGTGAGAGAGAAGCAGCACTAGTGGCTCTCAAAGGGAAAAATCACCAAGTTTTTGTTTCTTTCTCAGTCTCAACTAATACAATCCACAAATCCAATTTATTACGAACGAGTATAGCCCGTAATTGCTTTCCGTCTAACGGGAACGGGCCGTTAATTTTCGTTCTAATTCGAATGTATTGCTAGTTGGGAATGTCGAGTGCAACGAATACCCTTTGTGGACAAGCATTCGGAGCCGGACAAAACCATATGATGGGGATTTACTTGCAACGGTCATGGATCATCGAGTTGATTACTTTGACCATCTTGCTCCCGATCTTCATCTTTGGTACTCGAATCTACAAACTTGTCGGCCAGGAAGAATCGGTGGCAAATAGTGGCGGATACATATCGTTATGGTTCATTCCCTTCGTCTACAGCTATGTCTTCAGCTTGACTATCCAAGTGTTTCTACAAGCACAATTAAAGAACATGATTATCGCATGGCTTTCGGCGTTTCACTTTGCGATCCATATACCTGTATCGCTGCTTTTCGTGTATACACTGAACACGGGGGTCGCGGGTGCGATGATTGCACTCTCGTTGTCTTCGTGGTTTCTTGTGATCAGCGAATTTGTTTACGTTTTTGGAGGGTGGTGTCCACATTCATGGAAAGGATTCAAAGTTTCAGCATTTAAGGATCTGATGCCTGCTGCCAAGCTCTCAATCTCTTCTGGTGTGATGCTCTGGTAAGTATTTACACAAAACATGGGTCACCAACAGTTTTGAATTATTAAGGTCAAACCTAGTGGTATTCGAATTTGCAATCGATGCACAATTCTTCACGAAAACACTTGAATCATCTCCGATTGTGGCAGTATTTCAAAAATGTTGATGCAATCATCACTTGCTTCCGAAAGAGTTACAGAAAAGAACATCATTTTCGAAGCTGGAAAACTGTTGTTTTGACTTGAAAAGTCAAATTTTGATTTAACCATTGTTGTTAATGTACAGCTTGGAGTTATGGTACTATGCTATTCTAGTTTTACTTGCTGGATACATGGAAGATGCCAAGACCAAGATATCCGCCATCTCCATTTGGTATCGAACTCGTGTTCTTAATTATTTCACCATTTTCGACTCATTTTGGTAGAAATTCAAGCTTGCTTCTGGTGATATGTTTGCAGCCTGAACATTAATGCATGGGAGTTCATGATCAGCATCGGTTTCCTAGTTGCTGCATGGTATGTGAATCAATGATTTTCTTAAATATGCTTTACAAATACATCTGTTGTAATGCCATCATAATCTAAAACGAATTCCTAAATAAATACTTCAAAATACCGGTTAAATTAAGACCATTTACACCGTTTATAGCGGAAGTCTTTGAATCAACCAAAAAAATTAACTTTAGTTCTAACATGTCTCATACCAGGTTAAGTTACAAGCGATCGACACATAAATTTTTAGTCGAGTAGTTTACCTCTAATAGCCGAAAAAAGGGGATTTTGACCTTGAACTTCGACTCCGGTTGTATCATTCAAAACTCGACGAAATTCCTAGTGGTTTAGGTCTAAATGAAGAGGACGATAAAGTAAATTTAAATCTAGTTTTGTTCTGGCTTATTTGTTGACCAACTGAGCCAATCAAAGCTCTCTAAACTAGTCATTGAAAAGTCATTTTCAAATTTCAGGGTTTGTCTTATTTACGGAACAGGTCCCTCGGATTTGGACCACTTTACACCAGATACTACCCTTACACCATGAGAAATGATTTACAACCCCTGGATTGTTTACTTTAATGAAATTTACGATTTTCACCTATGTCTTGACTTTTTTTTCACCTTTAGTCTAATTTTCAAAATTCTTTTAGTTTCTTTCTTTATTTAATATATATATATATATATATATATAATAATCTAAAAATAAAAGAATAATAATAAAAATAAAAATTATTTACTCCTCGAAATTTTTGGGTTATACATCTGTTGCCAAAACCAATCTTTGTATCGCTCTAATACTGTTTATAAATTTTGAAAATATATATCATATATATATAGTGTTCGGGTGGCGAATGAGTTAGGAAGTGGAAACGTGAAAGCAATAAAGTTTTCAATAAAAGTGTTGTTGGGGACTTCCATGGCGATTGGCGTGTTCTTCTTTGTTCTTTGTTTGGCGTTCGGCGAAAAACTTGCATACGCGTTTACAGATGATGATAGGGTTGCAGATACAGTATCGGATCTTTCTTTGCTTCTCGCTTTTACGATTTTTTTGAACGGTATCTATTCGGTTCTCTCAGGTATGAGGTTACTTATATAGCTCTTATTATTTTGATTAGAGTAAACTCTAATTTTGGTTCTTTAAGGTTTAGAGAAAATTTTGAAAGTCCCACCTAAATACTGATAAGTCTAGAAAATATCACTGTAATTTTCGTTTTACTCTGAAAATGGTCTCTAATTACTAATCCCCTTAAAATGTCTGTTAGAGTGAGGGATATTTCAATCTTTTTATATTTTCCTTTCGTCTCTTTTTGTTTTGTAATTAGTTATGTTTTTTTATTTTTCTTATTTAAAAATAATAAAAAAGATTACATCATATTATATATAATTAATATACTTAATATGGTGATGGTTCAAACGAGAATACCTCAATTTAATAAAATTAAAAGAACAAATTTATCACATGTGATAATACCTCAACTTTATAGGACACATTTAAAAGGATCAAAACACCTTTCATTTAATTGGAGTTAATATAAATCATAAGAGTCGCAGGATGGATGAAAACCAAGAAAGTTTAAAATCATCTAAGAAATTTATAATAAAGAAAGTCTGTGAACATATTTCATTAAAGTTAACAAGCGTTTCAGACAAAAGACGTAGTCTCTTTCATTAAATTAAGCTTGTAGACCTCTATACATGCATGAGAATGAAATGTGTATATATGTATGTATATATATATTATATATATATATATGTGTGTGTGTGTATAAAGAGAGAGAGAGAAAGAGAAAGGGAGGGGAAATTCAAACGAGAATAATTCGCAAATAAGAGAAAATCAAGATGTGAACATAATCACATGCCAAATCATATGTGATTTTACACTAACCGGTCAACACAAAGGTGTGTGACAAAATTCGCGTGAATTGCATTTGATTTTACATGTGATTTTAGTGTAAAGTCATATATGATTCGACCGTTTTCTTCTTCTCTTATTTGATTAATGTTCTTGTATGAACAGATTATACATCTGATTTTGGGAAATTCTATGTAGTAACCTAAAATTCACAATGTTTAGGTTTTTAAGATACGGATATGAACCATATTCTATTGCTTTCTATTTCTGAAGAGATTTCGGTATGATGTTTTTGTTTATACTAGAAAATCAGATGTGAACATAATCTAGTTACTTTCTATTTATGGAATGTTGTTATTTAATCATATCACTATATTAAAGACATTTAAACTTGAATAAAAACTTTAGTTTTTTTATGCTTAACATTTTCAAGATCTAAACATGGAAGATCTTGTTGCTTTCTATTTTGGGAAAGTTTACGAGGTATGTTTATGATTTCAAAAAATCTTGTTACCAGGGGTAGCAATTGGAGCTGGTATACAGGGTGTTGTATCGATTATTAACCTTGTTTGCTTTTACGTGATTGGTATCCCATTGGGAGGTTTGCTCGGATATTTGACGACTCTTAAAGTTAAGGTACATAAATACTACATGTGCTTAACTAGAGAAAGTTAGTTTATGATCAGAATCCTCTATGATAAGTTTGTATTATTTAACAGGGTATATGGGTTGGTATGATTTTTGGCGTCTTAACACAAATAATTACAGTTGGTTACATAACGTGGAGAACAGACTGGGATGGTCAGGTAAATTTATACAAATATGAATCATATTATGCTTCTTGACGGGTGAATCAGAGTTTTGTTTTGTCTATTGTAGGTGAAGAAGGCTTCCGAACGTCTCGAGAGATTTTACTTGCATTCAGAAGAAAATCCCGAGCAAATTTCTAATGAGTCATGATCGCGAAAGCCAACATGGATCAGTCTGTTTATATCATTTTCATTTTTTTTAATTATATTTTGACTTTTGTTATAAGATAAATGAAATTTTTAGGAGTTATTTATGTAGAAATTAAAATTCATTTTATCAAAAACCAACAAATTATAACATATTTTTATTTCCTATTGTCGTTACTGATGATGAATAAAGAAAAGTTTCACTATTAGTCCTTGAAGTATTTACTATTACAAATTCAGTCCTTTAGTTTAAAAACAGAAAGATATTGATCTATAGTAAATCAAGGGATATTGTGATCAAGTGTAGTCAAGAGGTTGATTTGGTGAGAATTGATGCATCTCTATCTTGCCCCCCAAGATTGATGAGTGAGACCTAATTGGAAATGAGTGTATGGAATCGAGTGCGAGGAAGCGGTTTAGTAAGAGCATCAACTAGTTGATCAAATTGCCTGAAATGTACAATACACACAGGTTTCGATTTTGAACGTTTTTCATGAACAAAGTGATAGTCAAAGGCAAAATGTTTCATTTTGGAGTGGAACCTTGCATTTGCAACAACATATGTAGCTCCCATATTATCATAGTAGATAACTGGCTTAGTTGTGGGTAAGTGTCATAGCTCACAAAGTAAGTTTTGGACAAGGACCTCAGCAGTAGTCGCAGATTCAACTCAGTACTCGGCGATTCAACTCGGTACTCGGCTTCGGTTGAAGAGTGAGCAAGAGTGCACTGTTTATGGGAACTCCAAGATATAGGATTTCGACCCAAGTAGACGATGTACCCAGTTGTAGAAATGTAATCATATTTATCACCCGCCTAATCAGCATCATAAAAAATACAAAGAGTATTTGGCCTCAGTGGAGTAGTATTGTAGTAAACCTTGTGTACTTGTACCTGCAACTTCAAGATAACGTAATAGCCGCTTGAAAGCAGCCCAATGATCTTCAGTAGGTCTGTGCATGAGATAATATGTTTACAACAAAATAGATGTCATGTCCCACCATATTATTATTTTTAAAAGAAAGGATATTGAACCAAATGAAATATCAATTTTTGTATACAACAGATATAGTAGTAATACAGTAACAGCTTTGGGATCAAAGTCGTATACGAATCATAAAACAGTTCTGAATTACATATTATCGACAACGTCATCTTTTTAACCAAGATAAGGATGACTTAAATAAAATGACTTATACTTAAAGGTTCTTAATTGAATGATTTGATGAGAGGAGTAAATCCATGTTCAAGACTTGCTCTCCATATTTTGTCAACGTTGAACATCTCCTTCCCAGATTCATTCACATTCCATCCTTCCAACCCATGCAATATCCCAGCTATTCTCCATGCACTCATCACCCTCCTTGGCAACCAATTCTGTCCCACATAACAATATCCAAATGTTAAATTACCAAAATACCCTTCAACCAATATATATATATATATATATATATATACTTCTAATAGTTGTTTCATGTCAATGCACTTATTGATAATGTAGATGACAATAATTGTGTTGTTTTCATGCAGGGGATAGTGCATACGCAACATACAGTGTATTGGACATAATCGTCAAAGGTCAGTCTTTATAACTTTATAAGGGTTTTTCTTGATGTTCCGGTTACACATATTTGAGATGCCCATTTACATGTAGCTAAATGACATGTTTCTTGATTTGAATAGACTGCAAACTTTTATCTATATGATTGGTTCAACAAACCACTTGAAGATGTTCAAGTGTACCCAGGGACGGACTCAAATGGATGGTTGGGGTGGTACGTGCCACCGTATTATTCCTCTGTGGTCAGGTAAAAAAATTAGGTTCGTGAAATATGCAACCGTTTTGTTTTAAAAGATGCAACCATTTTATATGGTGTCATCGTATCCAAAAAAAATTGGGTCCGTCCCGAGCCATCCTCAGGTAAAAGATGTGACGAATCCACAATATTTGTAAGGTAGTCTAAGAAAATAATAAGCAAAATTAATATATAATTTAAGTATTTACCTCACAAGAGTCAACATTCTCAAGATGTTTGGGAGTGACCATGGCAGGGGTAGAATAGTAAAAGCAACCTTTATTCACTTTGGTTGGAGGGAAGTGAGAGTAAGGAATGATTATGGTTCCCTTTGTTGCCTTTAACTCTTCTTCTTTGCTCAATCCATCTCCCACCAACCATACCTTCACAAAACCAAATTATGATTTTATTTACTATATATTTTTATTTAAAAAATAAATTAATAAAATTAATAAAGACGATCTATCTATACCTTTTGCGAGTAAGTTCTCGAAAGAACCAACCTCTCTTGATCATTGGCCGATTCCAACTTCGATTTAAGCCTTTGATAATCATCCTCCCGAGACGTTACAACCTACGTTGTGTTCAAGCAGCCATAATACGATATATAGTAATTATACACGTTTTTAGTAATAATCAGTTAAATATGATACTCAATAGTTTCATCATACGAAGAAATGTCCGTACAACATGCACTAAAGACACTTTGTATTGAAAATTATCAGTGTCACAACTTACCATCCCTCAGTTCCAAAATTGAATATATATATATATATATATATATATATAAATGTGAAATTACCTGAATACCCTTGTGGCAGAGAGCTAGGGCAAGAGAGCAAGCAACCTTGTTAAAGTATCCCCTGAAAACAACCTGAGTTGTGCCTTTGGGAATTGTATTGAGAACCACAGCAACTGCTAAACTGCTGCCATCCACCACCTTCACTTTTAGCTTTGGGTTTCTTCTTATGAACAACTCTCCACTTCTATTCAACTCTTCGTTCTGAATTACACTTCAAATTTCAGCAGCGATCATATGAATTCGATATTAAAATCGTCAGCGGTTATGCTGCTCGATTTATAAAATGTAAGAATCACCAAATAATGCGTATGTGCATTTGGCCACAAATACGTGCTGTAGAACACCTTTCAACAAATTGGCATTACAACAAAACTGGGTTTAAGAAACGCCAAAAATGTCAAATGTCCTGATAGACTACTTTAGATGACTTAAATTTACAAGACCAAACACTAGTGTACCGATCCCAATATGACGTTTTTGAATGTCTTAAAAAGATTTTCAGGAAACAAAGTGTCCTGTTAACCTTTTTAAGATGTCCAAAAACGTATAAACTTATTTCAACACTTTTAGATATGACATGAAAAATTTTGGTCCAATAAATTTAATTCCTACGAAATAACATTTTGACGTTCTATAAACTCGGGTGGGTCTGATTTTGGAGATAAAAAACCAATAAATAATTTATATCATATTTTCGAAAATGTGCAAGATCGATCAAATCGGACCTGATTGAGCAGACCAAGAGTTAAAACTTTGACCCCTTTTCTGTCGGCTTCTAATATTGCTTCCTCGATCAAGCCATTAATGGTCTCTCTTTGCCATTCCATGAAATACTACAAAAAATAAAACAATAAGTTAACTTTATATTCGTATAATTAAGTTCCGTTTATCAAATGCTTATCTGATTAGCCATTAACAAGTCACATTATTTTATCGAATGAATATGGTAAAGACCAAAATCTTAACTTGTAAAAGTGAGATAAGGACCAAGAGTCTTACCCGGTACGTAAGTGAATGTTACAATTCTTACCACGGTAAGAGCTTTATCGGGTAAATTGTTGCACACGGTGCCGTTTTAGTGGATTAAAATCTTACCCGGTAGGTAAGTAATAGTGTTGAATTTTACCGTTAAGCACTTATAGGGTAAGCTTTTGGTAAACGGCCGATAAGATACGAATAATACGAAAATATATAAAACTAAAAACTTGAAGTTAAGACATATAGGTATACGTACTTGTATCTTGTATTTGGGTATGGCCCATGTTTGTATTTTGAGGTTTTTGAAGATGTTTCTTTCGACCACGAACGTTTTGCCATAAATCCACGTAACCAACATGGACCAAATAGTGACGGGCCATAGCAACCGCAAGTACCATTTGGAAGCGTAGGGTTTAGAAGCCACGGAGGCGAACCCGAGCCTCATATGATAGATGGATTCTGGTGTCGTTAGATGGGTTAAATGCACCACGTTTGGTGATTCCTCCTTTTGTTTGAGTGATCTCTCGTACAATGTATCCGTGGATTTGTCGAGCGTGCCATAAATGTAGTCGTAGAATGGCATGAACAACGAATAGTTGGTTCTGAATTGTGTATGGTGTAGAGAATGATACCTGTAAAGAAGAAATTCGAGTTACATAAAACAAACGAGATTTTATCTACTACAAGAAGAGGGGTCTTTTAGGATGACCAATTTGGCATTCTAATAGAGTATTGGGAAAATTGCATCAAAATGGAACCAACTTTCACCTGATTCTTATTTTGGGGAACCAACTTTCAAAATCGTCATTTTGGAGAACCAACTTGCACATGATTCCTATTTTGGGGAACCAACTTGCAAAATAATTATAGAAAAATAACTAAAATTCATTTTTTTTTCAAAATTAATGCAATAAAATCTATTTTTCATTTCAAATCTCGTTTTTTTTTTAAATTCAGATATCCGATTGAAGATTTTTTTCAAAAAAAATCCAAATTACCACAATAAAATTTGTTTTCTATTAATGCAATAAAAAATCGATTTAATAGAAAAAAATTAATTGATGCAATAAAAAATAAATATTAAATATCACATTCAAGATTTTTATATGTAATCAATCCGTATCAATATTAAAGTTTAAATCAAATTTGGCAAATCAAACCAAAAGTTTGATAGAGACCCTTAAATAAACAAAAAGTTTGATAGAGAACTCTAAATGACGATTTTAAAAGTTGGTTCTCCAAAATAAGAATCAAGTGAAAGTTGGTTCCATTTTGGTGCAATTTTCCCTGAAGTATTTAACGTAACTTTTAAATTTCAGGGTCAATAACTATATCGTCTTATATATAATGATGTTATGACAAATTGCTAGGATGAGTTATGCGACCAAATAAGTAGGAGTTATGCGACCAAATAATTGAAACATACGTACGTTAATTGAAACGTACAAAGCTGACAATTGTCAGCTTTGTACGTACGTTTCAATTATTAATTACACGGATAATTAAAAAAACGTTAATCGGGAAGAATATGACTTACGTAGGAGTGTACATGAGGTACTTGAGAGGAGGGAAAATATCGAAGGCTATTTTGGGAATTAGCTCAAAATTGCAATGACCCATGTTGTTCATGACATCAATGTAGGTCACATAGCCAGCAAATGCAACAATGGAGCCCGTCTTGGTTAAGGTCATGGTCAGCAATGGTATTGAAAACAGCAAGAAGTAGGCCAAGTGCTCACCAAAAGGATGAATCACAGCTGCACCCACATTTAATCAACCCACAATATTAATAATCGCATTATAGAAAGAAGTCAAATGACAAAAATGACCCCGATGCAATTAAGGAGACCTAGATCGATCGAATATTATAGTTCCAAAACTAATCTAAGCTATCAGCTATCAGCTAACTGATGGTTGATAAGCTAGCTGATAAACAAATTAGATTTATCAAAAATTAGTTTATAAACATGTAAAATGATCAAAAAGACATTTTGAAAAAGTAATCAATTACAATATTTCATAATATAATTAAAACAAATCTTTAAAAATATAATATGTTAATTAATGTCAAAATGATGATAAAAATTAAATAATATAATATGTTTGACTAAAAGAATTTCAATTTGGATTTGTTAAACAAATTTTAGAAAAAATCTA